>NW_022103920.1:57874324-57907133 GCF_000313985.2 Echinops telfairi
TCCAGTCTATCTTATCAAGATAGATCTATAGAGATAATTATATGCACCAAAAATCAAGCCATGGGCGACAAATTAGAACACAGCGATGATAACAAAAAGAAGACCAATTACCCATAGAAGAATAAATTAATTAAAAGAAAAATTTTCCTATCCTAGATTTTATATACAGAAAAACATACAAAACAAAAGCAAATATACCAAAAATAATAGCGATATAAAACACAGAAAAACTTCAATTGAAAAGGCAACTGGACTTTGAGTTTCCTCTGTCATCCATAGCCTTCTGCAATCAGGTAAAACTTTGAGAGCCGATAGCCTCACTTTCTCTCTCAGAATAGCTGGTGAATTTGAACCATCAGCCTTGGCAGTTCAGTGTTTACTCAACAGCGCCACTGGGGCCCCTCTTGTAGCAAAGCATGACAAATGGTCTTTCTGAGCATGTAGGGTCACTGTGGTCAAAACTGACTTGACAGCACCAACAGCAACAAGAAATTGTATAGAGGGAGATTCTCCCCATTTACCATGAATTTTACTGAACTACTTCCCTGGAGTCCTTAACAAATGGCTAAATAGTACAAAAATTATTAGCAGCACTATCCACATGGAGATCAGAATGCTGCTCTCAGTACCACTTCTCCTTCCTGTGTTTCTGGACAAGTTTAAAGCAGGGGGAGAGGGGGTGCACGATAGTTTATGACTGGTGGGACCAACGACGGCTGGAAACACTGGTGAAAAAGACTTCTTCCCCAAGGAGACCTAAATAAAGCGCTTTCTGTTTCTAACACTTAGTATTCACTTCTTCATTTATTCTTTTGGGGGGACATGGTCGTTCTTGTGCCAATGTGTTCTTCCAACATGGGAAGAGGGCAAAGGAGTATTATTCTGTGTAACATTCAAAGTCACTATGAGTCAGAATCAACTGAATGGCAGTGAGTGAGTCAAACCTTTGTCAGCTAGCTGCTTCTGAAGACAATTCCTCCCAAAATTGAGAGATGACTATGCAAGACTAGGAGCATTGGCATAATATTGAAAAAGCAGAGCTCGGCCTGCCTTTCCAGCGTGCTCTTTGCAATTTTATTCATTCATCCCATTACTGAGTATCTACTTGCTATGCCATCTGAGTTTTGCAAGGAAGGCTTATGGGGAAGTTTCCAGGCCTATCTGACAATAAAGCCTCCCATGGCTCTTGTTCAAAACACAGGTTCCCAGGTCCCACCGCAGAGTCCCTGCATCAGAGTTGCCAATGAGGAGAGTCCTGGGAATCTGCATTTTCAGCAAGCATCAAAGGTGACACCTATCAAATATCCCTGTGATGTGAAGGTGGCTCCTGTCCTTGGTGATCTCGTATGCCTCACTGCTGGGTGAATCTGGTTCACCACTTCTTCCTATGTGGACTCCTAGACGAAATGATGTTTTTTCTCCAACAGCAATTTGCAGATTTCCATGTTTCACTCCATGCCAAGCTCACCTGTAATTCCCTAAAAAGTCAATTAGTAGCAAAGTAAATTAACCATTCAAGTTTCCACCTTTCCTCCTTACCCGGTTTTTTTTTCCATCACCAAACATTCCAGTGCTGACAGCCCAACCGTCTCATTACATGCACATATGTATCATTACTGTTTTTTCCAATGTAACTTTGTTTTTTAACAAAACACAAATTTCAATAGTAATTGCCTGCTAGCCTTAGCCAGAGTCCTGTGGAGTGAGATGGAATTCTGAAAGGAATTCTGAGATTCTAAAAAGATGGGAACCCTTTTGTTTTACACATTAACTGGACTTCACTTCAGGGAAATCCAAGCAGAGGTCCTGTTTTGCAAGCTAACAACCATTCTAATCCTGCTGGATACTTCCACTCCTGGCCCAAGCAAGTTTCAAATGCAAACAATTTGGGTCCCTCGTCTTGGGTGTCACCAAATTGTGACTTTACTCAGCAAGGCGACCTTTCCTATTACTGTCTCTTCTTAAAAGCTGTCTGCTGTGAGTAACTATCGAATGCTGGCATCACACAAACAGAGAGTGACCAGGAGAATGTGCAAGGAGAGATTAAAATGCATCTCTGACGCCTGTTTGTGTCTCAGAAGCTGTGGTCTTGGCAGCTGCGAGTGTTATCATTTGTTGTGCCCCCTCCCCCCACCCCAGCCATTTTGTCTTATCTGATATTGAAACTCATCCACACAGCTTTGAACACCTAAGCATAAAAATGAGAAATCAGTTGGAACTTTGTTCTCATCTCTCACTATGCTTGACATTTCTACACTGATAAGGTGCTGCTCAATATTGACTTTTTGGTTAAATTCGGATTAGGGATCTGGTCCATGAGTCCTGATTGTGAACCGCTATCTTTCTTCTTCTTTAGGGCATTGAGTTCTCTTACAAAAATAGAAAAGGGCAAGAGAAAAACACAATTTATTAGCTGAAGTAATGTCATTCGGAACCTGAAGGTCTTATCTGAATGGTGATAACAATTGTCATTTACTTCTGAGAAATGGGGGCATTTTTGCTGAAGATAGTAGGAGAGAACATTAGGACAAACTAAAAATCAGATTTTTATGCTTGAAGGTTATTTACATAGGTCTGCAAATTCATCCATCAAGGAAAATGTCATCCTATTATCAATGTAAGTGTACAAATTAGATAGCGGACTACCTTTAATTATTTATCAGCTAAATGTGCATTACTACTTTACTAAAATCAATAGGTGAAAATCTACGAACTCCATTTAGCTGGCACACAGCCAATACAACAGGCTTGCTTTCCTCTCGTTCTTTTAGACGCAGGAAGGGAAGCAAATCCAAACTACAGAGGGTGTTTGCCTCCCTCCCCCTGCAGGAGCTCATGTACTGCCTCCGAATGGAGACTGTACACTCCTTAAAAGCAGGAAGAGCCTCAATGGATTTCCCAAAATGCAATCATCCTCTGAAAGCATTTCTTTATTACTCCACTAACTTAAATAATTAAACCCGGTTCAGCGTGCTCTCCGAGCCACCCAGTCAGCCTACACTCAGTGAACCTAACCAGCAGAACCTTCGGGCTAAGTAAGTCAAAGCATCGTCTCAAAGTTTGTGATCTATTGTCAAAGGAGGTAATATAGAATTTTTGTTAAAATAATGTGACCAAAGAAAAAAGTTACTATGAGTTGAGAGGAGGGAACTTTGACTTAGACTAAAATGGTGATGGCTATCTATATAAATAGATTTGCTCTACAAATAAACAAATAATACTTATTTTCATCAAGCCGATGCCAACTGCTAGTCTAGGCCCAGAAAAAAAGTTAAATTATCTAGGTGATCGGCAAAGGCATTCCAGGTTTTCTGTGAGATGAAACATTTCTATGGCATTTTTTGGTCTTCCACTAGATTAAAGTATTTATGTGGAGAAAGTTTTGTTCTAGGCTATAGGGATTGGCTCTATTGCCACTGCTTTTTAAGGAAAGAAAACTTGAAATCACTGTCTTTGCTTTTGCTTTGGTGAAGCAGCTAAAATTTGAAATATATTTAAATTGATAAATGAACCATATTACATTGCTCATATGTGACACTTTTTTAACCTTTTAAAGCTGTCATTTCACATGCTTTGACAAAGTACACACATACACACTCATTATAAAATTTATCACCTTTATCTCAGTAAATTTATCTAACAATGCTATTTTTGATAGCCCATATCTTGTGATATTAGCATCTAACTGATAAGGAACAAAATTCTCAATAAAGCTATTTCTGTCTGCACTATCTGTATATATTATCTATAAATCAGTTCTTAGAGCTCATAGGACCCCGACTTGCCAAAAACAGTTTCTTTCATGATTCAAGTTGTACAGAACATAACCAACAATTTGACTTTTGTTCTTCTGTTACACCATCTTCCTGGAACTCCCCAGGAAAATCTACCAGGAATTAGGAATGGAAAAAAACAAATTAGAGGTCCTCTCCCCACTGAATAATGTCCTCTACATGACAATAATGTACACAAGTACATGTGAGCATCTCAGTTTACAAACCATAAATGAAATAAAGGCCTCTGTTGCCTATCTGGACCTGAGAAGGAAAGGAGGCAGGAGGGAGTCTGGTAATAATAGAGTGGAGGAGAGCAGCCAGTCCTGCCTGCCCTTGTCTATTAAAAAAGGCCATTTGAGCCTCACACGGGACACCATTCCCAAGGAGACAAACCGAGGAAACACAGCATTCCTAAAAGGGCGGCTTGTTTGATTCTGGATAAGATTTCGGGTTCAAGCCCATCCGGGAACTCTGGTGGGAGAGTGGTTGAGTTCTGAGCTGCCAATCACAAGGTCGTCTGTCAGACCCCCAATTCCCCAAGGGGGGCAAGGTAAAGCTGTCTACTCCTGTCAAGATTTAGAGTCTCAAAGCCAGAGGGGGCAGTTCTCCCCGTCCTATAGGGTCACTATGAATTAGAGTCGACTGATGGCAGTGAGAACATAGGATGAGGCTGCCCTATGGAGAAAGGTAAGGCTGTTTGCTCCCATGAAGATTTAGAATCTTGGGAACATGAAGGATAGAGTTGCTATGAGGTAGAATTGCCTCAATAGCAATAGGTTTGATACATATCCTAAACATGAAAAATAAATTATTTTATTCTAGAGCCCAGATTAGCATTTGTAATCCACTTTGAACTAAAACTATATGAAATAATAATGTATCAAGCTAAGATCAGCTAGCCCAGTTGGGAGGGGTTCATATACTCTTGATGGAAAAACATTATTGAGAATATATTAATTTGGAGTTCCCACATCATTGATAATCAAAAATAACCAAATGCTGCCTCTCCTATCCAGTTTGTTTTTGTTTGTAATCAGACTGATACCTGGTAGTCCAACTTTCATTGTCTGCAGCTAATTAGTAGTGAACAGGGGACAACACCAGTGGAAAATGACGCTTCTGCACCAATCGTGGGCCCCACGACCTCACTGTGCATGAAGGTGTTCCCCTGTTTCACACAGAGAGTGTTGCATCCCCGCATAGCACCCGGTGGGAAAAGCAGAACAGATGCAGGAGATTCGGAGCCACAGTTATGAGCACTGTATCTCACATTAAGTTACTTAATGTTCAATTCCGATTACTTGGCTTTGCAGAGGAGACAGTTATATGTAACTTGTCAATTTGTTCTGATAAGAACCTCAAGCCTTCATGCTAAAAGCATAAGAAGAGTATACCTCAGATGTGGTGAAGACAGAGGATGGTGCCTGGCTACTAAAAGATAGAGTGTCTGGGGTCGTAAAGGCTTGAAGTTAACATGCAGCCATCCAACAGTGAAGCAACAAGCCCACATGGAAGAAGCACACCAGCCGGTGCAATTGTGAGGTGTCATCAAGACCGGGCAACAGACATCAGAAGACTCACAACAAACAGTAAACAAACAAACAAAAATGCATTGGTGAGAATGGAGGGGAGTTGCAGTGGAGACCCAAAAGCCCATCTATGCACAATGGAACATCCCCCCCACAGAGGGGTCGCAGGGAGGGGATGAGTCAATCAGGGTGCAGTACAGCACGAATGGGTCACACAATAGACCTCTGATCCCTTGAGGCCTCCTCACCTCCCACTTTCATGACCCCAGTGCCTCCTCCCAATCTAGCCTAGACAGGGGGATGTGCATAGGTGTAGGCAAGAGATAAAACTCACAACACATGGAACCCAGGAACAGGATTGGGAATAGAGATACCAAAAGGGATGGGGGAAGGGGGAGAAAGATGGGGAGGGAGGGACTACCAATCTCAATGAATAACCACACACCCCCATCCAGGGGGAAGAACAACAGAAATCAGAGGGGAAGGGAGACAGCGGTCGGTGTGAGATATGAAAATAATAACAATCTATAATCCATCCTGGGGCCATGAAGGTGGGGGGGGGTGAAGTGAGGGAAGAGGAGCTGATCCCAAGGGCTCAATGGAAAGTAAATGTCTGGAAAAGAACGATGGAATATATGTACAAATATGTCGGATGTAATTGATGTATGGATTGTAGCAAGAGTTGTAAGAGCCCCCAATAAAATGATTATTAAAAAAAGAGAAGAGTATACCTAATTTTACCTTGAACATATTTAAGAAATGTTTGAATTTTAAGAATTAATATCAACAATGGGTGATAAAAATTTTAATAAGCTCATAAAATCGGAACCACTTTTAGCATATGAAAGGATGTCCTTCATCACTCAAAATATGTAACAGGAAAATCAGAACCACAATGAGTTACTCTCCTCCACCTGATATAAAATGGCAAGCTACCTCACGTAGACATTCCCTAACGCCTCCCTTTTCTCCACAGCTTCTGTCTCTAATATGCTTGTGTTTTATTTGTATGTCGTGTTTATTTTCTAGCTTTTCTACACTAACTTTACTCCCAGAATGTCAACTTCATGAACACGGGGATTTTGACTGCCTAGTTCACTGCAGCTTCCTTAGTGCCTGCAATAAAGAGGGCGTGGCACAGAAGAGCGGGTTTCAAAAGGTCATGGGAAAACGGAATTAAAAAACAGTGGGATTTTTCCAGGAACTTTTTGCACCCTTCCTATTAGACACTGGGTTCTTTGCTGAATGACTGAATTGATGAAGACTTATGATCCAGCGTGTCCCCTTCTATGTATCTGTCCCTGAGAAACTCTCATTTGTGCACATAGAGATATACAAAGGCAGTGTTGTTTGCAGAACCAGGAAATTCGCAAACGATTCTAAATGTCTTCAGGAAACCCAAAAGTTGCTTTCGACTCATAGTGACCCTGTAGGGCGGAGTAGAACTACACCTTTGTGTGTCCCAGGCTGAGATGTTCGTGGGCGCAGAAAGCCTCCTCTCTCTCCCTTGGAGCAGCTGGTGGGTCACCCCATGTGTAGCCTCTTTCTCTTCTCTAGGTTCCATGAACATCTATTTTATTTCCCTTTATTTCTCATGGTTCTTTCCAGAAATCATTCAATGTTCTCATAGCAAAAGATATAAGTAATAACATTGCAAGCTATTAAAGGTCAGATGTAAATCTGCTATCTAGAAAAGGGAATGTAACTGCCATGATTGAGTTCCAGATATTGTTCTAAGCATCCTCAAAGCCAAGGTGACAAGCAAACAGAATTACATAGCTTTCTTTATTTAAAAAAATAATTAAGCTAAGTTTTTCCTGGGATTAAATTCTCAAATAAATCCCTCATGTAGAATGAACATTGACCAAGGAGTTCTGCCAGCGCTATCAGGTTAGCATCAAACTGCTAACTACAAGGTCGGTGGTTTGAATCCACCAACTGCTGGCCAGTTGAAAGATGAGGCCAACTGGTCCCGTTCAGATCTAAAGCTGCAGGGTCCGTATGAGTCGGAATTGACTCGATGACAGTGGGTTTGGACAACACTGACAAGGTCCTCAAGAGCATTTTCACTGAAACCAAAAGTCGCTTTCATGGGCTTTTCCTTGCAATCACTCTCAAAGAAGTTGAGGACATAGCAACTAGGTACGTTTCGTGGAAGACCATTTCTTCTTTAGAAGTTGAGAAAAAAATCCTTTATACAGCCAACTAAATCCAAAGACAAAAGTCACAAATATCTAGCAGATTATACTTTTAGATAATTGTTCCTAAATATAATGTCTCTTCGGCGAGCTACTGATAGAAACCAAACATCCCATTGAACAGCATACTCAGAGTTGAGCCTATAGTTAAGCGTTAAACAGGGTGAGTGGTTTTAGTAAGTATCACCTGACTCCATTGGAAAACGGTAAAATGAAGACTTGATTCATCCCCCAATTGGGATTCCACTTTTTTATATATTTGGCAGCTCTTTCAATCTGAAAGGAATGTTGCGGTCCTAAATCCAGCTTTGGCATGCTAAGCGACAAGATGGTTTTGCATGCCAAGCGACAAAATGGTTCACGGGTAGCATTTTTTATGTCTCTTCTAAAGCCTGTAGTGTAGAGATACCGTGCAGGGAGTTAGATATGGGTCAGTCCCAGGAAAAGACTAACTGCTTATTTCTGCTATCACAAGTAAAATAAGGGAACAGCAACTAATTTCCAATGACATTGACCTGTAGGCGAAAAACCAGCTAAATCTACCACGAACTTTCAGAAGCAGCCACCACTTTAGTTTGTTTAACCTTTCTAACCACTTCTATAAGGGTCTCATACCTTCACAACATCTATGTGAAATGGATAATAATAACACAATTTAACAACAACCACTCTTCCTTTGTATGGGCCTCTTACCTCTGCTCTCATAAGTTGGACTTTGTGAAGGAAAATGCTGATTTCTGCCGCCTGTCACTCTTGTCCCCATTGTCATGGCCTTTAGAACGATCCTTTGTCTTCCCCATCCACTCTTCTCATCTGTTGGAGAGAGGGAGTCCTCTCAGACCCTCGCCTTATGGGCTGGGCCTTTCCTCGCCCTCAGCATGGTGTGAGGAGGGAGAGAAGGTGCTCAGAGTGGGGTATGCTTGAAAGTTTATGTTGCTATTTTGGTTTCTTGTCTTTGTGTTTGTGTCCCCTGGTGTTTGCTGGGGGAAAAAATTTGAGCAAACCAGAGAAAGGTGGGAAGATGCATCTAAACCCCACTTAGCCAGGGAAACTTGGAGACTTGGGTCAAAGCACAGAGCTAGCGAGGTGCACAATCAGGACTTGAGCTCCTGGGTTCTGGCCACAATACAGCTTGCTTGCAGTCCTCAGTAAACAAAACCAAGCACACAACTAGCTCCCCTGTTCTTAAGGACAAGGTTTTCTGACCTTCATTCTACCTGTCACATGGTTGGAAGAGACATGTCTAGACATCTCTCTATAGAACTTCCCTACACCAAGCCTTTCAGAGAGAATACTAACTCACTACCATCAAGACCATGCTGATGCACAGTGCCCTTCGTGGGTTTCTACTCCTGTTGTGGGAGTAGAAAGCCCAGTCTTTCTCCCTCGGAGCTGGTAGTGGTTTCGAACTACCAACCATGTGGATCGCAGCCCAATGCATAACCACTATACCACCAAATTTTCCCTCAAAAAACATGCTGTCTAAATGTAAAGGTGGAAACCAGGCCCAAAGAGGGTGTTTTGTTGGGAAGATCTTCTAAGGGTATTTGAGATATTTAAAATAAAGCCTAAGAAACATGATCAGATGAACAACCAAGAGCTGGTGGATGATCACCTCCCGCGTGATGGGCGAAAGAGAGCCCGAGCTTTCGCAGGGTTCACAAGCACAGAATGGTTTTGAAATAAAAGTTAGGCTTTCCTTTCGAGATTGTTGCTCCTGTATGTGGAGCTCTGTGTCATAGAGTGAACACAAGGTCTTCGAATATAAATTTTAGCTTCATGCTTATTTAATAATTAAAAATAATCCACAAATCATAGGGCTTTCCAGATCTAAGCTGGCCATATATTCAACCTTGATCGTTTGCAGGGACTCTCAGCCAGAGGAAGGAGGTAGAGGAATAGCTGCCCTCACAAAACCAGTATGGGGAGAACCCAAAGGACACTGCACAATGTAAGCCAGACGAGCTTTTCCATGCGTGTCAGCCTCACTTACCTTCAAGCACCAGGTCAGGGCAGCTGGGAGAATATGGAAGACTAGAGTCCAGAAACCCCTTAAGTGGCTTGCCTAATTTTAAACCAGTGCAGGCGTCCATTTATCCAAACACATAAGACATCTTTATTCTGCTCCCCCCTCCAAAAAAATCACTTTGTTTTCCCTCACTCACTAAAACTGATTAGCAGGTAGAATGCCTGATGCAGACCAGACTTCAATAGTATCTGAACCACTTCTGGGTAGGCAAATGTCTGTTTCAAATCAGTCATCATAAACATGACTCCCAAAGGCAATATTGCTTCAAAAAGGAATGCCCTGGTTATTAGAAAAATCTATGCTCCTGTAGAAAGAAACTCCCCAACTGCAATCAGTTAGATGGAGTCTTCAGCTAGAAGGAAAGAAGAGGAATCGCTGAAATGCGAGTCAAGTACTGAACTATAGACTTAGTGGGGTCTTCACTGGAAGTGTCTGTGCTGGAGGAGAAGCGCGTGGCTGGGATGCTGTTAAAAAGGGAAGCACAACAGGAGGAAGAAGTCTCCCCGCGGGAAGGGCAGACAGGGACTCATCAATGAACTCATTGTTGCTCAGCAATGATTTTTCTTTTCTAGAGCAAAGGACCCAGTGCTAAGATCAATGGAATGCCTTGCCTGAACAACTATAACAGACAGATCTCATTAGGTGCTAACAACGCTGCATAGCAACAAGCAAAAGCTTGTTATCTGTCAAATTTCAAATGTAAGGGAAATCGCATCATTTTAATTAATGTTAATATTTTTATCTTGAGCCTTCCATGGATTGAGTTCTGTACCCTAAAAAGATGTGTTGGAAATCCTAAGCACTATGCATGTGGTTATAATCCCATTTGGGAATGGGTTATCACTGTTATGTTAATGGGTCAGCATTAGTGTAGGCTGTGTCTTAAATCCATCTCTTTTGAGATATGAAAGAAATTCAGCAAGTGAGCAGAGAAGGAGAGTTTGGGAAAGAGACATACCAGTCTGAAGATTGTCCACGACCTTCCACCAAAGTCAACAGAGAGAGAAAGCCTACTCTCCCTGACATCAGACTTCTAGTCTCCTAGACTGTGAGAAAATAAAATTTCTACTTGCTAAAGCCAACCACTTGTGGTTTGACTGCAATAGCAGTGCTAGATAACTAAGACAGAGTGTTGGTACCAAGAAATAGAGGTGCTGCTCTAAGGAAGACCAACAATCTGATGGTTTGGGAATTGGGCTATGAGTGGAGGCTGAAAGAGTATTATGGTTTGGCTTTGGTTTATCTTCTCAGGAAACCTAGTGAAATAGTGGCCTAAGTATTGAACTACTAACCTAAAAGATAGGCAATTGGAACCACCAGGCTCTCTGGAGAAAGTGTGGCAGTCTGCTGCTTTGAAAATTACAACCTTGGAAATCCTATGAGATAGATCTACTCGATCCTCTAGGATCACTCTGAGTTAAAATTTGCTTGATAGTGACAAGTTTATCCTTCAAAATTCCCAAAGAATTCCACTGTAATACATTCCAATTGTAGGATTCCACTGTAGGACTCCAACTCGGTTCTGACATCAGCCAAATAGCTGGATTTTTGTTTTGTTTTTTTAATTAATCATTTTATTGGGGGGCTCTTACCAATCTTATGACAATTCATCATTCAATTGTATTAAGCACCCATATATTACCATCAACATTTCCAAAACATTTTCTCTCTACCTGAGCCCTCGGTATCAGCTCTTCTTTTAGCTTTCGTTTTTATTGCTTTTTATTACCAATATCTATAAATTCAATCTTTACTTGCTTAACGGGTTGGAAACATCACATATAAATTCACAGATATGTTTTAAGACACATACACATATGCATAAAAACGACTGACATCAGAAATATTTAGTCCAACAATGAAAAAGAGTGGGATGACGTTGGTATTTTGTCAGCTGGTATAACAAGCCCATGATTGCAGCCTCTGGTTCATCTGGACTGACAAGCCCATGATTGCAGCCCCTGGTTCATCTGGACTGACCCTAGAACTGAGATAGCAAAAAGACTGGTGAGACTTATCTGCATGATCTCTTGTTTTTAAACCTCCGTGTGTTTCACAGAATCATTTCACTGTGGCCTGTCTAGCAATGTTCACAAAGCCATCAGCATTGGGGTCCATGTTTTTAAGCAATCGTAGCCCCTGATTTAGTTCAGAAAATGAAATCACTATGGTGCTGTTAGGAACAGTAAATCATACAATTGAACATCTGAGAATGATAACACCAGCAAATTGCATGTTGCAACACTGTATGGGATACATATGATTTTTTTAAATCATTTTATTAGGGGCACATACAACTCTTATCACAATCCATACATACATCAATTGTATAAAGCACATTTGTGCATTCATTGCCCTCATCATTCTCAAAGGAATGCATATAATTAACAATAAGATGTACCAGAATGAAAAGGGGAAAAAATGACTACCCTAAATTCAGTTTATCATTGAATAAAATACATCCTAAGTAGGAAACAATCTATATGCCAATAACTGAAATACAACACATGATTGATAGACAGTTAGATGCAATTCATTTACTTGTTATGTATGTGTGGCAATGTTAAAGGAGCTCATTGGGTTCTGGCTAAAGGATTATTAGGTAGATTTCATGGAGGAAATAATTGACTGAAATCAGAATAAAGGGCAGAATTTTGATGGCAAGGATATTCCTGGCCTTGGTGAAGAAATATTCACAAAGGATCAAATACTCAAAGGCGAAATTCATTTCAGAAAGAGTAAGAACTTCACATGAGTTAAACAGTGGTTTCTAACAATGGTGCTAATTAGAATCATTGGAAATGTCATCTGGAAAGCTTGTATAATATGCCAATACCTGTACCTTCACCTACTGTCCCCCACTAGTCAATTAAATCAGCATCTCTGGACATAGGGCCCAGGCATTTGTATTCTTTATATTCTTTTCTATCTCCCTAGGAAATCCCAATGCACAGAGTTGAAAAGCTGCTAATGTCTCGTATAGGAAAACCCAGACATAGATGATCTTAAATGTTATTAGACTGAAAAGTATTTCACTAAATGGGTAATGAAGAGCCACTGATTTAAGCAATGCAATTAACTTCATGGACATGTGCCAGACTAGTTACAGGGAATAGAAACTAGAAGCTGGGGATCCAATAACAAGTCTTTTCAAAGATACTCGGGTAGGTCAGAAGGATTGCTCCTCGGGTTCCGGTTCGTACATGTCTGAATTTATTCCAAACAAATTGTATTTAAACATGTCTCGATCACTGGTCTTTGCTGATAAGTTCTCTCGACACTGGTTTTAATCTCATTAGGTCAACAACCACCACAACCAGAAGGTTCAATCAAAATAGTGGCTTCCAAAGGGGTCTACAAGACCAACTAAATTCAAGGCAGGCTAATTCAAAGGGTTATGGTGACTATTTGGGGAGATTTCAAAGGGGTCATCTTGATAAATTTCCTCAAGGACACAGTATATTCCTGGGGCTTATATTGGGAAGAGGTTTTAAGAAAATTGAAAACTACATTGCTGAGAAAAAGACCAAGAATCATTTATAGAAGTCTAGATAAAGACATGTACATATGCAAATATATTTATATATGAGGATGGGGAAATAGATCTATGTGCATATATTTATAGGTTTAGTATTAAGGTAGCAGAAGGACAATGGGCCTCCACCCAAGTACTCCCTCAATGCAAGAATACTTTCCTCTATTAAATTGGCATTCTATGATGCTCACCTTCCCGACACAACCGCTGAAGACAAAGCGGGTAAATAAGCAAATGTGTGAAGAAAGCTGATGGTGCCTGGCTATCAAAAGATATAGCATCTGGGGTGTTAAAGCCTTGAAGGTAAACAAGCTGCCATCTAGCTCAGAAGCAACAAAGCCCACATGGAAGAAGCACACTGGCCTGTGCGATCACGAGGTGTCGAAGGGATCAGGTATCAGGCATCATCAGAACAAAAAATCTTCCCATAGCGAATGAGGTGGGGGAGTGCAGAGTGGAGACCCGAAGCCCATTTGTAGGCCACTGGAGATTCCCTTGCAGAGGGGTCTTGGGGAGGAGACGAGCCAGATAGGGTGTGATGTAGCAATGATGAAAAATACAACTTTCCTCTAGTTCCTAAAGGCTTCCTCTACCCCCCACTATCATGATCCGAATTCTACCTTGCAAGTCTGGCTAGACCAGAGGATGTACACTGGTACAGATAGGAACTGGAAACACAGGGAATCCAGGGCGGATGATTTCTCAGGACCAGTGGTGTGAGTGGCGATACTGGGAGCGTAGAGGGAGAGTGGGTTGGAAAGGGGGAACCGATGACAAGGATCTACATGTGACCTCCTCCCTGGGGGACGGACAACAGAAAAATGGGTGAACGGCGACGTCGGACAGGGCAAGATATGACAAAATAATAATTTATAAATTAGCAAAGGTTCATGAGGGAGGGGGAAATGGGGAGGGAGAGGAAAAAAATTAGGACCTGATGCCAGGGGCTTACGTGGAGAGCAAATGTTTTGAGAATGATGAGGGCAATGAAGGTACAAATGTGCTTTACACAATTGATGCATGTATAGATTGTTGTAAGAGTTATACGAGCACCTAATAAAACGATTTTTTAAGAAAAGAAAAGAAAAGAAAAAGGCCAAGAATGTTGCTCCAAAGATTTTTTTTATCATTTTATTGGGAGCTCTTACAGACATTATAACAATCCGTAGTTCAATTTGAACAAGCATAATTGTACAATTACTGCCACTATCATTTTCAAAACATTTTCTTTCTTCTTGAATTTGAGCTCTTCAATATCAGCTCCCCTTGTCCCCTCCCTCCCCAACATATTCCCCAAGTACCCTTATTCTTATATCATAGTTATTTTTTATTGACATATCTTACACTGTCCACTATCCATACAGATTTTTTTTATCACTATAAGAATTGCCCTATGAGAATGTCATTGGGAAGTCTTACCTCATCCAAGTACAGCCCCCTAATCTTGCCCCTTCAGGCTTTGTTTTGTTTCCAAAGCACAAGGAACATTTACAAGGCCTAATATGACGCCTTCAATGAAGCCAAAGGACCGTTTTCGCATGGCAGAGATCTACGCGCACAGAACTCTTCAGGGAAGGATGAGAGAGATGGGAACGCTGCCTTCAGAAGGCTGTGTTGAGAACCAATGGCTTCAAATTCTAATATTTTACATATAAGTTTCTGTGACCTGTAGCTATACTGTTTCACTTACCTTTCTCTAGTTAGAAAAGGTTTGCTCTAAGAAAGTAGAAAGCAGTGAGAACGTTAAAGGGATGCTGATAAGAATAAATAGACAGGATGTAAGGACCGTTTGGACACGGACAAGGAAAATAAAAGGGACCGTGAAAGATGATTTCCAGACTTCAAGGCCAGTCATTAGTTTAATTGTGCTATGCTATTAATACAAGTGGGGAGCTGAGCAGAAAAGCTGGCATTTGACTGGCAGGTAATATTGCATGTCATGTTTTAGGAGCTGAATGCCTAGAAGGAAATTCTCAGAAGACAGTTGAAAGGTTCAGAAAGACCGGAGATAAAAATACAGGTCTACGAGGCAGCCATTAGTATAAAATATGGTTGCAATAGGGCATGAGAAGCATTATAAAGAAGAGAGTTCAGAAAGATTACACTCCTGTCTTTACATTCTGCCTGTCTCTCCACTCCACTAGTTCTTTCTCCATAGACATGACCCCAAAGCTTGGGTCACAGGCCCTACCTGTCATTCCAGAGAGTGTGCTGGAGAAAGACTATTTACAGAAGCAGAAATTAAGTCTGTGATTTCAAGAATAAGTTAAGGAAGAAGATAAGGGATGGCAGGTCATCTCAGATAGAAGAGAGAAGAACATATTCTATAGCCACTGAATCACTCAAATGAAGTGGTCAAATCCAGGTATATATATATTCATAATTCATACTAAATTATATCTCAAATTATTTTTGTCTAATAGTAATTTAGTTACATGGGGTCATAGACGTGAGAGTTGCTTTCTTGCTTACATTTAAAATTTTTTTCTAAGTTTTACATGGACAATGAATGTCTATTACAGTCTCAACTAGAGAATATTAGAGCTTCCCCCCCTTACCTCGCCCCTGGCACTGTGGTTAAGAGTTTGGCTTCTAACCAAAAGGTCTAGGTTTGAGCCCCTCAGTCTCTCTGTGGGAGAAAGATGTGGCAGTTTGCTTTCATAAGGTTTAAAGTTCTACTCTCGAGTCGTTCTACCCTGCCTTATAGGTTCTCATGAGTCCAAACGGACTCAAGAGCAGCATGATTTAGGAGCCCTGGTGGGCTAGTGGGTAACACGTTGGTGCCAGCTGTTCAAACACACAAGATGCCCCAAGGAGAAATAGGGTCACTGTGACTAGGAGTAGCCTTGATGGTAGTGAGCTTGCGGTGGTTTTGTTTATGGGTTGCTTTGGGTTGGCTTTTTGGTTCTTTCCTATTCTGAATCATTCGCCAATAAGTTGATGTCTGTCTTGCCTATAGCAGGGAATTATGCTATCGTTGTTGCTGCTGCTGCTGCTGCTGCTGCTGCTGCTGCTGCTGCTGCTGCTGTTGTTGTTGTTAAATGTTTAGTCAGCTCTGATTTACAAGGTTTTACAGGGTGAAACAGGACAAAACAGAACAAAGATCCTGGGCAATCATCACAGTTGTTAGGCTTGGGCCCCCTCTTGCAGCCACGGCGTCACTCCATCTCATCGACGGTCTTCCTTTGTTCTCTGATGCTCCTGTTTTCCCGCACGTGCTGTCCTTCTCCAGGGCTGGTCTCCCCTGATGACATGTCCAAAGCGCCTTGGCTGAAGTCTCAGCCTCCTCAATTCAAGGGAGCATCCTAGTTGCACTTCTTCCAACACAGGTCCATTTGTTCTTCTGGCAGCCGTAGCACTGGCAATATGCTTTGCCACGCCCATGCTTCCAACGCGTCCATTCTCCTGGGTGCTTCCCTGTTCGTTGTCCAGCTTTCACAAGTAGATGAGGAGACTGAAACTGCTGTGTCTTGGGCCAGGCACACCAGTCCTCAATGTAATACCTTTCCTCTTCAACACTTCAAAGAAGTCTGGTGCAGCAAATTTGCCTCGTGCAATACGTCTTTTTATCCTTGACTGCTATTTCCACGAGCATTGATCTCGACTCCAAGCAAAAGATTGATGCCAATCTTTCCCCTTTTATCATGCTATTTCTTTACACTGAGTCGCAATCGATACCGAAGACTCTGTCTTTGCTCTTCATCAGCAAGTGCTTCAAGTCCTCCTCACCTTCAGCAAGTCAGGTTGTGTCATCTGCATAGGTTGTTAATAAGCCTTCCAATCCTGCCGCTGTATTCTTCTACCTAAGTTTATTGCGGAGCATACACATTTAATAAGTATGGTGAAAAATACAACCCTAACACATTTTCCCATTTTAAAGCCTGAAGTATTCTGTTTATATGACTGTCTCTTGATCTATGTCAGGTTCTGTCTCAGCATAATGATCTGTTCTGTAATTCCCGTTCTTCTCAATGTTATCCATGGTTCATTCTGATCCATGGCTCGTTCTGATCCACAGCCGTGTACTGAAGCACAAAGTAAACAGCCTTCCACAGACGGGGCACGGCTGGTGGTTTTGAACTGCCGACCTTGTAGATCACACCTCAGCTCGTAACCACTACAACAATAAGGTGACCAGACGTCCCGCTTTTGGTGGGACAGTCCCGATCTTTAACAATTTTTCCCACGTCCCACGGCATTTTTAAAAAGTCCTGATTTTTGGAAAGAATGCATGACAAGCTAGGGTATACAGTTTTCGGCTGCCATGTGGCTATTTCATCAGGATATGAGTTTTATCAATGGTGTCCCACTTTACCAATGTTAAAATCTGGTCACCTTACAATAAGACTCAATGCTCAAATTCTCAAAAAGAGTCAAAATATTAAAATGAGCAAACCTTTGACGTATCCCAGCTTAATTGCCAACCAAAGGGGAGACCATTGGCTTTTTGTCACTAAAACTATTCTGTCTCCAAAAGGTAAATGCACATCATCAAGTGAAACGCACAAGCTGCCTCTCCCTCTCCTTCTGTTGTGGGACAAAATCTAGAACCTTAAGATACACGGGATTTGCCAGATTCTCTTCCACCAGGAAAAAGGGCGAACAACTACCATATATGTGGGCAGATTGGTAATTAAGAACAGATTTTGCAGAAATCTCCATCTAATACAGTACTGCATAATGGGTATTCTTGTCCTTTCTTGGGAACTCCCAGTTGATCTCTGCTGTGGGCAAAGGGTAGCAGTGACTCGATATTAAATAATACACCCACATTTCAGTGTCATTCATAACTTATGACTGTAAAATTCACCTCTGTTTTTCTATTTCAGTTATCTGGCTGTATCATAATAGTTGAATGAGAGCAAAGCCATTTGACTGTTAATCTTTCACTATTAATTAAAGATTAAGATTACTTATGACATATTCTCTATTCTCCAGCAGTTCTGATGAAATCATCATTGTTTCATGCAAGATATTAAATATATGACTGGTCTTGGAAAACTTTCTACGTTTAGTTTGTGGATTTGCCCTCTAAAAATCCAATAATGAATCATTCCCTTGCAAGCATTTGCTTTTATAAAAAAATAGACATTAATTAAATGTTTATTAATGTTAAGCCATAAAACCTTTCCTCCTCTCTTTTTAATATTTCTATTGATTACAGGCTGGGAATGTCCTGAGTTTCATAATGATTTACAGAGTACACATTAACACATCAAATTGAAGTGGCTATTATGATTTCAATTCATTAGGTAACCATCTGGGAAAAGCCAAAAGACCCCCAGCTCTTAGAAATGATGGTTTAGTCTACATTTTTATTTTCATAACAAGAGTCTACATCCTTCATATTTTTTACATTAGCAATTTGAAGGATACTGAGGTGCCCTTCAAAATCTTTCCACATAGTATTATCATCTCTCGTGGTGTTCAAAGGGCCAGTTCTAAAGTTGTTCTCGCCAAACTGTTGAGAGACTGGCTCATTTTCCATCCAAGAATGCAGAATGATAGGAGTGACATGGGACTGCCTTATCTAACATTCCTAATAATATACCACTAACTATTTAGCTAAGATTCGTTGAACCTATCCCCCAGACAAGTCAACACAGCTTAAAGCCCAAGTCACCAAAACAGGGCCAGCCCTTCGGTTCAGGGCAGGACTCAACACTCCCAGGTGTAATGTACGACCAGCCCACTCTGCCGGATTGAATACACTCATGAGTAACCTCGCTGTGGCCGCCAGTCGGAAAAGGCAGGCAGGAGCCTGTGAAGGATCTTAAGTGAACTGTCTGCCCCACTCCCCATAAGACCGCTCTTATTTAGATAGCTGTGCAGATGGACATATCATTCAATGTGCTCATGATCTGAAAATGTGCCAAAAGGAACAAGCACGTCCTGACTGCAGTTTAGAGTCAGAGGTAGGAATGTGGATATAATCCAGGGCAATGCCGTACGACAGAGACAGAGGGGCGAGACTCCTCCAACCAGTTAGCATGCAAAAGGGTCATAAAGGGACTGGGCCCTGGCACACTTGAACGGTTTGATTTGTCCCCCGCCCCTCTCCAGCACTGCAGGCACAGAGACGAAGCATAGAACAGCGTGTGCCAGTAAGACCGGGGGGTGTTACTTGGGCACTACTTCATTGCACTCCCCTGAGGTTAGAGAAACCGTTTCCTTACACTACTTAAGCTCAGATCTTCAAATTCTAGGGAGGATAAGACATTGTGTTGTTTTGCTTTGCTTGGCATTTTGTTTTGAATCACAGGAAGCTCTTTTCAGCAAATCTCCCTGTCAGATTTTCTGACATTCTATCTCAGTGTTTCAGTTCTAAGATTGGAAAAGGGTGGCTTGTATAGACGTGCTTTTTGACACATCATTGCAGTGAGGTTCCATCATGTCAGTTCAAACTCGGCGCAGCCCTGTGAAGACCAGGCCGAGACGTGGCCGGGTCCTGCACCTTCCCCGCAGTCGCTGCTGTGCTTGAGACGGCAGCGGCAACCACGGGGTCAATCCTCCTCATCGAGGGGCTGCCTCTTTAGTGCTGACTCTTTCCCAAGCGTGATGCCCTTCCCAAAGACTGGTCACTCTTGATAACGTGACCCAAGTATGAAAATATGAGATGAAGGCTCATCCTCCTTGATTCTAAAGAGCCCTGGTGTCCCAGTGGTTACAGGCTCTGCTGCTGAGCAGAAGGTGGGCAGTTCAAACTCACCAGCTGCTCCACAAGAAAAAAATGTATCAGCAAGCTTCTGTAAAGATTACAACCTTGGAAACCTGGTGAGGCAGGTCTACCGAGGAAAGGGCAGGGGGGTGACATATGACCTCCACTGGCCACACAAAGGAGACCAGAGTCCAGCTCCACATCAGTCCAAGACCGATTGCCATTAGGCAGAGGTCAGACATGCTTCTATCCCCCATCCATCTTGACCTTGTTTTAACACCAAATAGCTCTTCCACAGCACTCTTCTTCTCTGTTGGGTTCTATAATGCCTATCCTCATGAGTAGGTGTGTCTTAGGGAAGCTAACAGGATCTGGGTCACCTCTTCTCAGCCATGCTGGCAAGCATGCCTCTCACTGGTCCTCAGTCCACCAGCCATGCTGTCCCTGGGCCAGGGCCTGGCTGCAAGGGCTGCGAAGGCCTCCGCTTTGCCTCAGATGTTGGGGCTGCCCATCTCTCTGACTCATAGTCTCAGTGCGGCTCCTCTGCTCTGTCTCATGTTTCAGGGTACAGCTTCAAGCATCGATGCTGCCCCTGCCACTTTAGGCCGGGATTTCACATGTTCTCGACCAATGCCTCTTCTCTCTTGATGGCCCTGGGAGTCTGCCTCTCTGCTTCTAGGATGTTCCTTCTTAGAGACCCAGAGGAAGGGCAAAACTGACCAAATCCCTAGATTAGTGCTTCACCCACATTGTTTGGATGGTCCTACCTCGTCACTTCAGGGGAGCTACAAAGACATGACAGAAGAGCCATTCCAGGTCATTTTGTTTCACCGCACATACTCCATCAAAGAAAGGGTGCTAGTAGTCGTAATCAACTTACTATTTGTCACTTGTCATTATACGGGGACTTGCATATTGCTGTGATGCTACCAGCATTTCAAAGACCAGCAGAGTCACCAGTGGTGGATCAGTTTCAGCAAAGCATCCAGACTTAGAGCAGGAAGAACGACCTGGGAACCTCCTTCTGAAAAAAAAAAGAAAAGATCAATACATTGCTATCCAGTAGAAATAACGGCATTTTTCTGTGTACTCGCTCACCAGTAACAGTTATGAGCAACGTCTTGAGAACTCCCACATCTCTGTAAAGCCCACTACCCCCTTCCAAGTCATCCCAAACAGGCACACAATCTTACATAAAATCGCTAGGTTTACCCAAAATATACAGCACAGAAAAGCCCCCCGGTCCCTTTCCAAGACAGCAGCTACACCAAGCATGACCCCCATGGAATCGTAATTCGTTCTCCCTTTTTCTTCTCGCTATCCATCTCTATCTTCCTTAAAAGTCTCAGATTCCAAATAGAAAACTAACTAGTTCCCTTCAAAGATTCTCCTATGAAGGGAGAGGGCATCAGTAAAACAGAACAAATAGGTTTCGTTATTAAACGGCCACACTCCTAAACCTCAGCATCTCCTTTCTTCTCTCCATTTCCCCTAGACTCAATCCTTGAAGGACAGACACCGCACAACCTTGCTGTTACTCTTAGTATTACTACTACTACTGTAATGTCACATCAGGACTCTGGACTAGGCGGTGGAGAACAAAAGTACACTTGGCAGGAATGGGTCAGTAGATGAAGTTTAGATGGTCTCTCCATGAGTACACCTGTGAGTAGCCTTGCCCAGTCCTGGTCCCCAGGCAGGATGATGCTCCTCATTGTCCCTATACCACATTATTTGTCCTGTTGACATACCATTGCACACATTGTATTGAGTGAATTATTGCTATCCCATGTCCATCCCAACATTATGAGCTCTCTGGGAGCACAATCCAGCATGCATTTATTTTATGTCTTCACCTGTTCATGTAAAACTTAATACCTAAAAGTTACCAAAAATGTATATTGAATGAGTGAGTCATAAATGAAGAAAACCTCTTATAGGAGTAATCTATACATCACATTTGACCGTCTTGGCAAC
Organism: Echinops telfairi; assembly: GCF_000313985.2. Taxonomy (NCBI): domain Eukaryota; kingdom Metazoa; phylum Chordata; class Mammalia; order Afrosoricida; family Tenrecidae; genus Echinops; species Echinops telfairi. The sequence continues at coordinate 57,896,027 of NW_022103920.1, forward strand.
TAGTGATCTTTCGAAAAGCAGTCAAGTGAGGTACGAAGCTGATTCAACTAAAGAAAAAGTTGAGAGAATATGAAATCAATGAAGAAGAAACAAATACAATGTGTTTTTTTAATAAACTATTCCGTGAAATATGAGCTCTGTGACCTAATGAAGCTCTTATGCATGAACACACATTGTATGCTTTAAAGTATTCCTCACCTGACATTCCAAGGCTGGAGTGACTACCCTGAGCCAGCGGGAAGTCGTAACTGTCCATCGGTCCTTCTGACTTCACTTGTCAACAGGCCCACTGAACACGGGGAACATCCGCTCTGAGGAAGTCTGAACCTAACGGACGTCTCAAGAGAAGGCAGTCTCCTTGGTGAGAGATACCTGTTCTTACTTGTGCCTCTTTCTCCAGCCTCCAGCATCTCAATACAAATAGTCATTTACTGAACCAACAATGGTTTCATGGCAGAGAAGAAACGAGGTGGTTTCATCCACTGAGCCACACCACATCGGGATCACCTCAGTCATATGGATGTCGGAGAAAGACCTGGACAGAGGGGGATGCTGAGAAGTCACCTGAATCCTCTGTGCAGCACCAACTGAAACAAATTCAGAAGTCACCTGAATCCTGTGTGCAGCACCAACTGAAACAAATTCAGAAATCACCTGAATCCTCTGTGCAGCACCAACTGAAACAACGGGGTCCAGATTTCAAATTTCAGAGTACACAAATTTCACAATCCCTATTTTATCTGTAAACTCTGGTTTATTGATATTTTTACTGTGTGGGGATTGATTTCATCCTATAATATAAATTTGTATGTAACTATATTAAAGGTTAGCCATCAAGGAATAAAGGTTTTAAGAAGGTCACCTGGTCAAAATTGGTCCCGTAGGTTCTAAAAAATAGTTCCTAGGGCCCACTTTTGAAGTGAAAGGTGTAGAGCACGTTCCTGTCCCTGGTTCCTTCCCAAAAGATCTCAGCATATTTATGAATCAGTAGCTTTCACCTGTACCTCTTTCTCCAGCTCCAGTCTGTACATCCAAATGACCGTTCACAAATCCAGCAGAACCACAGGCAATGTAAACACACTAGGCAGAGTGATTGAACACAAGTATCCCTTTTCCAGAACAAAGCAGAACACATATAGGCCTCAAAGCCTTTGCCCCCCTTCATTCAAGGTCGTGTTAAGCAGAGTTCCAAGAATTCTTGAGTTTCAAGCCACCAGTTAGACATAATGCTAACCAAGACTAATGACTACACTCTTGCCACAGTACTAAGATAATGCTATCAGACAAGGAGCCCTTTCCTAAGAAACTCCAAAAAGTAGGTGCTGCATATGTGCAATCTTGAACACATTTCTTTTAACTAAACCACCTTTAGTGATTAAAAAAAACATCACTGGAGGGATTTGACTCATTCTAGACAAGTTTATTATACATCTTTTAATGCTACCAAAGTAAACGTGAACACTAAAGTGTGAAAGCAAATTTTTAAGCGAATTTCAGATCACAGGTATATGTTTGGCTGGAAAAAAAACACTGAGGAGCAAACACTTCAAAGGAAAATCTTTTAGAAATGGAATCACTGGCACCAGACCCACTGCCTATTCAACTGTTTGACCAAGAAGACAGCTTCAAGAAATCTCAGCTCTTTACCCACATAACCAAACAGGAACATTTGGAAGCAGGCCTGAAACCATAACTTCACTTGTGACACAATCCCTTTTCCATAACTCTGGCCAAACAGTCTAACTCTCTAAGGAACCAAGAATCAAGCAAGCACTTCCTCCTGCTGGACTCCTCCGTGAAAAGAGCTTCCCAAAGGTGCTGATACAAAGACGCACAAACCTACTCTGATTCTATCACTTTTGAGTTGTTATATTTTTATAGGCTCCTTTCTATCTCATCCTTAGAATTAATATGCTGTGTGTGACTGTGTGTGCACACTTATATATACCCAAAGACTTCGATTCAGGCCTAAAAATCAATGACATTAATTTTTAAACCACTTGACAGAAGGTTACAGAAAACTTTCTGTCTTTGATTTCTTTTTTTCCACAAATCAAGTATATATTTCATTCTCTGTGTTAATACAGTGAGCTTGGGTGAAAGAAGATAAATAGTAGTGGATGGAAATAAATTATATTTTAAAATCCTTTTAAAGATTTTTTTTTCTACACATTAAATCACAAATAAGCCATCCAGACAAGCACTCTCAGTTGGAATATCAATTATACAAAAGAAATTAATTATATATAGTTATAGATGCTATTATATATACATACATTCATATTTCTAGGTATTTAAGGCCTAGTAAGAAGAGTATAAGAAAGCACATTTCTTGGACCTACCACTAGGTACCAACATCATAGAAATCATTTAGCAATTAATAAATCATTTTCAGACATTTTCCAGAGTCAATCCTTGTCCATATATTTTATTGCATGAAATTTACCTTTCATTTGGTGTTATGAATTTTAAAACCTATACTCACGAACCAAGAAAAGTTCTGTGATGCTAAATCATTTCACTGTCATTTTCTTCACAGAAGCATGTGTGGCATTTCTGAAACCTGCACAGGATTGCTGGCAGCTTTCTCCTTCTAAGGCCCATTCATCCGGGCAGCCATGTTATCTGCCCTGCTTTTTGGCGGGCCTAGGGCCTGAAGGATTTCAAGGCATCAAAAACTTCAGCAAAAAAAACCCAGGAGCCAAACAGCCACAGCCTCAGTGCTCAGGAGCTACAAATGCCTTGGGTACCAAAGCAGCAGGGAGGCTGGGATCCAAGCAGCCATTGCATTGCACGCTAAAAAGGAAGAGCTACTTTCAAAAAGGGATGAAGTGAGATAGAGAGCATTGTCATTGTGATTATACTGGATCACTCTGGATGGTTGGTCAGTTGGCCTCCCTCTTGACCCAACCAGGAATTGTTGTAGGGACAAGTCTTTCTTGCTTGCTCCACAACAAAAATTTCCTCCTTGGCATTTTAAACTGTCATGATGGTCTTTTCCTTCATAGTCATGATTTGTGTATTCATCTCTGTATTATTATTATTATTTTATCCTTACCACTTTAGTTTTTTATTGTTTCTGTTTGGTTTTCCAGTTTGTGAAGCACAAAAGGAGTAGATGCTTAGAGAAAAGAACTGTTGTAAGGGTCTATAGGGGAGGAAGGGAGCCATGGGAAATAGTGAGGGTGAGGGGGTCGGGGAGGAGCCAACGTATGTGGGAGAAGGGAGGAAGACTAGAACTGATGTTGATTACACAACTCAACTGAAAAGCGATTGAACCATGGCGGGAGGCAAGAGGGGAAAATATTCTGAAATTGATTGTGGTGATGATTGTACAACTCTTCTTGATATGATTGAAATATTTAATTGTGTGATATGTGGATTAAGTGCCAATAAAACAGTTTAGTATTTAAGAATGTCTGCTTGCCAAGGAGAGCTGGTGGTACAACAATGAAGGGCTCAGCCGCTGAACTGTAAAGTTGGGGATTCCAACCCACCCTGCCTCTCCAGACCTAGTGAGGGGTTCCCATGAAGATTACTCAAGAATAACTCACTGCCAACTGCCATTGAGTCAGTTCTGATTCATAATGACCCTATAGCGAAAAGTGGAATTGCCCCTGTGGTTTTCCAAAACTGTAACTCTTTATGGGAGTAGAAAGCCTCATCTTGGTCCTGAGAAGAGGCTGATGACTTCTAACTGCTTATGATGTCATTAGCAGCCCAATGCATAACCTCCCACAGCACCACGGCAGCCGAGATGACCTTCTGCGGCAGTTTCACTCTGTCCCGTGGCATCAACACCTTCCAACACCAACATACACCCATTAATAGACTTTCTTAAAGTGCCCTCCTCACACTCACAAGTGTCCCAATTTGGAAGGTAAGCTACATGGTCACTTAAGATGAAGGAGAGGCGCTGAATAATCAGTGACTTCAATATCACCAAAGACAGCCTCAAAAATTCTTTGTCGCATTAGACAAAAATCAGTCTTTTAATTAATAAAACACACATATGCACACAGTGTCCTTGTACTGCCTCCCGTTGTCCTGAGTATTTCTCTCCAATGCCCTCATCAAGTTCACATTTCATGGAAGTGTGTCTCATAAGCTTATCTGTCTCAGAAACCTTGGGTCTTCAAAACATACCTGTTCTCAGCTCTGTATGCACTCAGAACTCAATTCTCGGCCGGCCAAAAGTTTTCATGTTAAAGCTAATCCATTTATTTACCTATCTATCTGTCTATCTACATTTTGTTGTTGTTTCTATTGGGCTACACACAACAAAATAGACACCACCTCAACAATTTCTACATGTGCAATTCAATGACACTGATTTTCCCTTCTTCGAGTTGTACAAATATGCTCACCCCCTTTTCTGAGTTATTCTTCCCTCCTTAACATAAACTCACTGCCCCCTAAGGTTCCCATCTAATCTCTGGAGTTGTCGTAATCAATCTGATCTCATAATTCTCAAGGGAGATTTTGTTTAACTCGATATGGTAAACTACTGTTTTATTTCAAGAAGACTTTTCAGAGGATATTTTAGCTTATGACTTAAAGATTACTTCAGGACAATGGTTTCCTCCAACTGGGAGTCCATGAGAATTTGAAATTCTGTTCTATAGTTGCCCCCTTTCAATTAGGATGTTTATATAGAATCTTTGATCAAATTCTTCTTGTCTCATGGCCGAGGAGGAAATTGAATTGGGTGAGTTGCAGGATAGACATATTTACAACTACAGCAGAAGAGTACTTGCTAGGGCTGCTTATGTACAACTAAACACCACGTGAGAATTTGGTTTTTTGGTTTGAAGGTTTAAAGTCATCGTTTCGTGAAGAGGCACAGTTCACTGGCCTAATGATGTGCTTACAGCTTCTGTTCTTATCTGTGGAATGCCTAGGACCTTAAAAGCTGGATGGCAAAGGGCCATCCAGGAACAAGAGGAGAAAGCAGAATGTCGGCGTAACTGCCTCCATGAAAACCTGCCTCTTCTGCCAGGGAGCTAATTCATTTTCATTGTATTTGAGCCACTGTGGCAATCCATCTAGTCGAGGATCTTCCTCTTTTTCTCTGACCATCTGCTTTATCCAAGCATGATGTCCTTTTCCAGGGACTTGTCTTCCTTGGAAGTTTGTCATCTTTAAGTCAAAACATACAAAGCATGTAAGATGAAGCCTCTCCATCCTTGCTACTAAGGAGCATTCTGAATGGCTGGATTCCCTCAAAGACAGATTTGTTTGTTCTTCTGGCAGTCCTTGGTACTTTCAATATTTTTCAACAACATCATAAATTCAAATGCACCAATTAGGTGAAAGGGGCAAATGATATGCAAGCACATTGTCTATATCTATGGCTGGCTGTCAAGTTGATTCCAATGTTTGGCTACTCCATCTGTTAGAGTAGAATGTTTCACAAGATTTTCTTGGCAGTTAAGTACTCTACGACTAGCCAAAAAGTCAGTGGTTCAGATTCACACACAGGTGCCTTAGAATGTAGACCTAATGATCTGTGTGTGAACCCAATTGGAGCAGTTCTGGGCTGCATTTGCTGGGTTGCCATAAGTCAGAACTGGCTTCACTAACAATAATCTTTACAGAAGCAGATCTTTAAGGTGAATTGAACCACTAACCTTTCGATTAGTAGTCAAGCATCAACCATGAACCATGTGTGCCACCCAAAGACCTGTCTTGCATATAACAGACATTAAATAAATATCCCTACTACCATCCGAATCTGAGAACAGACGACATTGAGTCCTAACAGGGATCCTGAGTCATATATTTAAACCAGAGACCCAAACACTCTCAATAGCACTCCCTTCATAAACCAATACTCTAAAATGTGCTTCTGGAAAGATCTATAATTTTATTTCCCCCCCCCAAAAAAATCACTTCATTTTCAAGGTGTTTTTGTTTTGTTTTTCCCCTAGCTTGTATATCACAATAATGAGATGCTATTTCTATCAAGTTAATGGAATGACCTTTTGGAAAATTTTTTACCCAACTCCTAAGAACAATTGTGCAGATTTGCAAGAAGCACCCAGAGAGTCCTCCACTACCATTACTTCCCCCAAACTGCCTCTTGATATCTGCTTTTTCCTTCAAACTGCAAGTGTCCTGGAAGTCATCAGTCCTTCCCTGCTTCGATAACTCCTAAAGGGCCGTTCATGCCAGGAGCTCCTCCGACCGAGTTGGATACTGTGGAGTGCTGGCTCTAAAATGAAAAGCTAAGAGGGGGGAGGCTGACGTAAGACCTTCTCCGCTCGGGCTTGTTCCGCGTCTCTGTTTTCAGGCCTGTGCTCCAGAGCAATGTAAAATGCTACAGACGGCACTCATTCTCATGACACTCGTAGGTTATCAACCCTAGGTCACCATCCAGTCCATGTCTCAGCAATTAGTTGTAAAGCTATAAACGTCTCTGACCCTTGGTTTGCAGAACTCCAGGAACTAAAAAGAAGCTTTATCTTGAAAGAAAGAAGACAGAGGCCAAATGGCAAAAGAAATGAGTTGTTTGGCATTTGTGTTTTTCAGAGTAACATTTCTATCTTTGCCCTTCTTTGGTGAACTTCAAAGATGTTCTCACATCCCCTGTCCTCCCTGATCTGTACCTTTCCATCACCCTAATTCCCAACTTAAAGTGCAGCTATTTCTACTTCCTGTTCCCATAACATTTTGTCCAAATACTTAGGATACCCTGAGATGGCTAGCTCATTGTTGCCTGCTTACATGGCTTATCTACCTGATGGGATGGCAAGTTAGTTAAGATGAGAAAATAGGTTTTGTTCCACTTTCTTTTCTCTCCAGTGTGCCTTGCAACAAGTGCTACTTGAATTAAATTAATTTGAGATTATTAAAAGTACTGAAATTAGTTGAAATCTCTAATGCATATATGTGTGTGTTCTCACAAATGGCCTTTACAGGTAAAAATGTTTAGTATTAATTCTGTAGCAAAATTTGTGAGAGAGTGACAAGTGAGCCTGGGGAGTGGCATACAAGGATTTCTTGATTTCACTATTTTTAAGAAGAACAGAAGATCTCCATAGGCAGGAGAGCACATCTGAAAGCAGGATTGTATGGGGGTTTCTCTCTTTTTATTTTGTTGTTGTTGTGAGAGTACACCGAGCATTCAATCCTTTCCACATTTCAATTCAATTCCCTTCAGAATCGATTGCATTCTTTGAGTCGGGCATCCGTTCTCAGCTTCCTTTTCTGACTTGTCTTTCCATTACACACATACACTCACTGCCTACATGGGGATGTTCTGAAGGAAACAGGCATGATCATAGAAAGACGATCCCCAATTAAGTAATGCATAAGAATGGAGCTCTTAAATGTAAAGAGTCTCCTATTGGGCAGATTGGTAAGTATTTGAGGGGGAAAAACAAGCATAAAAGTCATAATAATGAGTCACGGTAATCAAAACAGCCTGGTACTGGTCTGAGGATAGATATGAAGACCAAAGGATTAGACTTGAAAACCCAGAAATACAACCAAGTACCCAAAGACATCTAATTTTTGATAAAGAACTAAAACACATTAAATGGGCAAGAGACAGCCTTTTCAACAAACGGTGCTGGAAAGACTGGATCTTCACCTGCAACGCAAATAAAACGAGACATACCTCACGCCATGTACAAAGCAAACTCGAGATGGATCAAAGACCTGAATATAAATCGCACAATTATTAAGACCATCGATGAAAAAATAGGAGTAAACTTAAGGACCGTAGTACAAGTGTAAACACACTACTGAAAATATCCACACTATGGAAGACAAAACAAAACCCTGGGACCTACTAAGAAATAAGACATTTATGCACAACCAAAGGCTTAATCAAAGGAGCCAACAGAGAACCCACAGATTGAGAAACAATATTCAGTAATAATACCTCAGATCAAGGATTAATCTTCAAAATCGATAGAAAACTATGACATATTCAAAATCTATAGAAAATTATGACATATAAGAAAAGCACAAATAATTCAATCAAAAGATAGGCACAAGACATGAATAGACAATTTACCAAAGATGACATGCAGGCAGCCACAACCATAGGAAGAAATGTTCACAATCATTAGCAATAAGAGAAATGAAAATTAAAACAACAAGGAGATATCACCTTATACTGATACTTTTGGTAAAATTCAATAAAACAAAAAATAAGAAATGCTGGAGAGGATGTGGACAGAGGACACTGCTGGTGGGACTGTAGAAGTGTACAACCATCATGGAAATTAGCATGGCACTTCCTTAAACAAATGCAAATACAAGTGCCTTATGATCCAGCAATCTCTCTACTAGGACATACCCTAAAGAAATTAAGACTATAACAAAAACAGACATATGTACACCTATTTTTTAAATCATTTTATTGGGGGCTCATACAACTCTTATCACAATCCATACATACATCCATTGTGTCAAGCACATTTGTACATTTGTTGCCATCATCATTCTCAAAACATTTGCTTTCTACTTGAATACTTGGTATCATCTCCTCATTTTTGCCCCTCCCTCCTTGCTCCCCACTCCCTCATGAACCCTTGATAATTTATAAATTATTATTATTTTTCATATCTTACACTGTCTGATGTCTCCATTCACCCACTTTTCTGTTGTCTGTCCTCCAGAGAGGAGTTTATATGTAGATCCTTGTAATCGGTTCCCCCTTTTCTACCCCATCCTCCCTCCACCCTCCAGGTATCACCACTCTCACCACTGGTCCTGCGGGGTTCATCTGACCTGGATTCCCTATGTTTCCAGTTCCTATCTTGTACACCCATTTTTAATGCATCAATTTCCACAGTAGAAAAAACATGGAAACAACCAAAATCCCATCTGTAGAAGAATGGGTAAGCACACTCTGATACATTCATACTATGGAATTGTATACATCAATAAAAACAGTGATAATTCTCTTAATCATCTCAAGACATGGACAAAAGTGGAGAACACTATGCTTAGCACACAGTCAGTCTTACAAAGATTAATATTTAATATCACCATTGTTATCAGCAAAAACAAAGAAGAAACGTGGTTTATACACCAAAAAACAAGCCTTGATGACTACAAGGAGGCCAGGGATGGGGTGGGAAAAGGGAGAGGGGAGGTATGGGAGGGAGAACAAAAAAAAAGGTGGTAGTATGGGTTAACAGGAAATAAATAAATAGAATAAAATAAAATACAAATTGCTCCATGGAGAAGAAACACAAACCTCCAAATTTCTTACCCCTCAAATCCAAATACTGGTCTGAGTGGCCAAAAAAAGAGGAAAAATCAAATGGAAGTGGACTTGGAGTCTTTAGTGACCTAAAGTTCATTACAAAAAAGAAAACTCTTAATAATGAGTTACAACCTAGAGAATAAGGATCCATGTAGTTCATAGTAATATACATAATTACTTTTTATAGTAGAAGCCCAAATTCTAATAAATGTAGAAGCAATGATGGAAATGTTATAAATAAGAAAATCATATGACAAACACCATCGTTTAGGGGACAACACTGGAGACACGGTATGGGAATTTCACCCAATCTGTTCCCACCACGCTGAGGCAAAACACTAAGGGGGTACAACAGAACAGCAGGGGGAAATGAGTAACGAAGTCCCCAAGGAGTACCAAAAATAGACTTTGGGGCCAGGACTTGGCTTCCCAACAGACACAACTGGAAAACATGCCTAAAGGCCAACAAACAGTCCTTGAATTAACTACAAGCTTTTCTTTCTTGTTGTTGTGTTTTGTTTTGCTTTTTGCCATTGGTTTGTGGTTGTTGTTGTTTTGTTGTATATTGTTGCTTGGTTTTGCTCTGTCTTGTTTTTGTGCATGTTATTATCTCCGCAGGTCTGTCTAAATAAGATAGGCTGGATGAACAATCTGGAGGAGAAAACAACAGGACCGACTGTTCTGGGGGGACATGGGAGAGGGGAAGGTGGGGGGAAAGGTAGTGGTGTTAACAAACCCAGGGACAAGGGAACAACAAGTGATTCATATCGGTGGTGAGGAGGGTGTAGAAGGCCTGGTAGGGCATAACCAAGGGTAATGTAACCAAGAGGAATTACTGTAACCCAAATGAAGGCTGAGCATGATAGTGAGACAAGAGGAGAGTAAAAGGAAATAGAGGAAAGAGCTAGGAGGTAAAGGGCTTTTATAGAGGTCTAAATACAGGCATGTACATATGTAAATATTTTTATATGTCAGGATGTAGAAATAGATCTATGTGCATATATTTATAGATTTAGTATTAAGGTAGCAGACGGACATTGGGCCTCCACTCAAGTACTCCCTCAACGCAAGAATACTTTGTTCTATTAAACTGGCATTCTGTGATGCTCATCTTCCTGACACAATCGCTGAAGACAAAGCGGGTGCATAAGCAAATGTGGTAAAGAAAGCTGATGGTGCCCAGCTATCAAAAGATATAGTGTCTAGGGGTCTTAAAGGCTTGAAGGTAAACAAGCAGCCATCTAACTCAGAAGCAACAAAGCCCACATGGAAGAAGCACATCAGCCTGCGTGATCACAAGGTACCAAAGGGATCAGTTATCAGGCATCAAAGAACAAAAAATCATATCATTGTATGCTCACCAACCTGATACAATCACTGAAGACAAATGGGTGTATAAGCAAATGTGGCAAAGAAAGTTGATGGTGCCCGGCTATCAAAAGATATAGTGTGTGGGGTCTTAAAGGCTTGAAGATAAACAAGCTCAGAAGCAACAAAGCCCACATGGAAGAAGCACACTGTCCTGGGCGATCACAAGGTATCAAATGGATCAGGTATCAGGCATCATCAGAACAAAAAATAATATCATTGTGAATGAGAGGGAGTGGGGGTGGGGCGAGACGCAAAGCCCATCTGTAGGCAACTGTACATCCCCGTACGGAAGGGTCATGGGGAGGAGATGAGCTAGTCAGCGTGCAGTGTAGCAATGATGAAACATACAACTTTCCTCTAGTTCCTAAATGCTTCCGCCCCATCCGTTATCATGATCCGAATTCTACCTTGCAACTCTGGCTAGACCAGAGGATGTACACTGGTACAAATAGGAACTGGAAACACAGGGAATCCAGGGCGGATGATCCCTTCAGGACCAGTGGTGTGAGTGGC
>NW_022103920.1:57907396-57909083 GCF_000313985.2 Echinops telfairi
AATGAGGAGCTGATGTCAGGGGCTTAAGTGGAGAGCAAATGTTTTGAGAATGATGAGGGCAATAAATGTACAAATGTGCTTTACACAATTGATATATGTATGGATTGTGATAAGAGTTGTATGAGCCCCCAATAAAATGATTTTTTAAAAACACCATAGTTATAATCATTCCAGTCAATATCATCAATAGATGCTAAAACTTGGGGCAAAAGAATGATAAAAAGCAGAAAATATATATTGTCCAAAGGCTCTTTCTGCCATATTTGCATTCATTTCAAAGACAAACACAATAAATTCCCACCTTACCATACTTGGGTCAGCCACCTTACCAATTCAACCATTACTTGGAGGTAAGGTGAAGCCACCTTATCAACAGCACCATGATGGGTGAACCAGAACCACATGCCTCCCTTATGATACTCTGTGGACATGTTGATGCTACGGCACTTCACCAATAAATGAAAACCTTTCACTTAATCATGAAATATCAGGACATGGAAGATCATCATACAAAACAATTGGCCAGTCCTCTTTATGAGTGTCATGTCCATGAAAATAAATTTGAGAATTTTAAAGTCTCAGAAATGTCCTCCCTTCAACCCACTGCCCTCGAGCCAATGTCCACTCACAGAGCCCCTCAGTGGGTCTGAGACTGTAGTTGTTAAGGGAATAGAAAGCCCCATCATTCTCTCGCTGAGCACTGGAGGTTTCAAACTGCTGGCCCTGCAGATCACAGTCCATCAAGTAGCCACCACACCACCAGGGCTTCTTGAGGAATGTCCAAGACTAGAGGAAACTCAGGAGACATGACAACTGAAAACAGCAAGTTGACCTCGGATATTTTGGATTTGATCCTGGACCAGAAAAGGCTCATCATGGGATAACTGACAACATTTAAATAAAATCTGAGCATGGAAGACTGACTGTATAAATGTTAATTTTGTGATCTTGATAACTTTACTGTGGTCTTATAAAGATGTGTTAAAAATTGAGGAATAGGAATGAAGGATGATGTGCCTTCTTTGAGTCATTTTTGCAAAAGAACATAGACCCTAAAACTCTGCAACTCCGTGTATTGCCCACCAGCTACAAATGGCCATTAAATCAACTGCGCTATGATGCTATCTCATTAATAATCATTTATATTGGTTACATCTGAAAATCATATTTTGGAGATATTAGGTTAAATATCTTTTCTTGAATGTTCCTACGTTTTTGATATGGTTATTAGAAAAATTTTAACTACATACATGGCTCCCATTATATTTCCTCTGCACAGCCCTACTCTAGAATCATATGACATGGGTGCAAATTCCTACTTCATCTCCTCCAGCTGTGTGACATGACCTAGGGAAAGTTACTTAATTTCTGTAATCCTCAGTTTTCTAATCTTTAACAAGAGGGTCATGATGGTAACAATAATTGGATCTACCTCGGCAGTTTAGTTAATTTAAATGAGCTCATAAATTGAAAGCATATAGAAAAGTGACAGCGGTCCATCAATGTCAACAGCAATAGCTTAGAGATGAGATCTTTTTCTTTTTTTTATTAATCATTTTATTAGGGGCTCATACAACTCATCACAATCCATACATCAATTGTGTAAAGCACATTTGTACATTCATTGCCCTCATCATTCTCAAAACATTTGCTCTCCACCTAAACCCCTGGCATCAGCTCCTCATTT
>NW_022103920.1:57910348-57918695 GCF_000313985.2 Echinops telfairi
TGTCCCACAATCATACTCAGTCTTCATTTGGGTTTTAGTAATTCCTCTTGGTTATATTACCCTTGATCATGCCCTACCAGGCCTCCTACACCCTCCTCGCCACCAATTTGGATTACTTGTTGTTCCCTTGCCCCTGGGTTTGTTAACACCATTACCTTTCCCCCCACCTCCCTCTCTCCCATGTCCCCCCAGGAACTGTCAGTCCCATTGTTTTCTCCTCCAGATTGTTCATCCAGCCTGTTTTATTTAGAGAGACCTGCGGAGATAATAATGTGCACAAAATCAAGACAGAGCAAAACCAAGCAACAATATACAGCAAAACAATAACAACAACAAACCAATGACAAAAAACAAAACATAACACAACAAGAAAGAAAAGCTTGTAGTTAGTTCAAGGACTGTTTGTTGGCCTTTTGGAGTGTTTTCCAGTCCAGTCTGTTGGGGCACCATGCCCTGGCCCCAAAGTCCACCTTCGGGATTCCCTGGGGACCTCATCGCTCTGTTCCCTTGCTGTTCTGTTGCACCCCCTTAGTGTTTTGCCTCAGTGTGGTGAGATTAGATCAGGCACAATTCCTACACTGTGTCTCCAGTGTTTTCCCCTGTAGGGCTATGGGTCAGTGAGGGACATCATGTCTCATAGTGGGGCCGGCCATGTGGACTGGCTGCTCTAATCAGAAACATCATCCTCAAGGCCTGGTGGGCCAGGATGTGCTCCACTCTCTCCTCCTCCCCCTTCATCTGCTCCCATGTGCTCCGATCAGATATGTCCCTCTCCCAGAGCGGCAGATTCAATGCTCTCCTTTGAAATAAATTCGTCTGGGGGGAGGGGCAGGTGTCCACTTAGTAGCTGGGATTGGGGCCAGCCCCATAGACCTCTCCACTGGTTCCCTACTCCAGCCGGCATGCTGCATTCCCATCTTGAAGCACTGGGTTAAAGTCTGGTCCCTTTTTCCCTGTGGAGATATGAACAATACCCTCTCCTTGGGTGAGTTAGTGCCCTGTGCCCCGCTACCCATTTCTTTTTTATTATTATTTATTAACCACTAGCACTCTTCATTCAGTGAGTGGTCCTATAACATGGTTTGCAAGACTGTGTAGTCTTAACTCTGATTTGGTAGATCTTTTCAGCTTCTTTTTCAGATGTGCACTTGAGAAAACCACACAAGTGCATGCCCCATTTCCTCATGACAGATGAGATTTTCTGGTTTATTTTTTCCTAAAATCAATAATGTACAGATTGACCACCCACCTCATTTTCTAAATTTGATTCTTGGTGACTTAGAATTTTTTCAAGACATTCAAAGGAATGAACTATAGGCTCAAAAAAAAAGAAAGAAAAAAGTTTCCAAGAGATTCCCTAAAATACCTTAATTAATAGATAAATTGAAATAGAAATCAGTATGTAACTTTTCAAAAAATAAAAATCAGTACTGTGAAAGAGCAATTATATTTTAGCTCTACAGATGCTGAATTCACATTTTTTAAGCCAAATTACATTTTAGCCACATTATATCTCTGTTGTAACCAGCAAAGATTATGTATGAACCAAATGAGGGGCAATTTCTATCTGTTTTGCACATGCAACATTCAATTACTTCCCTTTGTTTGTTTTCAAGATCCCTAAAACCTACTCCTAAACATGTTGTAAAGCAAATATCTCTTTAAATACATGTGAGTTGTTTGTTTGTTTTTATGTCTCTGAAGAGTATGCTCACTCTGGGGGTTCACAGACCTTGAGCTTGAAATTACAGTTATGAGCTAAGACCTCAGCAACATAGACTTATGGAAAATCCTGGTATTATTTCAAGTGAGAGTTTTCTTCCATATCCAATTTCACCCAAAGTCGAGCATTAGTCAGCCCGCACCTTTCATATAGCAAAAAGGAGATTTGATTAATGTGATTTCTTTGTAGAAAAATCTAAGAAGATTATGGCACAATGGTATAAAGAAAGCCTGCCCTTTCTCAACATGACATTCTTCAGCACGAGATAGAGGTCTGAAGATCCTTCAAGTCATCCGATTGTTCACACTCACTGCATCTGAAAGAAGGGGAAAAAAATCTATCATCAGGGGAAACTTTCATTCCGCCCCCCCCCCCCTCATTTTAGTTTCCATCTCACGAACAGGTCAACAAGTCCAGCAGTTGGTATCGATTTCACTTCCTAACTACGCAGGAAAGGGCATCTTCCAAGGAAACATTTGCAGATTGCCCACCACAAACACACACACATCTAGCCCACTCCTCTTTCGAGGGGCTGTGTTTTGTGATAGTCTCTGAGGAAAAATTAGGACCTTTTTAAGACTTCTGTGCTCCGTGAAGCACGGTGCAAAATAAAACCAGTTGGGGTGATTTCTGTTAACTCTTTTCCATCTGTACCTCCTGAAATCCTAACCAGGATGCATGCTTTTTCTGATATGAGGAAATGGATTCTAAACTGGTCCAAAATTATAATATATATATATACACACACACATACATACATACATGTGTATATATCAAATGTCATCTGCCTCTTTCACTTTTACTTTATATATGTTTCTGTGAAAATATACATATATTGAGAGAGAAAGAATAAAATTAAAATTCCTGTCCCTAGGCCCTCTCAACTCACAGAAGATGGATATTGCATTCCCAGTGCTTTGCTCAAACTCAGACCATTTGAGACTGTGAGAGAGGAGGAAGTAAATGACTTTCAATAGACCATTTCCAAGGTTGTTTTCTCCTTAGACTATCACATGTCAATCTGATGGTTATGAATCTGAAGATTCAGTTACAATAGAGAGGGCCACAGGGTCAGAATTCGCCGTGTAACGTTCTTTATACCTCTCAGCAGCCCAGCTAAGACACCTCGGTGCTCACCACTTAAAGAACCCTACTGTACCAGTCAGGGGCCTCTTGATCGCTCACTTCTCCTCAGGAATCTGACAGCCCACACAAGGCTACATCAATGGACGCCAAAGCTACCTTAGTTCGGGGAGGGGGGATAGGGGAGGGAGCTTGACAAGAGGTAGGGGGAGAGGGGGCGCAGAAGCTAGTAAGCCTGAGATTCAGCCTACATGTTCTCAAATGCAGATTACACTGATGATCCCCACACACTTAACTCCTGACTTTGAAAACAAGATGTCTCCATAGTCACAGTTACCATAATCTTCACATCAAAGTAGAATGTAACACTAAGATTTCAGGTAAATATACAATTATAGAAAGAACTACCACAGTCAAATTCACTACCGTGAGTCAATTCCAACACATAAAGACCCTACAAGACAGTAGAACTGCCCCCTTTGGGTTTCCAAGACTGTACACGTTTACAGGACTAAACAACCTCATCTTTCTCCCACAAAATGACTGATGGGTTTGAACCACTGACCTTGTAGTAAACAGCTTAATGTGTAGACTACTATGCCACCCAGGGTCCTTCACACTCATGCTGCTTGTTGTTGTTGTTGTTGTTGTTGTTGTTGTTGTTGTTGTTGTTGTTGCTAGACGCCATTGAGCCAGCTCCAACCTATAAGGATCCTATGAGCAACAGAACAAAACACTGCACGGTCCTTCATCATCCTCACAATTGTCCCTATGCCTGACCCCACTGATGTAAACATTGTGTCACTCTATCTCATGTAGGGTCTTCGTCTTATTCACCGCCCCTCCACTTAGTCAAGCATGAAGTCCTTCTCCAGGGGCCGGTCCCTCCTGACAAGGTGTCCAAAGTATGTAAGATGAAGTCTTGCCCTCCTTGTCTCCAAGGCACACTCTGGTTTTACTTCTTCCAACACAGAAAGGCTTGTCCTTTGAGCAGTCCATGGTACTTTCAATAGTCTTCTCAATGCCACGATTCAACTGCATCTATCGTTCTACAATCTTCCTATGGTGTAGGTAAAATAGAAAAGAAAAAGAACCAAAAACTACAATACAACTCATCATAAAGAAAATAATACAGTTATTTGAATAGAAGGGAATCACTAAAACTCAGTATCTATTTTAAATTAAAGTCCTGATTATTTTTAACATTACAAAGAAAATAAGTATATAACCAAATTATCATACTTAGTAAACAATAATAAAAATGAATAAAGAATGTCCTTAAAGTCCATTCCAAGTAGGTTGAGCCCTATTACATTATCATTTTTGAAAGCTAAAAGTGGTCAGATATCATCCAATTCCTATATCTCAGCCTCAAATCTACTAATGTATAAGCATTTAACGTAGATCTGGACTCCATCCACTTCTCTCTGCCTGGAAAACCGTGGTAGCCTCCTGTTGAGATGGTGCTCCCCTTGTTTCCACTCTTCTCTGCCACTGAGTCCCCCTTCTTCAGCCAAGGCACTTCTTTTTCATTTTTGTAACCTTTTATTTCAATTTACCCTATGTGCATAAAAGTGCGCAGGTTCTCAGTGTGCAGCTTGATGAACTTTTCTCAAACTGGACGTATCCAAGAAAGAGACCGCTAACACCAAAGGGCTCGTGCAGGGTGAACTTGCTTGCATTTGACTTTTCCCTCACATTATGTCTGAGGTCACGTGCAGTGGTCCTGCCGTCGTGTGTATCGCCAGGTCGGTCCTTCTCAGTGCTGCATAAAATCCCATTGTATGACTAGATCACAATGTGTTCAGTCTGCTGTTGTTCGATACGCCAGATGGTCTTTTTCAAAGTATATAGGATCCAGTCATGTTCCTCTTTGACTCTCTGCATTGGCTTCCTATTGCATTTTAAAAGGCCAAAGTCTTCTCATGCCGCTAGCCCATCGCTTCAGTTCATCTCCCCATGCTTCCAGCCCATGCTCAAGGCCCAAGCTCCAGCCCCACGGCCTTCTTTATATGGCTTTCCTCTGCTACATGGTCATCGTCCCAGCACAAAGCCTTCAAATTGTCCGTTCACTTCCTGAAATGGCCTCTCTGCCTGCCACGATCCCCTCCCTGCCCAATGCAAAGTCACGCTTACAGAGCTGACTTGCTCTCACCCTTGAGATCTCACTGAAGAGATGTCTCACTGGATTCCACTGTGACTTTTCATTTAGGCTCTGAAAAGAACATGTTTAGGCTAAAAAGCCTCCATTATTGATAGGGGGTGAGGGGAACGTGTGACATAATTTACAAGCAGAGTTCCACCCAGAAAAAAGAGGAAATGTAATATTTAGGATATCATCCAGCCTCAGTTCATAAATGCAATTCAATTCATTTCATTATAAATCATTCTTGTAGTTGGTTCCACCACACAGACCTTTTATTTGACTAGGCCATTCTTGTTGCCTTTCCAGTATCTTGTTGCTTTGGCAACATACATCGCCCGTCACTCCAATGGGCTTCTGCTTGGTCCAAAGTTAGAGAAAGGCTGAAATGGAAGTCTTGCCATCACAGCCTCCAAGCTCCTAACCGGACTGCAAAGCTGTGCTGAGGCACCGCTCCTGAGAGTGTTCCCTATGCCGAGTGGTCCCGACGTCTTACAACACAACAAAGGACGTTCCAGAAACAAAGTCACCTCACCTGAAGAAAGGGGGTTTGATATGGAAAGTATTGACAGTTTTTTCTACGAAGCGACAAGATTTCTCTACAGAGGAAAATGAAGCAAGCATTTCAAAACCAAACCAGTTTCCCATCAAGAAATTTGAAGCCATCCGTCAGCCCCATTTGTGCAATTTGTAGGTCCTAGACCTTTCTAGTCCGGCAAAGGAATCGTCACCTATTAGAAAACTGGCATATTGCAAAAAAGAAAGAGAGACAAGTTCTTTTAAAGGGAAGCAATGTAATAAACTATGTTCAGTTGAGTTTAACTTCCTCATAAATGTAAGTTTCTTATTCTGGTAAGAAATGGGTCAGAGCAGTAAAAGTACGCTGTAAATTCAACTTGACAAATGAGAAAATGAATTCCTGCAGGCAAGGCCTATTAAAGGAATATTTTAAGGTAATCATGCAATGAATATTGATTGAGTAGCTTCTATATATTCAGGAAACTGATTATGTATTTTAATGAGGAAAAGCATAGATTAGTTAATATTATAATAGCTTATTCTATTGCTAACTTCTGGACCATGATATAGAAAGCAAATATGAGACAAAAAAATATTAAACTCCTACATGGAGATGCTAACTAGCTACTACCATGTATTTGCTTATTACTTCAATATCCAGTCCTGTGGCACACCCACAACTTAAAAGACATGTGCAGGACGTTAGTGGTTGCAGTGAACAAGGGAAAATGACTGTTTCTTCTACATAAAATGTGCTATGATGCCACCTTATGGTTGAAAGTTGAATGGGACCATGTAGGATAATTTTCTAATGGACTTTTGAATGGATAGTTATCCTGGACAAAATTTGCTGAATACTGCATCTGTAAAATCCACAAATCGAAATACCCCGAACCAACTTAATCTTGGGAAGAAAGTAAAAATCCATCATGGAAATGTACACTGCAAGACACACAGAATTTAAGCAGCATTCTGGTAAAGGGGTTTACTCACCCATCTGCCCATCTTGGGTCCAAGCATTTGCCAGTTGGGTTTTCCCACTTCAAATCACTCTCCTTAATGCTAGCTGTGCCTTACTTATGAGTTCAAAGAATAATAACATAATGTGAAAACATTTTAAATTAACCACAGAGAGTTACAGAAGCATTAAGCTAGATCCTATTAAAGGGCCTGTTTGCATGACTAAATACTGGAAATGCCATGCTGCTCCGCCTACAACTATCTTCAGCAAAACTGTAACTGTAATAATCAGATTTAACCATAGTCCAATGGTAAGTCCCAACTCTTCCTCACTAAACTGCAGGTGAACTCCTTAGACCGTGGGAGTTTCATTTGGTTCCTCCCAAGTGCTGGTGTCTCTCTAAGACCCTCTTCTGGGGCCTCATCTACCTTCCTGTTTCCATGGATCTAAGGGCAGCCGTCCAAAACCACCCAACAGCTTCACAGGATAAAAACACCCGGCACTCTACCCCCATAAAGATTGCAGCCTGGAATACTGACCTCGCCGGTCACTATGAGCCAGAATCGACTCCACAGCCCACAGCACACCTCTCTTCCTTGTAGGCGCTGCAGTCTGTGCACATTGTATCTCATCAATCTGCAATTGCTCAAAATCCCAACTGCTTTCTTGCTTTTTTTAAGTTCAGCATTATTACTTAGCAAATGTTGTAGTCCTGGTTAACTCTGTTCCTGATTACTATAGAACAACCTAGGAACTTTGGGGGGTGCCCATCTCCCTCAATGTATATTCTATAAAAGGCTGTTTTCGAAATCCCTTTGAAGGGATTCATTGCTACAAAGCATGAAGGAGAAGGAGTCACCCTGTGTTACTTGGCTGCTGAGAGGGAAAGTGCCTTCTACCCTGAGAAGTCCATGAAGAGGCTCTCTCTTACTCAAAAGTTATTTCTCATGTTACTTATCAGATATTCTTCTCCCCTCCCTCTTCCAACAGTGGCAGCTTTTATAAGTGAAATTTCGATGTCCCACTTGTGAATCCTCACCAAATAGACAGGTTATTATATCTTGGCAAGAACGTTTTTGAAGGTGATAGAAATAAGCTGACTTGTACCAAGGTTCTATTTCAAGGGCATCCATGCATACAACCCTATTGCAACATTCAGGAGGGCAAAAGCAAAATGCGAACATTCAGGGAAAGTGGGTGAGAGGTATCTTGGAACTCTTTTAGTTTCCTGGCAACTTTATTTCACATATTTAAAATTATTCCAAAATTAAAAACTGATTAAAAAAATCAGTGCAGGAAATCAGAACCAAACTCACGGTAATCATTTGTCTTCTATTCAAAAACGTCACCAAATTGACTTTCCTTTTCCCTCTTGGTCGAGCCTGGTGGCATAGTAGTTTCACGTTGGGCTGCTAATCACAAGGTCAATAGTTTAAAACCACCAGCCATTCCATGAAAGAAAGATGAGGCTTTCTACTCCCATAAAGAGTTACAGTCTCAGAAACCCACAGGGGCGGTTCTACTCGTTCCTATAGGGTCACTAAGAGTTCGAATCCACTCTACGGTTTGGTTTGTTGGTTTGTTGGTTTTTCGCCTTCGCACATTTATTTATGTAGGAGTACTCTATGCACGGGAGCCCAGGGTGGGCTGCTAACCTCAAGGTGACAGTTCAAATCCTTGTCCAGGGACTCTGGACAAGGATGAGGTGATCTGCTTTCAGCCTGACTGTCTCAGAAACCTTCCCAGGGTCTCCGTCATCAGCAGCGCTTTCTAACACGAATGCTCTTCTTGGGCCTCATTGACCTTCATGTCTTCCATTGGCCTAAGGGCAGCCATGTGAAACCATCCAGTGGCCCAACAGAGAACACACATACACACACACACACACACACACACACACACACACACACACACACAC
>NW_022103920.1:57918795-57934423 GCF_000313985.2 Echinops telfairi
TGTGCAGATTAGAGCCTGGAACACAGCTTGTCCTTCGCTGAGTCAGGAGCCCCGCGATGGCCGAGAATGAATCTGTACGCACCGGCTCCCTTAGCAAATGAAGGGACTGGAGTTCCCCTCTTGCTCCTGAGGAGAGAGGGCTTTAGGTGGCTCCCTTCCTGATAGAGACCCCATTGCTCTGTGAGCTTCCTCAGCTCCCCTCCTTCCCTGCACTTTGCTTCTATGTCCAAAGAGACGGATCATGTTTACTGCTCACCTTGAGTAGAAACAGAAGGGAGTTTAAGAGTTAATTTGAGCAGATTTTCTAAACAGGAAGGACTTTTTTTTTTTTTTTTTTGAAGTGCCAGTTTCAGAAACAATCGAAAACATTAGTATCTACCTTTTTTTGTCAGCCTTAGCCCATCGGGGCAGATCCTGTTCTTTGAATGGCAACAGATACCCTTCGGTGCCTTTTCAAATGATCATTTCAATTGTTAACTCTCAACTGTATTCCCCAACTTAGGATCCTTCCACTGTGGCTTTTGCAGCTACCCATGAGTATGTTGATATTAACAATGTATCTGTTTTTCTTTCCTAAGTATTTATTTTCCTTCTAATGGAGCAGAAAAATCTGAACCGTCTGCTTTCAGAACTTTTGTCTGCTTCCATCCTGAGCGAGGCCTTGTGCCCAGGATCACATAATAATGCACAGACACCTATCCGAGGGCCTCCGTGGACTCTCCCACGTGCTGCCATTTCACTCCTGCCCTCTCCCAGTTTAACCTTTTGCCTCCTGGAGAGCAGCAGCAGAAGCCACAGCATGAGGACGGGGGCTGCTTCGAAGCCGCTGAGATCAGAGGCGCTCACCCTGCGGGAACACCATTTCCCTCTTCCTGGGCAGGTCCTGCTACCGCTGTCTAGGGGGAGGGAGAGAGGGAGTTGGCGTTTTGTTGTTTTGTGTTTGTTTCTAATCCCAAACGGACAACTTCAGAGAGGAATTTAAAAGCTCCATGACTGGAAGAAAGGTAAAGCTCAAGGTTGTTGGTGATGGTAGAGATTTCTGTTAAAAGGAGTAACACAGAGCCTAAAGATCCTGAAACTAGGGGAACACCGCCCAGGCTGAGGATGAGGGAAATGGTAACAAACATTAGCTGTCTGTCTGCTCTGGCTGGAGGTTGCCCTTGGTAGGAAATGATGGGCCTAGGCGGCTAGAGAAATGAAAGGCCCACTGTGCTGCCTTCCACAGCCCCTCCCAGGCCTTGGCACTTCCAAGAGACAAGTCAATTCTGCTTTCTAGAAAACACTCGAGGTCAGGCACCGGCCCTTCTGAGGAAGCTGGAAGAGCAGAATTGACTTTGTGCCTCAAGAGCAAGAACAAGCCTCCACAGAGACGTTCATCACCTTGCCCAGCAAACCCAGAGTGGTCAGCAGATGGCGCGAGCGTGCCCAATCAGACTTTAAGGGTCTGACAGATTGAAAATTATGAAAATGCCCATCTGCACGGTCGAAGACAGTTTAACTGCCCAGCTCATGTGCCTATTTAAACCCCAATCAATAAAATTAAAAGTTCCGTTTCCCTATCATAATGGTCACTGTGACTATGGTATAGGACAGCTCAGGCAGATCATTTCTTTTGCGGTAGCAAGTTCTACTGGCTGCCCTCCCCTGTACGAATACAAGCAGAACAGGGAAGTCCAGCTGGACTCTGTAGTCGGCCATGGAGTCTAGGGACTCTCTTAGGGCATATTTGATTGCTTTTAGTAAATATTCATTGAGTGTCTCTCCCGAGTAAGACATTATAACAGGTGTAGTCGAGAATACAGAGATGAATACGACTGTAACTGGCCATGGGATGCTTATATTTAAGTTTTTGAAAGAGTCACTGTGAGTAACAAGGCAGAAACGCATGCAGTAGGAGAGGGACAGAGGCAAACTGTGCTTCGAAAAGTAGAGAAGGTGACTCCACTATACACTGATCGTCGGCAGTGTACCCAGCAATGGTCGGGTTACACAGCAGCCAAGTTCCGCCATGTCTGCTCCCCGGAAAGAGCACCTGAAGGTGTTCCATTAAAACAGCTCCGAAAATTGGCTTAAACAACCTTTCCTTTGGTGTGAAGACATAGGAAACGCAAGGGGCACCACCTGCTAATGGAAAGGGAATCGGTTTGGAATCAGAAGGCCTGTTTGAGAGCTAGCGCTATCCTTATTAGCTGTGTGATCATGAATCCCTTATTTCTCAAAGCCTCAGGATCTTCATCCACAAAGTGCTGACAGTCTTCTCTGTCCCATAAGCTAATACTGTGAGGATATACACGATCCCGAAAGCACCTCAAAAAAAATAGAGTGCTCGCTGATCATTATCACTGAACATGGATCTTACACTGCATTAGGACAACTTGAAAGACAAGGGAATCCATCAAACAAACAAACAACAAAAACGCCATTGCCACTGAACGGATTCCAACTCACGGTGACCCTGTGTGCTATAGACTAGAACTGTGCTCCATAGGGTCTGCTTGACCATAGTCATTATGGAAGTCAGGTCTTTCTTCCACTGGGTGGGTTCAAACTGCCAATCTTTAGGTTATCAGCTGATCACAAACAACCTCACAATCCACTGACCTTTAAATCCCATGCGGGCAAGTCAATTTTGAACTGCATCACATATTTTTTTTAAACTCACTGCCCTTGAGTCCATTTTGACGCATAGCACCGTAGAGGACAATGTCGAACTGGCCCTGTGGTTTCTGAGGCTGCAACTTTTTCGGGAGTAGAAAGCCTCATCTTTCTTCCACAGAGGAGCTGGTGATTTTGAACTGCTGGCTTTGTAGTTAGTAGCCAACGCATAGCCAGGGCTCCTTGAATTGCATATAGACAGTTCAAATTCAGCGTGTGTGTGCTCACACACACATATACACACACACACAAATGTGATCAAACTACATATAAATCAGTTGCTTCGGTCTACAAGCAAAACTACACACTCTTCATCAGCACTCCTGTGTCTCTGACCAGAGCTGCCAAAACCCATATCCAAATCCATTTCTAACTCAATGTCAGAGTCCGTCTGCCCCAAAGGGTTCCCAAGGCTGTGATCTTCATGGAAGTAGTGCCACCAGGCCTCCACGAGGGTGCCGATCATCCCCAGGTCACTGCATCTTAACTCCAAAGGTGCATTTGCCTTGTTCCAGTACCAAGCTAGCCAGAGCATGGAGAGTGGATTTACCCTATATGGCAAATAACTCAAACTTTCCTGGCAAGAGAAAATCAACCAAAAAGTGGTCAAAAGGGATTGGTTTGATTGATCTGGAGACTAGAATGGATCAACAGGCTCACTGCCTCACCGTTCACAGGGAAGGGAAGAAGTCTTGGAACAATTACTAGATATGGGTTCTGTTGTTTTCGCAAGGAATTTTCATAAGAATTTCACGCTTTGTAATCGCCAGCTTTTGAATCTGTCCATGAAAATGTTCAACGCTTCTGTAAACGTAAAATGACACCACTTTGACTTTCCTGCAGCGTCCAGCAAGAGCATGGGATGATTTCGTTTTCAGCAGAGAGTGTGAATAGACTGGGTCTTTTCCAGATGTTCAGGGAATGGTTTCAATTACCTGGTGGCATGCCTTAATTCCTGAGCACCCGCTCAAATCTATCGGGTTGGGCAGTTCCAGCAAAGAGTGGAACCCATGAGGGGCCTTCAAGTCATCCAAGCTGTGGTTTCACCAAGCTCACCAGGCACCTGGCACAGGATGTCTAGGAGAGGAGACGTGCTTAGGCCAGGAGAGAAGGCACCAAATAGCCTATGCTGTAAACAGAGAGAGCTAAGGTTAAAATAAGAAACTCTAAATGATGTTTGCCACATGTGACATTTGGTTCCAGACGTAACAACCCCAAACCAAAAGTCTTTCGCTTGACAATTCCAAAGCAGTATCACTCTCCTAGGGTTCTGATTTTGATTTTGCCTCAATTGTTCACAGATTACACTTTGGCAAACTCGAGGTACTGTTTAAATATGTGCATACCGGGAAGCCTGAATGATGATCTGCATTAAATCATGCCCAAATTCTTCATGACTGAAGTCACTCAACCATTGCCTCAAACGTGGCAGGGGCCTTTTCTTTCGGAAGAAAATTCTTAAATAGTCACTGTAAGTAAGTAACACAGGGAATTCACCCCCATTCCCAGCCAGCACAATACACATTTGTTCTAATATAATTGGCCATTTATCTCAGATCTCAGCAATTTATAGCTCAACGGTCTGAAACTGAAATGGCAACGTTTTAATAACAAATTACA
The DNA here is from genome assembly GCF_000313985.2 of Echinops telfairi. Lineage (NCBI taxonomy): Eukaryota > Metazoa > Chordata > Mammalia > Afrosoricida > Tenrecidae > Echinops > Echinops telfairi. The sequence goes on from NW_022103920.1 coordinate 57,923,071, forward strand.
GACTTATCAGTCACGGAAAAATCCGGAAGCGGACTCTGAAAAGTTCAGATATTGGTACGCATTTCATAATCTCATTGCAAAGTCCAAAGGCTTTTGCATTTCTGCCCTGTTTGGAAATTCTTGTTATTTTGAAGACCTTAGAGCGCACATTCTATCTTGAAATACCTTAACTTTGATGCCCTTAAACTCAGCAGTCTAAAACAGTTGGGGGCATAACTAGCACTTAGCTTTCTGTTGCAGCACCGTATCTTTATAAGGAAGGTACATTATTGAGAACCTTGGCACAAAGGGGTGGAGGCCACAATGGTGAGTATCTGGGAACTGGGGGGCCACTTTTTGAAAACGTAGTGAAGGCCTATTTCATACGTTAAGCAAACTACAGCAGCATAGGTAAATTTGTAATAAAAATACCATAGAATACAATATTAAAATATTAAAAGAACAAGAAGTGTCAAAGGGAGGAGATACAAGAGGTCTGAAACCATGAAAATATCTGGAGGGGGAGGGAGAAAGGGGGAGATCAGGACCCATTTGCAGGGTGGATGGGGGATGATTCTCAAAAGGGTCATCTGGAAAGGATTGCGAATATGATAGATGGTGTTGTACCGATGAACCAAGCAAACTCACTCTAGTCTGACACATTTCTCTTTTTTTCTTTATATATATGTATGTATGTATGTATTATGTATGCATGTATGTACATATGAACTTACTTACTTTACTGTTGTTAGGTAAGTGGGATCCTAGATAGGTAACCCTGAAAGAAATGGAGACTGGGCTGATGATTTTTAAGACATCCTTTTCTTTCATTAACATAGAGGTATTTATCTGCTTTATGTCATTATTCTTGTTAGACTAGGGACTGTTTGCATTTTGAGGGGTATTTATCTATCCATGAAATTCAGGGTAGGCAACCTTACAGAGAAAGCAACTGGGCTGATGGTTTCTGGGAGCATGGGTGGGGGGAGTGGGGAGCCAACAACGAGGGATACAAAAGAATAAGTGTTCTAAATTTGATTGCAATGTGTGTGTAGCTTCTCTCGGTGTCTTTGAACAATTAAATTGTATCTGAGAGGAATTATTGAAATAGGAATGATCGGTAAACATAACTAGCATGGGAGGAAAAAATATATATATATACATATATATATATATATACATATATAACAAGGACGCAGATGGACTTTGGGCTTCTACCTAAATCTTGCGTCAGTACTAGAATGGTTTGTTCTGACAATGTGGAATTATATGATACTCACCTTCTTGACACAATCGCTGAAGACAAAATGGATGCATAAGCAAATATGGTGAGGAAAGCTAATGGTGCCTGGCTATCAAAAGGTATAGCATCTGAGGTCTTAAAGGTTTGTAGTTAAACAAGCAGCCATCTAGCAGGGAAGCAACATATCCCACATGGAACCAGCACATGAGCCTATGTGATCATGAGGCATCAACAGAAAGAGGTATCAGATACTCAAAAACATGCAACCAACTCAATGTGAGGAGTGTGGATGCAATAGAGACCCAAAGCTTATCTGCAGAATAAAATCTGCAGAAAATAACAGTTCCTCTCATGCAAGGCTGATAAATCTAGGATGCAGTATGGCACTGATGAATCACATAACTATCCTCTAGTTCCTCAATATTTTCTCCCCTTGCTATTAAGGTATGTAATTGTTTAACTTATTAATCATGTTAGACACTCACATGCTCATTTGTAATGTAAGACTGTTTTGTACATTGTAATGTAAGACGGTTCGGTACATGGAAGTTAAGATAGATGACCCTTCAGAAACAGTAACAATAGTAATAGTGCCCTGAGGGTACAGTAAGAGGAGGGTAAGGGGAGATGGAGATCTCTTAGCATCGATGATTGAAGAAGATATGTCAATAGAACTATCTCTTTTTTTAAAGAACAATAAGAAAGTGAGCTTTAAATTACAAAATTCTTTGTTGTAAACCTTTTCAGTAGAACTGCTTAGAGGAAAAATAATGTATCATTGGGGCCCAAGCAAGAGTGGAGAATTGAAGTGTGAACAGCATTCAGGTATATTCAGAGAAAACTGGAGAATTAGTGCACTCTGAAAGACCAGCCAAAAGCAGCCAGATGACTACAGAACTGCAGAGTATTGTGGGCCTGAGAGCTCGCCTATTCTACCTCAGCATTTTGATCATATGGAAAGTGAGGCTCAAATAAGCAAATGAACTAAGGTTATGGGGGAAATGAAGGACAGAGTTGGAACCACCATCAGGTCTCTACCTCTTCTTCAACCAATGAACTAGGTCTTAGATTTAGTCCTAGTCTGACCACGGCACTTAATTGTCTGTGGGTGACATTGGGGAAAAAATCATAAAACTCTTCCACACTCCTGATTTCCCAGGCATAAACACAGGATATCAAGCACCATCATCTTAGTAAAATGGCTGCCCAATATTAAACTTACTCCTCACTTATCAACTGTCTTATTATCCAACATTTCACATTTATAGCAAAAAAATCTAATCAACTACAAGAGAGCAGCAAAATATTTATGGAAATTTTTCATTATTTTTTAACTTCACTTTTCAATTACCTTCTTTAAGCTGCTTTATATTTTGCACATTAATAGCATAGGTATGGCAGTTGTGAACACAGAAGAGAGAGGTGAGCCTAACCTTAGCCATGATAGTTAAGGTCATATGTCAACTTGGCTGGACCAGTGTTTGGCAGTTGTGTGATGATATATTCATTTTTTGATTTGGTGTGGTCATCCTCAACTTTTGCATAATACTCATGTTCATATAACAACCCGGTCTTTAGAACTTAATCATGTCAATTAGGTGTCTTTATTACAGGATTAGCATATAATTACACAAGCAAAAGAATAAAAAGGAAATATCAATGAACTTTGTGTTCTAAAGATTATTTGAAGTTACAAATAGATAAGAAGTTCTCAACGTTCAAGGCCCCCATGAGGGATAGAGTCAGTAAATCTACAGCCCAGGAACCAAGTTAACATGCTTACGGTCTTTCAAATGTTCTTCTGAAGCTATTTGAGTCAAAATGATCATGAAGAAGAAAAGAAAATCATGGCATCTGAATTAACAGGTACTAGACACTTAAAACAAGAACCTGCAATAAATGTGAAATTTTAAATTTAATAATTTTCCTTTTGTGTTTTCCTCAAAATTATTCATGATAAATGAAATATCCTTTTCAAGCAAAAACAAACATTCTTTACTGAAGCCAGAAGCTATTCTTTGGAGCAATAACTTACTAATGAATATCTTCTCACCAATGGGCCCCTACCTCCTACCAAGAAGAAAAACAAATTAATCATTTTTCTTGAATTTTTTTAATATTACCTTTTTTATATTAAGCACCAAAAAAAGTCTAAGAGCCTATGAGCCCTTTAAATCATATCTTATAGAATTTTATTCACCTGGACATATAGGAAAAGAAGCTCATTCTTGTTGGGGTTTATTTATGCAAGATGCTAATATGAGTGTACCTCTCCCACCTCAGATTATATTGAAGAAACTGACATAGAAACAAATTAGTCACTTATTTCATTGTAATTAATGTGTTTATGATGACTAAGGGAAATACGAGGTCTTCACAGGGCACTCTCTGTGCCTAGAGGGATTCTTTACACATAGAAAACTCTATGTCCTTTTCTGAAACATGTAGGTCTAAGAGCATGGGAATTAGCATAGAGTCAAACGACCTGAACTATAAACAATATGCTTCCTGTGCATTGTTTAAAAGAAAAGTTGATGAGAATTGAGCTCAGAAATGAACCATCACACAAGTTAATATGCTATCATTTGCATAGTCTAGAAGTTAAAATTACCAAGCACAAAGCCACAAGCGATGTTTTGGTTACTGATGAGTTAATTTTGTGGAACTCTGACATAAAGCGATTTTCTGATTCATACCCACCACCTGTGCTACTCAGACCAATCGTCACAAGAGATATTTGGCAAGAATAGGTGGCATGACAGCAAATCCCTCACCAGTACAGTACTGAGGGCGGTATTCCTCAAGGTATACATCCGATGGTAAAGTAATGGAGACAAACTGAGATAGCATCCATGTGTGGTCACAATGAGTCAAATCTCCCCTTTCAACGACTATGAAACTTGATGATACATAGGAAATAACTGTTTTCACTTGATGGGCAACAAGCAGCACCTAATTCCTAAGAAAAAGAGAAACAAACAGGCTTGCCTGGAGGTATTGTACATGAAGCTTAGGAAAATGAGATCAGGATTTAGAGTCATTAAAGCAACTGGAATTTATGAGACTGGAGAGAAATGTGCTGTGTAATCTCTTTTTACAAATATGTAATTCCAAGTTGAGAAAAATGCTGTAAAAGAAATGAAAATTAGTTCCAGAGATGTACATGCAAGCCTCCCTGAGTTTTCAGCCAAATACTACTTAAAATGCGCCCAAACGAGACTCCACAAAACCAAGGAAAGAGTAACTACATGGGGTCTGGAGGCAGAACGGCTACCAGAACACCCACAAGACTTTGGAAAGCTCAAGTTCTAAACTGCCCTCATGGAAAGACCTCACTGTTCATCTGTGTTCTCAGTAGACCCATGAATACCGTGCCTAGGGAAAATGACTGCTTTAGCCCTAATACCTCTGCCCCAACAAAGCCGAAAATCAGGCGTCAAAAGGACCAAACCCACAGTGGCCTTGGCAAGCATACGATATAAACCTATTGGGAAGAAAAGGTATTAACTACACTATTTGTTGTTAACCTAGGCTAGTGTGTAGTCAAGATAGCTGGTGGTGCCGTCACTAAGGCACTTGGCCGCTAACCAAAATGTTGGCAGTTCGAATTCACTAAGTTTCTTTGTGGGTGACAGATGTGGCAGTCTGCTTCCATAAAGATTCACAGCCTGGGGAACCCTGTAAGACTGTGGCACTCTGTCCTGTAGGATTGCCTAAGTTGGAATTGAATCAACAGTAGTGGAGTTTGCTCTTGGTTGGACAAACTTACTCCAAATCCACAGACAAAATCCTAAGTGATCAAGAAATGAAATGAATAGAAATTATATGTAAACCCCATGTGCTCTCTTATTTGCTATTCTGCAAACGAAAGACAGAAAGTAGGACTTGCAAATTCAGAAGTCTTACAAGGAGATCTTAAATCCATGGAATTCGCTGAACAATAATAAAATATACTGTAGTGTTTGTACCAAACACTCAAATACATGGGACATGTTATCAGAAGAGACCAGTCCCTGGAAAAGGACATAATGAGTAGTAAAGCGGAGAGGCAAAGAAAAGAGGACGAGGCTGGATGACATGGATTGATAGATTGGCTGCCACATTGTGCTCAAAAACAGAACAACTCTTGCGAGGATGGCATAGGACAGGGCAATGTTTCATGCTGTCGTGCACAGAGTCACTATGCGTTGGAGCAGACCTGATGGTATCTAACAACAATAACAGCAACTCGTCGGTGACACATCTGTAGTTCTTTATCTCAGTCTCATTTATGAGTGCTGATTGGTCCCAGACAATGTGCTAAGTTCTTCATATCAGCATGTCATCCCGACAGCTCCACCAGGTCGGTATTTGTACAAGGTCCCATTCCAGATGAGACAAGAGGCCTGGAGAGGTTTGATGGAACAAGCAAACATCACATAGGTGATCAAGAATGGAATCAGTTTTCTAAGCCATGGCCACAGAACTCTAAACTCCACTCAGTCTCTACACTCAATCGATTCCCTGTGTGGAGACTGAACAAATGGCTCCTCCTGGAAGGAATCCATTCATTCCCATTCCAAGATTCCCACAACACCAAAGCAATCAGGTACCTAAATACAAGCCAGCTTTTCCTTTCGGCATCGTGGCTCAGCTGGGGCACACTAAATTGTATGAACTTTTGTTTTGATCTGCCCAGGGGTGAGAGGGTATGGTGGCATTTTAAAATGGTGGGTGTTGAATAACTTTTCTCTTTTGTGGTATTTTTATCATAAGTGGCAATTTCCAAAAGAGTCCAGATTCCTTGATTCAGTCTGTTCTAAACTCTCATCTATAATCTAACTCTAAACATACTTTCCCTATTGGTTTGTCTAATCATTTTAAGATGCTAGAAGCAACTTAACTGTTTAGACTTTCATGAAAAGATCCGACTTCCACAAACATCCATGGTGTAAGCTTAAAGAAAGCAGTGAATCTTCCTGGGCCTTTTGAAGACCATGAATTACATTGGCATTTCCAAAATTACTATCCCCAGCACATCTGTTCTAAGAGATGCTTCCTTCAAAGGTAGAATTCCAGGTAAATCTACTAATAATCACCTCTTAACTCGCATTAGCAAATTAAAAATCCATTAAAGTCCTACCAAAAAAAACAACGGGATCTATTTAAGTTTGTTTTGTCCATAAATTTTGAAAACTCTTTGACTCTGAAACTGCTTCCTGAAAAATGTCTATAAGCATCTCATGAATGTAGTACCTATTCACTTATTGAAAACACTATTTATTGAGCATATACTATGTACCAGGCAGTTCACTGGGTATTAGGGTTATGGTAATGAACAGGGAAGTGGGGTGGGGAGGGGAATCATCTGTGATCTCTTGAAGGCTAGAGTTTAATTGTAAATACAGACCACAAGTAAGCAACAAATAAATAAATACATGACACCAAGTTGGAAAAGATGTTATAAAAGAAATGAATATTTTTTATAATAGAAAATAATAGTGAGGGTGGATAGATGGCTGAGAGAAGGTCTTGCTGAGGAGGAATTATTTTAGATGATACCTGAAGAATGAGAAAGAGATTACATCTGAACAGTCGCCGTTGTTGTCGTTGTTAGGTGCCATCGAGTTAGCTCTGACTCATAGCAACGACCTCGTGTACAACAGAAAGAACAAACAACCGGTCCCAGGCCATCTTCACAATTACTGTCATGTTTGAGCCCAGCTTTGCAGCAAGTGTGTCAATTCCTCTTGTAAAATGTCTGCTTCCTCTTCGCTGTCCTTCCACTTTCCCGGGTATGATGCCTTTTCCAGAGACTGCCCTTTCCCGATAACGTGTCCGAAGTCTGTGAGATGAAGTCTTGCCATCTTTCTTCTAAAGAGCGCTCTGGCTGTACTTCTTCCAAGATAGATTTGGTGCTTCTTCTGGCGGTCCACAGTCCTTCCAATATTCTTCACGGGCACCATAATGCAGACACATCGATGTTTCTTCCATATGCCATGTCCAACTTGCACGTGCATAGGAAGCGATTTAAAATGCCCTGACTTGGGTCAGGTGCTCTTCAGTCCTCAGTGTAACAGTGGGTAAGCTATTTCAAGCTAAAGGCCAGTCAGCATCTGAGAAAGCTTCAAGCTGTGAAACGTCTTACCGAGTCCAGAGACCTGAGAGGCCAGGCAGCTGAAGAGGAAGAGGGACCCCAAAGGGGACTAGAGCAGTTCGCAGCAGATGCCAGACCAGGCAGGGCTTCGAGGCCCCAGAAAAGAGCTCGATGTCACTGTAAGTGTAACAGAAAGCCTTTTCAACTGGGAAGTCACCTGAGAGAACTTGTATCCTGTGAAGGATGATTTGGACGGGACAGAAGCCATAGTTAGGAAAACCGACAACAAGGTGTATTACTTTTCTGTTGTTACTATCAGAATTTACCTCAAGCTTAGTGGCTTAAGCAATACAAGCAAAGGTCAGAAATCTGGCAGGTCCTGAGCTAAAGTCAATGTGTCAGCAGGGCTGTTTGCATTTCTGGAAGGTCTACAAAAGAATCTGTCTCTTTCTCATTCCGGTTGTTGTTAGAATTCAGTTCCTTGTGGCTTGAGTGCCAAAGCCACTGGTTTCTTCCTGAGTGTAAACTGAGGGTTCTTCTCAGCTTCGAGAGGCCCCCATTCTTAGATTGTGGGCTCTTTCCTCTACCATCTAAGCCAGGAACAGGAGGCTGAGTTTTACCTCACATTTCAAATTTCTTCTACTTCTTTTCCTTGCATTTCATCTATGCTCAAGCCAGGAAATAATATCTGCTATTAGAAACACTTAGGATTAGAGTGGAGATAGACCATCTTGAGGTCCACATCCTGGACGTTAAGGACTAAGTGTACTTAGTCACATTGACAAAATCCCTTCTGCCACAAGTTTGCGGTTTCCAGGGATTAGGGCGGAGACATCTTGAGTTGGTGGGTCAATTGTCTACCTACTACAAAAGATTCGGAAACCGTTCCAAGTCAGAGATGAGGCAAATTAGTGCAGTGTGATTAGTCCAGTGAAAATGTGGAATGTGGACAGACTTAAGATCCACTTTGGAGGCAGAATCATTAGCCTTGTGGGGGATGAGTTGCATGAGTAGGGGGAGAGGTGAAAACCAAGGGATGCCTAAATTCCTAGTCATTCAGGCTTATAAGGTGAGGAGTGAGTGATCTCATTTCATAGGAAAAGTCTAGAAGAAAAACTGATTTTAGAGGAATATTCAAGAGTTCTGTTTTCAATAGAACATTCTTGGAAAAACATTAATGAGATCACCTTTGAGAGTTAACCTTATAAGAATCCCCAAAAATATCTTTATGAATAATCACAGTACTTGCCTTTTTATGATTAAGTATCCATTTCTATTATCCTGAAAAGATTTATATACATTCATTAGTAACTTGTTTGTGATCCATCACACTCTTTGGAGTGGAGGGAATCTTCATATATTAGTTATCTACTGCTATGTAACAAATATCCCCCAACATTACCAGGGAGCAAGTAATTTGCACCTGGCTTAGTTGGATCTTCCACTTCACAGTCTCTCATGAGTTTGGGATAGAACTGGAGTCTCATCTAAGACTCACAGACTCAGTTAATTGCTGGTTAATTAATTGATTGACTGATTGATTGATTGCTACCTTCAGTTCCTAGCCATGTGGACCTCTTCACATAGCAGTTTGCTTTATCAAAGCAAACAAGAGAGAGAGTCCGCTAGGAAGATGTGAGAAGATGGAAGCTAGTCTTTGACAATCTCATCATGAGAGTGGCATCCCGTCAATATTACCATACTCTATTGGTTAATTGCAAGTTACTCCAGAGAAGAGAGTAACATGGGCCATGAATAGCAGGATGCAGGGATCAATGGAAGTCACCTGGAGGCTGCCTCTCACACTTGGTGAGTGAAGAAACCAAAGAAGGGAAAGAAAAGGCAAAATGAGAAAAGCAAAGAAGAAACTTTACTGTCTCAATTGTTCGAGGGCAGCAAGTCCTAAGACAGAACTCTTCAATCATAATAAAAAACTAGCTATGAGGTAGAAAAGGACAACCAGGAAGGATTGGAAGTCAATGTGAAAGTTACTTCTAAAGAGTTAATAGAATGGGAGAAAATTACTAGGAGTTATTTTTACATATTTTAATTAAAAATCAATTTACTAAAAAATAAGAGTTTGAGAAAAATTGGGATAAAAATGCAAAACAGACTTTTTTAATGTTTTAAACTATATCACCAGATCACCTCAAAGTGGTCTAACTGGCTAAAGCACATTAACCGGTTCTTCGCCATAACAATGAGATATTCAGTAAGCAATTTCTAACTAAAATTTGAAAAATAGGATGCTTCTAAATTATATCATTATCTTTTGTATCAATGGTAGTTACATAATTTCCTGACAACTTGAATTGTAGGTGTGGAGTCTAGCCTGTCAATCAGCCTGATGGTGCCTCCTTGTGGGCATGACCTCCTCTCTCTGTCTTCACTCAGAGAGCTTCCAGAGCCACTGTCATTGGATTCACGGGACTTTGCACCCACCAGCCAGTAATGTTCCTGCATTCTGCTTCATAGCATGTGACTCCGTGAGTCTGAAGAGGGGCTTATGGACTAGTATCAGACTTATGAACTTGAGTTGGACTGGGCTGGGTTGACTCCTTATACATAAAGCTTCTTGATATAAAGCCCTTTCTTTTTCATAGATGAGTGTCACTGGATTAGTTTTTCTAGTCAACCCAGCCAAACACATTGATTTAAATAATAACAATAATGAAGCAGAAATAAGGGCAAAGCAGCCACCTGGTTTTCTCAAGAAACTTCTGCAATTATGACTATAGTCTTCTTCCTTTTCACCTCTTTAGCCTTCATGATTTCTTGGCTGCTATTTTATTAGACTAAACCCTTACAATTTCAATTTTGTATAAAATTTAAAAAAACGTAGACAAGCTTTAAAATAACATATCAATATTGATTCATTAATTATAAAAAAATGTACCATGGAAGGAATACACAGTTACTGTACCAAAAAGAATTTGTTAATGTTCAACCATTTCAGGAGGTAGCACATGATCAAGAAACAATGTCACTGAAGAAAGAAATCCAATCTAAGGAAGGGATTGCTGAAACAAGACTTCAAGGATTGATAAAATAACTATTGAGATGTTTCTGCAAATAAATACAATGCAGAAAACGCTCACTTCTATGCCAACAAATTTGAAATACAAATAGTTGGTCAACCAACTGGAACATATCCATAGCCATGTCTACTCCAAAGAAAGGTGTGTTAGGTAGGGTTCTCTAGAGAAACAAAACCAGGACACTTATGATTATAGATAATATGCCGCCTTTACTTGAGTATAAGTGAGGCACCAAATTATTACCCAAAAAACTCCATTAAAAAATGTGCTGAAAAACTCAGCTTATACATGAGTATATACAGTATATAAAAGGATAAGTTTATATATTGAGAAGGAAGACAACAGCTAATTAGTCCACACAGCAGTACAGAGGGCTCAGTTCAACTCACTTTTGTGGAACAGTTAATATACTGAAGGTCCTTCAACTTACACCCACTGCTGGTCCACCGTCAAGGAAGCAGACATCAGAATCTGCCCTCAGGCAAGATGATCAGAGTTGACCTGCAGGTAGCAGACATGGTAAGGTGGGGCGGCAACAGCAGGAAGATTCGAAATTTAGGTGTAGCACGGCAGTGTGATGAAGCAGGTCCCAATGGAGCCTCAAGCCCTAGCAATGCACAGCATGGTGACACGGGTTGGCTAGGCCCACAGGTAGTGTAGCACACAGTTGAAGCAAAGGACTAGCTCAGGCAGCACCATACTGGTCTGATTATCAGGGAGAAAGAGAGAAGGAGGCTGGCCTAAAAAAGCTGCTTATCTTGGTCACCTTCCAATCAAGCTGCAGCCTCACTGACAGGCTAAATTCCACCCACATGGACAAGAGGAAAGTAAAAGGAAATAGATTAAAAAGCTAGGAGGCAAAGGGTATTTATAGAGGTTTAAATAAAGGCATGTACATATGTAAATATATTTATATATGAGGATGGGGAAACAGATCTATGTGCATATATTTATAGGTTTAGTATTAAGGTAGCAGATGGACATTGGGCCTCCACTCAAGTACTCCCTCAATGCAAG
>NW_022103920.1:57935025-57964112 GCF_000313985.2 Echinops telfairi
GCCAAGGGCTTACGTGGAGAGCAAATGTTTTGAGAATGATGAGGGTAATGAATGTACAAATGTGCTTTATACAATTGATGTATGTATGGATTGTGATAAGTGTATGAGCCCCCAAAAAATTATTTTTTTAAAGTTATGCAATGGCATTCAACTGTGTAAATCACAACAAATTATGGATTGCATACATAATAGGAATTCCAGAACACTTCGTTGTGGTAATGCAGAATGTGAACACAAACCAATACGCAGTCATTCAAGCAGAACAAAAGTATGCACGGCTTAAAATTAGAAATAGTATGCACCATGGCTCTATCCTTTCACCATATTAAATCAGTCTGTATGCTAACCAAATCTAAGAAACTAGATTATTTGAAGAACACAACATGAGGATTGGAGGAAGACTTTCATTAAAAATCCATAATGTGCACAATATTCTCCAATAAAATAGCGAGAATGTCTCTAAAATGAACCAAGGATATATATAAACCATAAATATATGAATGGATTTTGAGTTTACCTTTAATCATAGCCATAATCTAAAATCAATTAGTCCTTATGATATGGCCCTACTCAATACTTGCCCTCATGAATAGATCGCTGAAGATATGGGTGCTCTAGCAAAGTGTGGTTAAGAAAATAAATGATGTCTGGGGTCTTAAAGACTTGTCTTAAAACAAGCAGCCATCTAAACAAGCTATCAGTTAAGTCCACGTGGAAGAAGCACACCAGCCTATGTGATCCAAGGATTATAAATCTTAAAATCCAAATCTGGAGAAGGAAACAGATTAGACCTTAAATTCTGGACACCCAGTTTGCAGAAGGCTATGGAAAACAATGAGAGCCCCAAACCCATTTGCAGGGCCCTTCACTGTAGATTTAGCGTCAGGTGAATCCCCTATGACTGTGGACTAGGAATGGGAATGGCCTTTGTATCAGACAGAGAGGATTGTAGGGTGGATTACTGCAGTTGTAATTGTTTGCTCTTCCTTTTGAGTCTATGTATATTTGCTGCAGTTTTTAATACTTTCTGCTTTTTTTCTGATTAAGGCTTTTCTTTATTTTATTCTTTTATTGTTGTTGGGTTTATTTTGGTTTTTTGGGGGGGTTTGTTTTCTTTTGTTTTGTTTATGAAAAGTAGGATAAGTCAAAAAGTAAAAAGGAAACAGCAACTAGATAAGAGTTTCCTAAGTGAATCATGGGGAAGGTTGGTGGGTCATGAGGCGCTAACAACAATCAGTACAAAGAAGAAGAAATGTCTTCAATTGATTGTGGTGATTATTACACAACTCTTCTGAATATGACTGAATTATTGAAATGAATAATATAGGAATTTTAGGTCAATAAAACTGTTTTTAAAACTGTGATATGAAAATGATGCAATCTTGTCAAAAATAAAGAGGACTTGAAGCACTTATCTGTGAAAATCAAAGAGTATGGCCCACCACGCCTTGAGGACGATGTTCCCGATTAGAGCAGCCAGTCCATAGAGAGGACCACATGGCCAGCCCCACTATGAGACACTACGTCCCTCACTGACCCATTGCCCTACAGGGAACAAGATGGAGACACAGTGTGGGAATTGCACCCAATCTGATCCTGCGACACCGAGGCAAAACACTAAGGGGGTGCAACAGAACAGCAAGGGAACAGAGCAGTGAGGTCCCCAGGGAATGCCGAAGGTGGACTTTGGGGTCAGGGCTTGGTGCCCCAACAGACTGGTCTGGAAAACACTCCTAAAGGCCAACAAACAGTCCTTGAACTAACTACAAGCTTTTCCTTTCTTGTTGTGTTTTGCTTTGTATTTTTTTCATTGGTTTGTTGTTGTTGTTGTTTTGTTGTATATTGTTGCTTGGTTTTGTTCTGTCTTGCTTTTGTGCATGTTATTAACTCCGCAGGTCTGTCTAAATAAGATAGGCTGCATGAACAATCTGGAGGAGAAAACAACGGGACCGACAGTTCCAGGAGGACATGGGAGAGGGGGAAGTCGGGGGAAAGATAGTGGTGGACAAGGGACAAGGGACAAGGGAACAATAAATGATCCAAATTGGTGGTGAGGAGGGTGTAGGAGGCCTGTAGGGCGTGATCAAGGGTAATGTAACCAAGAGGAATTACTGAAACCCAAATGAGGACTGAGCATGATAAGAGGAAAGTCAAAGGAAATAGGGGAAAGAGCTAGGAGGAAAAGGGCATTTATAAAGGTCTAAATAAAGGCATGCATATATGTAAATATATTTATATATGAGGATGGAGAAATAGATCTATGTGCATATATTTATAGGTTTAGTATTAAGGTAGCAGAAGGACATTGGGCCTCCACGCAAGTACTCCCTCAATGCAAGAATACTTTCTTCTATTAAATTGGCATTTTTTGATGCTCACCTTCCCGACACAACTGCTGAAGACAAAGTGGGTGAATAAGCAAATGTAGTGAAGAAATCTGATGGTGCTCGGCTATCAAAAGATATATCGTCTGGGGTCTTAAAGGTGTGAAGGTAAACAAGCGGCCATCTACCTCAGAAGCAACGAAGCCCACATGGAAGAACCACACCAGCCTGCGTGATCACAAGGTGCCGAAGGGATCAGTTATCAGGCATCAAAGAACCAAAATTCATATTGTGTGCTCACCTCCATGACACGATCACTGGCGACAAATGGGTGCATAAGCAAATGTGGCAAAGAAAACTGATGGTGCCCGGCTATCAAAAGATATAGTGTCTGGGGTCTTAAAGGCTTGAAGGTAAACAAGCAACCATCTAGCTCAGAAGCAACAAAGCCCACATGGAAGAACCACACCAGCCTGTGTGATCACGAGGTGTCGAAGGGATCAGATATCAGGCATCATCAGAACAAAAAAATCATATCATTGTGAATGAGGCGGGGAGTGCGGAGTGGAGACCCAAAGCCCATTTGTAGGCCACTGGACATCCCCTTACAGAAGGCTCTCAGGGAGGAGATGAGCCAGTCAGGGTGTGATATAGCAACGATGGAACATACAACTTTCCTCTAGTTCCTAAATGCTTCCTCCCTGCCCCCACTATCACCATCCCAATTTTACCTTACAAATCTGGCTAGACCAGAGGATGTACACTGGTATGGATAGGAACTGGAAACACAGGGAATCCAGGGTGGATGATCCCTTCAGGACCAGTGGTGTGAGTGGCGATACTGGGAGGGTGGAGGGAGGGTAGGTTGGAAAGGGGGAACTGATTACAAGAATCTACATATAAGCTCCTCGCTGGGGGATGAACATAAAAGTAGGTGAAGGGAAACATCAGACAGGGCAAGATATGACAAAATAATAATTTATAAATTATCAAGGGTTCATGAGGAAGGGGGGAGCAGGGGAAAAAAGAGGAGCTGATGCCAGGGGTTTAGGTGGAGAGCAAATGTTTTGAGAATGATGAGGGCAATGAATGTACAAATGTGCTTTACACAATTAATTTACGTATGGATTGTGATAAGAGTTGTATGAGCCCCTAATAAAATGATTAAAAATTTAAAAAATTTTAAAAAGAAAATCAAAGACTACAGCCTTCAGTATGGATTACAACTAAACATAAAGCAAAAATCTCACAGCTGAACCAATAAACAGCCTTACGATAAATGATAAATTATTGAAGTTGTCAAGGATTTAATTATACTTGAGTGCACATTCAACACCAAAGGAGTAATCAAGATATCAGATGACTTCTTAGTGCATTGGACAAATCTGCCGCTAAGACCTCTTTGGAATCTTATAAAGATGTCACTTTCATCATTCAGGTGCACTTGATCTAAGTCATGGTCTTTTCAATTGCCTCTTATCAGTAACGAAACTGGATAATGAAAAAGGAAGACCAAAGGAGAATTGACACACTTGAAGTATGGTGTTGGTGAAGACTATTTCATGTATCACATAGACTGCTGGAACAATGAGTAAACATGTCTTGGAAGAAGTACACCCAGAATGCTCCATATAAGTAAGAATGGCGAGATTTCATCTCCTGTACTTTGGACATCCCAGGAAGGCCCAGCCTGCAGAGGACAGCATGCTTGGTGAAGGGTCCGTGAAAAAGAGAAAAGCCCTCAACAAGATGGATTGACCTATGACTGCAACAATGAGCTCAAGTATATGTACTACTGTGAGGATGGCACAGAACCAAGAAAGGTTTTTGTCTCCTTTTGCACAGAGCCACTCTGAATGGAACCCAACTCCACAGCATCTCACAAGAACAGTGGAAGAGGGGAAACTGGCTGCAGGGCATAAAGGAACTCTGTACTACCTATACATGTCATTTTTCTAGGAACTCTATACTAGCGACACGATTTTTCTGTAAATCTAAAACTATTCTAAAAATAGTTTATATTTTTAAAAATATATGAACTACAAAAAACCACTACTAATCGAAATGGGCCGGGGAGTGGTGATGACAAATTCAAACTCCAATTCCCTTTCCTTAGACTCTTCATGGCTTTGGAGTCCGTACCCAGCTTGGGATTCTATGTCATGATGACACCTGCTCTGGATCCAGCACCCTCAGTGGACCGAATATAGGGTTGTTTAGTTCCAAAGATCTGAAGCACACCCCCGCTTAAAAAATTAGCTAAAATCCTCATTGCCCATGCCATCGGTCTGGAATAACACCCTAGGGAAAACTTTCTGTAAAAATATCCAAGAGATAGCAAAGGTTTTGTGCACAGAATTGCAATATTTACAACATCAGGAAAAAATACAAGTAACTGTTCAACAATCAAACAAAGCACACTGCCATTGAGTCAATTAATTATCTTGTGGACAATCTACTCACTGGAATATTATAGAGTTCGTAAATGATGATTATGAAGATAGTTACATTCCAAAAAATGCTAATAGTATCAAATTTGTGAAAATAAGGTAATTTTTAAAAATATATAAAAATGTAAACAAAAAAATAAATAAATATTTTTTTCAATATAAACAGTGTATAAATCAAAGTTTTGTGTACGACCATCCAAAAAGTCTAGATTATTTATCTTACAAATAACTGGAAATATATTTTATCTACAGATGTCTACCACATACCAGGTGGTGTTCTTTTTCTCCATATGCCATATCTTTACAGCATACTTGACACAGAGTTACAGTAAGTGCTTTGAATAACAGGTAGTACAGCCTGGCCCACATCAGACAGGAAGGTCATCTGGCTGGGCAAACTGACTACTAGTGAGACAAGCAACCCCATCTGCCCAATAAAAACATGTACCCCCTTCCCTAAGTCCTGTTGTGGGTCTAAAAGGGCCATCATTCTTCAATCATCCATTCTGTGAAATGCTAATGACCCAATAGTGAGTAAAATAGACATAGCTCTTGGCTAAATAGAATTTATACTCTACTCTGATAGGTGAGTAATCCTAACAATATATAATACTAAATTCAGTACCTGCTATGAAAGGAAATGCAACTTGTTATGAAAGCATACAAGAGCCAGGGCGGGGCAGCGGTTGCAGTAAATCTCCTTGTTTACCTGAGGTGAAGAGGGAAGCACCTTCCCAACCTATCTCCTTTGACTCAATTTCTTCTCCAAAGAAATGCTCACGAATTCAGGTCTGCTCCTACACTCTCAATACGTTGAAGCCCTTTAGTGAGTAGAGGTTCAAGAATCATGTATTCAGTTCTCAGTGTATGTCTTTTGGATTCTAAATCTTGGCTACCTCTTCCTTTAAATGGTAGAATCGATTGTATCTTAGTGTCTTAGCAGAAACATCAATTTTAACATTTTGTTACACATGTAAACTTCAGCCATCACATATTTTACAAGAAAAAGAATGAGAACAATGTCAATGTTTTCATATTTTCAAAATGAGAAACATGACCCTAGGATAATAATAGGTAAGAACCAAGCTCATATTTTTAGCATATGAGGAACATTTCAGGGTTTGGGTGGGGGGAGGAGCAATCAAGATGATTAAAAAATATAAAATGAAGAATAAAGAAATTATTGTGTTAGTCCGGGTAGACTAGAGAGACAAATTCATAAACATGCATATGTGTATAGGAAAGAGCTTTATATACAAGAGCAATTGAATATTGAGAAAACATCCTAGCCCAGTTCAGATCAAGTCCATAAGTCCGCTATTAGCCCATATGTCCCATACCAATCTATAGCGTCCTCTTCAGACTCACAAAACACATGCAATGACACCGAATGCAGGAAGATCATAGACCAGTAGGTGGGAAGTCTTGTGGATCCAATGGTGTTGTGAGCATCTCAGTTGCTGGCAGGGGTCTCCACGTGGCTCCTTCAGGCCACTAGGATCTAGCAGGAAGTGAGCAGAGAAAGAATGTGTGTCTCCTGCTTCCAAGGAGGAATACAGGAGCTCCCAGAATCAGAAGTCCATGCCCACACACTGGCTATGACTTGATTGGCAGGCTAGACTCCACCCCCTCACTCTTAATCCTCTCAAATTGACAAATGATTATATAACTGCCACACTCTCCTAAAAGTAAATGCTTACCTATATTCTTAACATATGAGAATGGCTGCATCTCAGGGGAGAGTGTCAAACACATGTGTCTTGACACATTTAACTTGATTCTAACAGAACAGATGATGAACCTAAAGCCTGGCAGAAAAAGTTATTATATATTTTAATGCATCACCAATGACGGCTACAGGTCCTTCTTTTGAGTCATTCCTTTAAAAAGCACAGCCTCTTTCTAGAATAGTTGAGAAATGCTTAGCCTTGCTCAAAAATATAGATGTGACCTCTTTGACCTATTGTGAACATTTCATTGATGCCCACGGTTGATTCCCCCATTCCAGTTTCTTTCCATTTCTTGTTGTAATAGCCTTTGGTTTTCATCCTATGCAAGGTTGTTGTTGCTGTTGTTGGGTGCCATCAAGTAGGTTCCAACTCACAGAAACCTTGCATAAAACAGTGTGAAATACTTCACAGTCATCTGCCAGCCTCACAATTGTTGCCATGTTTGAGCTCACTGTGACAACCATTGTGCCCATCCATCTCACCGAAAGTCTTCCTCCTTTTTCCTGACCTTCCACTTTACCAAACACAATGTCCTTTTCCAATGAATGTTCCCTCTTTTCAGGCATCCTCAAGCTATGGCCCGCAGGCCACATGCGGGCCCCCGAGGACATTTATCTGGCCCGCCAGGTGTTTTTGCCCCATTTGTTTTTTTTACTTCAAAGTAAGATATGTGCAGTGTGCATAGGAATTTGTTCATAGTGGTTTTTTAAAACTATAGTCCGGCCCTCCAACGGGTCTGAGGGACAGTGAACTGGCCCCCTGTTTAAAAAGTTTGAGGACTCCTACAGTCTTGATGGAGCCCTGATGGCATAGTGGGTACGAGTTGGGCTGCCAACACCAAGGTCAGTAGTTTGAAACCACCAGCTGCTTTCTACTCCTCAGAATTCACAAGGGAAGTTCTACCACATCCTATAGGGTCACTGTGAATCAGTATCAACTCTATGGCAGTGAATTTTATTTTTGTTTTTGTTTTTGGTCCCGCAAAATAATATGTCTAAAGTACATTAGATGAAATCTTGTCCTCCTTGCTTTATAATGGCTGTACTTTTTTCAAGAGAGATTGGTTTGTTTTTCTGGCAGTCCATAGTACTTTCAACAGTCTCTGCTAGCATTGTCATTTAAATGCATCCGTTTTTCTGTGGCCTTATTTATGCATTGTCCAACTTTCACAAGTATCTGAAGAACTGAAAACAGGGCTCCGGCACACCTTAGTCCTCAGGGATGCCTTCGCTCTCCAGCACTTTAAAGAGGTTTGTGCATCAGATTTGCCCACTGCAATATGTCATTTGATTTCTTACATAATTCATTATGATCTACACCGTTGAATGTCTTTGCAGAGTCAATGGAACACAAGTAGACATCTTTCTGATATTCCCTGTTCTTAGACAAAATCCATCTGATGTCAGCAATGATAGCCCTCATTCCACATCGTTTTCTGAATCCAGCTTGAATTTCTGGCAGCTGGAAGCCTTGTGGATGTATTGCTTCAACCATTTTTTAATCATCTTCAGTGAAATTTTGTCTGCATATGATAATGACATTGTTATACCATTTTCACATTCTGTTGAGTCACTTTTCTTTGAAATCATTACTATGGATCCCTTCCAGTTGGTTGGCCAGGTAACTGTTGTCCAAATTTCTTGGCATAGATGAGTGAATACTGCCAGTGCTTCATCAGCATTTCCACTGGTAGTACGTCAATTCCTGGAGCCTTGTTTTTCCCTAAATGCCTTCAGTTCTGCTTGGACTTCTTCAATCACATTGGTTCTTGATCATGTGCTTTCACTTGAAGTGCCTGAATGTTGGCCACTTCTCTTTGGTACAGCGACCCTGTGTTTGTTACACCGTCTTTTAATGCTTCCTGCATTGTTCAAGATTTTGTCCATGGAATAATTCAAAATTGCAACCGAAGGCTTCACTTTTTTTCTCCAGTATTTCAGCTTGATAAATGCTAAGCACGTTCTTCCTTTGGAGCTGTCTAACCCCTGACCTTTGCGCATGTCATCTTAATACTCTACTTTGTCTTCTCGAGCGCCCTTCGAAGTTGTCTGTCCAGCTCTTTTACTTCATCATCTCTTCCATTTGCATCAGTTACTCTACATTCGAGAACAAGTTTCAGAGTCTCTTCTAACCTCTACTTTGGCCTTTTTTTCTTCTTAATGACTTTTTTGCTTTCTTTATGCATGATGCTCTGCATGTCACCTCACCATTCATCAGACCGTATGTCATTGGCATACAATAAGTCAAATCTGAATGTTCTCAAATTCAAGTGCAACATACTCAAGGTTGTTTTTGGACTCTTGTGGACATATTTTAATTTTCTTCAGCTTCCACCTGAGCTTGACTATGAGCACTTGATGAGTCTGCCCCTGACTATGGGCTGGCAGATGATATTGAGCAGCAGCATCTTTTTTCACAAATATAGCCAAGGCAATTCTTGTGCAGTCCATCTGGCAAAGTCCACTTGTATGCTCACTATTTATGTGGTTCATAAAATGCACTTGCAACGAGGAAGTCATCTGTCTTGCAAAATTCTGTCATGCCATCTCCACTTTTGTTTCTATTGCCGAGGTAATATTTTCCAACTACTGTTCCTCCTGTTTGCTTCCATCTTTTGCCTTCCAATTGCCAGTAATGATCAATGCACCTAGATTGCATGTTTATCAAGGTAGTCTTAGGAGGTAGTCTGAACCAGTTAACTTTTAACAAATGTCCCAGTTCAAAACAAGAACTGAAGACAAATTCTCCACCCATAACTGAAACACAGCACTCTGTGCAAATTTATAGTTTTGAAAGGCCTTGAGATGGTTTTTTCTTATTTGTGCCACTCACCAAATTTAGATCTGGTTTTAATAGCCTATAGAATTCTATAGTTGGAGAGGAAGCCTCAGAGACTGCGATTCTGCCAGCTCCTGGAAGGCCTTTATTGGCTGCATATTATGTCTGAAGTTATTTGCTTGCTATTGGGTTTCATGTGTTAAGAAAGATTTCTAAAATGACCTGCCTCAGACTTTGCAACACTGTCTAGAGAATAATAGGGTAAAACCGAACAGTAGGAGAGACAAAAGATGAGGTCAGAGGAAACTCATTTAAGTATGCTAATGACATATGGTCTTCTGTGCTATTGTCACACTTAATCTGCCCCCACCCTTCAACCCTAATGTCTATTAACCCTGCATATGAGGTATCTAAATGTGGATATGGAATTCTGGCATGTGCTTGTATGTGTATACACTCGTATGGCTGCCTCAGAGTCCCTGACACATGAGATTTAGAACTCCAAACCTCAATGAAGAAAAAAAAAATTGTAAGAAAACTGATATTTATATATCGATAGATACCAATGCATCAAATTTTCAGCTTCTTCCTTTTATCAGCCTGAATCCCAGCAGCAAAGGTAGGCCCAGAACCACAGACCATGTTTTCTCCATTTCAAGAATTCTTGTTGATTCCACATGAGAAAAGTGAAACGTATCATGAATTCACAATGTAAGAAATGGCTCTGTGCAGGGAAATGCAGGATGCATTGTCAGCTGCAACAGAACCACAAAGGTCACAGAGGAGAGAATATTTCAGAAAACTGTGATAAGATATTGACTGAGAAGATTAAATGATCCAATCTGCTATTTCTGCAACATCTAACTCAAAAGGCCAAGGCAAATCAGGTTGAAAAGAGGCTTATTTTTCTAATCCATCTTTTGTCGGTAAGGTTGGTTTCCATAGCCACTGGCCATTCTTTATGCCCTATTCTTACACATAGCCTAGTGCCTCACATATCATAGTTGTTCAATAAATATTAACTGAATTTGCACTTCCAGCTCAGTCCTCGTGGTCTGAGGGAGGCAACAACAGGGGTTTCGGTTTCTCCATCTTTATTGACAAAATGCAGCCAAACTGGTTCTAGAGATTCCCCAGATGGATCGATACTGACTCTCTGGTGAGCCTCTCCTCCAGAAAAGAGGCAGACATCAGTTTCTGGTTTATCTGCAATCCAAATACCTCCCCCCACCCAGGTACGGAATGGGGCCATGGAATTTCCCTCAGTCTGAAGAACTAAGGAAATAAATCCACAGCCCTATCAGTCAGACGTTTATGTTGTTGTTGTTGATACTCAGAAGTCCCAGGGTTCTTTCTGAACCTCTGCCGCCTCATTTCTAAGCAGGAGGCGTCCTCAGTCCGTTCCTCTTCTAACATGCTAAGATTCAGCTCTAAGTTCCTGACCTAACAATAGCACCATATCTGTTCCATAATACCATTCTATCTTCAGTGGTCCATTCTCCCCCTTTTCTCATTTCCGGTGCAGGCCACAGAACCAAGCAAGACACCTGCTGGCTTATTAAGCCAACATCCGTGTAATATTTCCACTTTCACTTCACTAGTTTAGCTCTAGCCTGAATTGGAAGACAAACATTTTAGCTATAGAATAGTAACTTCACCAAAAAGTTGTCCCATTTCATAAACATATCAGTAAGCCTTGTCAACCCTTCTGACCTAGTTACTAGCCAACGACTTTCCTTTCCTTGCTAAATTTAATTATAAGGTCTGCGCAATGCTAAGGGGCCCTCGTAGTGCCAACAGTTAAACATTTGACTGCTCAGCTGATACCAAGAGCTCAAGTTAAAAAATATATATGTTTTGAAAATTATGATGGCAACAAATGTACAAATGTGCTTGACACCATGGATGGATGGATGGATGGATGGATGGATGGATGGATGGATGGATGGATGGATTATGATAAGAGCCGTGTGAGCCCCCAATAAAATGATTTTTTTTTTTTTAAGTTTGGTGGTCTGAACCTACCCAGAAGCTCAACGGGAAAATGTCCTGACAATTTGCTTTGGTAAAGAAACCCTATGAGGCAGTACTACTCTGTCAAATGGGATGACTCCCAGTCTAAAGCAATTTTACAGTCTCCAACACCCACAGCAAAACATCACTTCTCTTGCTACCACATACACACCTGTAACAAAATCCCTTACTAAACACCTGAGAATAGACTTCCTCAGCCAACACTCTGGTAATGTGTCCCTTAAAGGTCACTAATGACTACATCTAATGCTGACATTTGTCTCAGTCCTCATCTTTCTTGACCTGTGTTCAGCATTTAGCACAGGTAATGACCTCCTGCTTTTGAAACTATTTCACGCCTTAAATTCTATGACACTGCACTATTCGGATTCATTGCCACCCTGTAGGACAGAGTATAGTTTGTGTTTCTGAGACTTTAATTTTTACTACAGTAGGCAGTCTGTACAGTCTGTAATTTTTACTACAGTAGGCCTTTCTCCTGAGAAGCTACTGGTGGGTTTGAACCTCTGACCTTGCATAAACTGCACCACCAGAGTTCCTTCATAATCAACCGTTTGGCAGTGAGTTTGGTTATTGGTTTGGTGGCATTCAGGTGTTCCCTTCCATGGCTGTTCCTTTTCCATCTCCTGCACTGGTTTAACTTCCTTCTCTTAGTGTTTTCCCAAGGCACTGGCCTCTGTTCTCTAATTTTTAATTCTGCACTCAGTCCCTGAAAATACTCATTTACTTCTATAGCTTTCATTATCGTCTCTACAGTGATAACTTCCAATTCAACCTCTGTGATTGCTCATGTCTATAGCTCAGATCTCTCATGGTTCCATAGCTTTGTCTACTGGGAGTTCTCATCAAACATGCTCTTCTCACTTTCAAGTCAATATATACAAAGCTGACGGCTTGATCTTTCCAGTCCCTAAACCAGTTACTCTCAACAACCTCTCCATTTGGTCAGTAAAACACCAGCCTAGAGATGTACAGAAAATGCAATGCTTACTTTATTGAGCAGGAAATATGAATTGATTGCCTCTCTTATGCCAGGCATAATCCTTAGTTTTAGGAACATAAAGATAAGACATAATCATTGTCTTTAAGAGACTTTCCCCCTCTACCTCCTCTTTCATAGTTTTAAACTCTTTCCTCTTTTAATCCATTCATAATATTTCTCTAAAATCAACTATGTTTTGAGTTCCCCTTTGTTGTATCATTTCTCTTAATCTCCTACTCATACTCAAAATCTAAAGTAACATCCTAGCATATTTTCCTATATAATATTGCTCTTTTTCAATAGTGTGTTAGGCAGGTCTCTCTAGGGAAACAAAACCAGGACACTAGATAGATAGATAGATAGATAGATAGATAGATAGATAGATAGATAGAGCATAAATGAATATAACAACTAATTAGTCCACACAGCAGTACAGAGGGCTCAGTTCAACTCACTTCTGTGGAACAGTTAATATATTGGAAGTCCTTCAACTCATAAGGGCTACTTGGCACAAGTTCAAGGAAGCAGACAGCTGAGTAAACACAGGACGAGTCACCAACAGTGAGCAGCTCAGGAGCTTAGTGAAGCAGGTCCAGATGGGATATCAAACTCAACCAATGCAGGATGACAGGATCCACTAGCCTCAAGCTCAAGCAATGATGTACACACCAGCATCATGGCGAAGCAAGTCTCAAAGGAACCTCAAGCTCTAGCGACGCTACCCACAGGTTGGCTGTTCCATGGGTAGTGTAGCTCACAAATTGAGGCCGAGAACTAGCTAAAGCAGCCTGAAGCTGGTCAGATCATCAGAAAGCAAGAGAGAGAGGGGCAGGCCTTGCTGAGCCATTTATCTCTTTGCCCTCCAATCAAACTGTGACCTTATTAATCCCACATGTTCCTATTGGCCAGGTTGGCACAGTAAACCTACCCCTCACAAATAGTGAACATATATCATGTATCTACCTATCACAAATATATCATATATATCATATATCACCTATCACAAACAGTAAACATATATCATGTGTTTCAGCAAACCACTGTTTGAGCAAAGAGAACACAATGATAAGCAATCCCAAAGCCTCTGCCTTCAAAGACTTCAGATTCTAGTGTAAGACAGGAACAGGTGAAACAATACTTACAATGCAGCAGGGTACATTTTATAGAGGCCCCTCCCCACATTTGGCAGAAGCATGGGAGGTTTCTCAAAGACAGTGATACTAGAGCTAAGCTCTATCCCGTGCTGTTAGCCTATCACATTGGGGCCTTCCAGGAAGGACCACAGCAAATGGTTCAGTAATGTTGATGCATGACCACAGGAAGTGACAAGTAAGATATGAGGCTGAATAAAGGTAGAAATGGGCCAAACAAGCTCAAAGATTATGATGTAAAATGCCAAGAAATGGGCATTCACATCCATTCTTTATGCCTTATTCTCGCATCCAGCATAGTGCCTTGCATATTACAGTAGTTCAATAAATGTTTCCTATATTTCCACTTCCAGGTCCATGTGTCTGAATTTCCCTGCTTAACTATTCTAAAGTAAAGAAGAAAGGGGAATGAGGATTGGAGGAAGGCTTACTAACAATCTGCATTGTGCAATGTATACAACCTTGCTGAAAACCAAGAGACCTTAAAGCACTTGCTGGTGAAGATCAAGGCGATCATCAGTATAAATTACAGCCCAATATAAGAAAATTAAAATCCTCATAACTGGGCCAATAGACAGCATAATGACAGATGGAGGAGAAAAATGAAACTGTCAAGTATTTTGCTTAGATACTCAATAAATCCTGATGGAAGCCATTGTCAAGAAACCAAACGATGTATTTCATTGAGCACATCTGCTGCACATGATTTCTTAAAGTGTTAAAGCACAAAGATGTCACTTTGAAAACTAAGGTGTACCTAACCCAAACCATGGTACCTTCCATTGCCTCATGTACATGTGAAAGTTGGACCATAAGCAAGGAGGACATCAGAAGAATGGAGGCATTTCAGTCATGGTGCTGGTGATGGATATCAAAAGTACTGTGAATGGCCAGAAGAACCAACAAATCTGTCTTAAAAGAAGTACAGTCTGAATGCTCCTTGGAGGTCAGATGGTGAGACTTCACCTCATGTACTGTGCACATGTTGCCGGCAGGGACCAGTTCCTGGAGAAGGACCTCGTGCTTGGGGAAGCAGATCAGTGAGAATGAAAAAGAAGAGAATGGCCTTCCATGAGATGGATGGACACAGTGGCTACAACTGGGCACTCCAACGTAGAACAACAGCGAGGAGAGCTCAGGACTGAGCGGGGTTTTGTTCTGTTGAGCATAGGGTTGCTGCGAGTCGGGACCCACTTGACAGCATCTACCAACCACAAGATGAAAAGTGTTCATGATTTCGATACCCTGGAGTTGTAATATGCTCATCGTCTGTGGCAGTTGACCCTCAGTGACCTCTTACAAGTGTTGCTGATCTGTACTGAACACGTCTTTCAAGTTCTTCCCAATCTTCCAGAGAGGATTTGTTTTTGCATCTGTCAGTCACCGGCCACACCACCATCCGGAGGCCTCCTTAAATTCTCTCCCTTAGTTTCTTTTGATGGTGCTGGTAAAGGATGGTGTCTTCCATTTGCCGAAATATGGCACTTTCCTCAGCAGTCTGTGAGTATTCCATGAGAATTAATGGGAGGGCTTCAACACAGTGCCTGTCAGTTACTCTAACTGTTGTTGTATTCTGTTGGTCTCCAGGTCTTTCTTCCACACAGCCACAAGGTGGATGGGAAGCGACTGTCTTTGGGTTAGCAGCGTAGCACTTAACAATTGCACCACAAAAGCTCCTTAACACAACATAAATTCTAGAGCCAATCAGTAAAATCACTCCTGTGCCAATCCCTCAACTCCTTTATCTCACAAACACTCCTCTCAGTCACTTGACAAAACTATGACCCTCATTAAAGCCTGCTCTTCCTTCTCCTCATAGTTAACTGGTCTCACTTTAAATTTACAACCACTAACTCCAACTGCATCTACTATGGTGGCCATCAATCAACATATTTCCCTGATCAAATCACTGGCCCCACCCTCCCCAGCCAAGGGCTTCATAATCTCACCTCAGTCTTCCAGTACCTTCTCTCTTATCCTCACTCACATCTGATAACTTTGCTTCTTCACTCAGTGAAAGAGCCAAAGTGATCCTTTTTAAAACATCAATCAGATTATTTCTCTGCTCAAAACCCTCTCCTGGCTCCCTTTCTCTCTCCCAATAAAAGTTACTGTCCTTACTGTAACCCAATATACTCACAGTGATTGAGTATATTCTGACTCTGTAGGAGTGTATATCGACCCTATAGGTCAGAGTAGAACGGCCCCTGTGGGTTTCTGAGATGGTAACTCTTTATAGGAGTAGGCGGCCAGTGGTTTCAAAACTGCTGACCTTGAAGTTAGCAGTCCAACATAGAACCGCTATGCAACCAGGGCTCCTTCAAAAGTCCTTACAGTGACCTACAACGCTTTGAATAATCTACCTCCTTTGCCTCCCTGATCTTTGTCCTACTACCTTCTGTCGCTCCATTAACACAGCAAACACTCTCCCACCGCTGAGACTTTGCCCTTCCTTTTGCCTAGAACACACTTTCCCCAGTGCGTATTCCCATGGCTAACTCCTTCCTCTACTTTAGGACATCCTTCAGACGTCACCTACTCAATGAGGACATCTCTGAGGACTTCATTGCATTTAAATTGGAACCCCTTTCCCACTCTGCCCTGCCAGTACCACTTTCCTATTTTATTTTCTGCCATAGCACTTAACACTTCCCTCTCCAAGTTATTTCTTCAAATGAGCCAAGATCTTGGCCATTCTTGGCCACTGTTGATACTCCAGTGTCTATAAGCATCCCTGACAACAACCCAGCAAAGAACTAAACAACTCAAACTGAGACCATTAAAATGAAATCCAGCTCTGAACATTTTAAAGAATTTACTATAAAAATACCAATCTGAGATTATGTCAATAAAACGGATCATTCGTGACCCTGAAAGTCTGGGAGGAGAGGAGCTGGAAAGCTGTGTGGGAAAGGACTTGAGGGATTCCTGTTCAGCCTGGAGGTAAACTCAAGCCCAAGCTTGTCTTTGTTATTTAGTTTATGTCCTTGTTGTAAAGTCATCAAAATTCACCAAGACGTAATCACTAGAATTTTTTATTTGAATTTCTTGGTTGCATAAATTAGCTAATATGTATAAATATTCCCAGACAGACCAGTTAACGTGGAGCTAAGTACAATAGTGGGCCAAGTTGGGTTCGTTTAGTTGGTTTGTGGTTTGATGTACAGCTGCTGCTTGCCATTGATTACTACGAATGTGAGAAACAGCTAATTGTCATGCCTTCGATACTAACCATTGGTCTTCTGATCCCAGAATGTGTGGAGCCATGTAGGGAAAGGCAGAGACTGCTAAAACACACACACACAACTCTGCCTTCTCATAGCATTTGTGAATAGTCACGTAATTCAGCTAGTCTGCATTACTTCATGTTTTATCTCCCCCAAAGCTGTGCCTAGAGCAGTGCTGGAAGTTTCCTATTTGCGCTAGTATTTGACAGCAGCTGCTTCGAGTTGTTTAACTCTCACACAACGACTGCATTTAAGGCATGGGTGCATATGTTTCTATGAAGCAACAGCCATTGGATGGCTACAAAACCCATTCTGGTTAATCTTTTGTTCCTTAGAACGGTGCCTTAAATCTAGTTGACACTGAATAAATTAGTAAGTATTGGCTTGATGGTGAGTGAATGATTGAATTGAAGCAATGAATGAGTAGCAAACACGCTGTGGAATACCTTCCATATAGTAGAGCAACTCTGTGATGCCACGCTGCCTATCCCACTCGCCTGCTCAGACCTGGGCCGATCAGGGCTGCCTGTGCTGCAGTCACTCCACCAGGACCAGAATCGTGCCTGGAAAACTGCACAGTAAAGTGTAACGTCCACGGTTTAGAGCTACTCCTTTAAGACTAAAAATACAATTTTCTATATTTTAACTTTCAAAAAAACAAAAACTATTGGCCACTAGGTGGCACTTGCATTAGTCATGTCTCTAATAAAGGGTGTCCATTCGAAGTCCTTTGGTAAGCTTGAAATTCAGAAAGCATTGATTCAAAAATGAAAAAAATATATATGGTCTCAAGTTAAGCTATAGGTGCTAATTGAACTTATAGTGTGCTTATGGTACTATAATATGATGCCTATAGTTATATGTAATCTTATATAATACTATTTTATACTACCCACCATTTGTCAGTCAGTTAGTCATACTGTGGTGACTTGTGTGTTGCTGTGACGCTGGAAACTGTGTCACTTGTGTTTCAAATGCCAGTAGGATCATCCACAGTGAACATATTTTAGTGGAGCTTCAAGACTAAGCACAGACAATAAAGAAAGAATGAGCTGCCCATTTTTGGAGGGAGTAGCTGCTATAAACCTGATGCATGGCTTCGAAATCTTACCCGATACTGAAGACCTACTGAATGCAAGCAGAGCATTGCTGGAGACAGTGCCAGAGCAGCAGCCCCATGAATCAGAGGGCACTCAAAATGTGACTGGAGGTGAGCTGGTTTCTCTGAGGGAAACCGACCACGGTGACAGTGACGTGAGCTGTGTAAAACCTGTGGGGGTGGAGCCTTCGGGATCTTCATTTGCTGACAGGGTGTGACTCAAGATAAAGTGAAACAGCTGCAAAAATCTGCTACTGACCGAAACTTGGAATGGGCAACGTATGAATCTAGGAAAATTGGAAGTCATCAAAAATGAAATGGAATGCATAAAGATCAATATCCCAAGCATAAGTTGGCTGAAATGAATGGGTATTGGCCATTTTGAATCAGAAAATCATATGATTTACTATGCTGGGAATGATACAATCAAAAGGAATGCTGTTGCATTCATTGTCAAACAAGGACATTGCAAAATCAGTGTTGAAGGACAATGTTGTCTGTGATAGGATTATATCTATCTGCTTCAAGGAAATCCAATCAATACAACTATTATTCAAATTCATGCACCAACCACAAAAGCTAGTGGTGAAGAAATTGAAAAATTCTACCAGTAACTTCAATTGGAAGTTGATCAAACTTATAATCAAGATGCATTGATAGTTATTTACAATTGGTATGTAAAAGTTTAACACAGAGAAGAAGGAACAGTAGTGGGAAAATATGGTCTCAGTGATAGAAACCAAGCTGGAAATAGCATGATAGAATTTTGCAAGACCAATGACTTATTCATAGCAAGTACTTATTTTCAACAACACAAAATGACTTCACATATGGACTTCTCCAGATGGATTACACAGAAATCAAACTGGCAACATCTAATGGAAGAGACAATGGAGAAGCTCAATATCAGCAGTTCAAACCAGACCAGGCATTGACTGTGAAACAGACCATCAGTTGCTCATATATAAGTTTGAGTTAAAGCTGAAGAAAACTAAAACAAATCCAGGAGAGCCAAAATACAGCCCTGAGTCTAATCCACCTGAATTTCGAAAACATATCAAGAAAAGAGTTAACACATTAAACACGAATGGCAGAAGACCTGATGAACTGTGTGAGGACATGAAGAATATTATTCATGAAGAAAGCAAAAGATCATTTTTAAAAACAGGAAGGAAAGAAGAGATCAAAGTGGATGTCAAAAAAGACTATGAAGCTTGCTCTTAATTGTATTATAGCTTAGGCAAATAGAAGACAAAGTCAAGTACTATAATGAAATGTCCAAAGACCTAGGGTTGAAAACCAAAATGGAAGAACATACTCAGCATCTCTTAAACTGAAAGAACTCAAGAAAAAATTCAAGCCTCAAGTTGCAATAGTGAAAGATTCTCTGGGCAAAATATTGAATGATTCAGGAAGCATCCAAAGAAAATAGATAGAACACACAGAGTCACTGTACCAAAAAGAACTAAGTCAGCATTCCACAATTTCTAGAAGTAGCATGTGAGCAAGAACTAGTGGTGCTGAAGGAAGAAGTCCAAGCTGCTCTGAAAGTATTAACCAAAAACAATTCCATCCAGGAATTGATGGAATACCAATTGAAGTCCTTCAACAAGCTGATGAAGCACTGGAAGCACTTACTTTTCTATGCCAGGAAATTTGGAACACAGCTACTTGGCCAACTGACTGGAAAAGATCCATATTTGTACCCATTTCTAGAGAAAAGTGACCCAACCCAACAGAGTGGGCAAATTTTATATCACATGCAAGTAAAACTTTGCTGAAAATCATACAACAGGTTATTGACAAGAAATTGCAAGCGGTTCAGGCTGAATTCAGAAGAGGACATAGAGCAAGTGATATCATTGCTGATGTCAGATGGATCTTGACCCAAAGCAGAGAATACCAGAAAGATACTTACCTGTGTTTCATTGACTATGCCCACGCATTTGACTGTGTGGATTAAAAAAAAACTATGGAGAACCTTTAGAAAATGGAAATCCCAAAGCACTTCAGTGGCCTTATGAAGAACTTGTCCATGCATCAAGAGGCACATGTGCAAACAGAACAAAGGAATACCACATAGTTTAAATCAGGAAAGATGTGTGTCAGGGCAGTGTCCCCTCCTTTCCTTAATCTGCATTCCAAGCAAATAACCAAAGAAGCTGGATTATGTGAAGAAGACTGGATTGGAGGAAGGCTTCTTAACAACCTTTGATAGCACGTGCTTGCTGTGAGGAGGACTTGAAGCACTTGCCGATGGAGATCAAGGATTGTAGCCTTCAGTGTGGGTTACCAGTCAGTGTGAAGAAGACCAAAATCCTCACTACTGGACCACTAGGTAGATAAATGGGGGGAAAGGTTGAAGTTGTCAAGGATTTTGTCTTACTTGAATGCACAATCAAAGCTCATGAAAGCAGCAGTCAACAGATCAAAAAATGACTTGCATTGGGTAAATCTGCTGCACAAGACCTCTTTTTTATCATTTTATTAGGGGCTCATACAACTCTTATCACAATCCATACATATATCAATTGTGTAAAGCACATTTGTACATTCATTGCCCTCATCATTCTCAAAACATTTGCTCTCCACTTAAGGCCCTGGCATCAGGTCCTCTTTTTTACCCTTCCCTCCCCGCTCCCCACTCCCTCATGAACCATTGATAATTTATAAATTATTATTTTGTCATATCTTGCCCTGTCTGAGGTCTTCCTTCACCCACTTTTCTGTTGTGATCTCCTCCTCCAAGGAGGAGATCACATGTAGATCCTTGTCATTGGTTCCCCCTTTCCAACCCACTCTCCCTCTACGCTCCCAGTATCGCCACTCACACCACTGGTCCTGAAGGGATCATCCACCCTGGATTCCCTGTGTTTCCAGTTCCTATCTGTACCAGTGTACATCCTCTGGTCTAGCCAGACTTGCAAGGTAGAATTCGGATCATGATAGTGGGGGGCGGAGGAAGCCTTTAGGAACTAGAGGAAAGTTGTATTTTTCATCATTGCTACATCGCACACTGTCTGGCTCGTCTCCTCCACAAGACCCCTCTGCAAGGGAATCTCCAGTGGCCTACAAATGGGCTTTGGGTCTCCACTCTGCACTCCCCCACCTCAATCGCTATGGGAAGATTTTTTGTTCTGATGATGCCTGATACCTGATCCCTTCGCCACCTCGTGATCGCACAGGCCAGTGTGCTTCTTCCATGTGGGCTTTGTTGCTTCTGAGCTAGATGGCCGCTTGTTTACCTTCAAGCCTTTAAGACCCTAGATGCTATATCTTTTGATAGCTGGCACCATCAGCTTTCTTCACCACATTTGCTTATGCACCTATTTGTCTTCAGCAATTATATCATGGAGGTGAGCACACAATGAAATGATTTTTTGTTCTTTGATGCCTGATAACTGATCCCTTTGACACCTCGTGATCACACAGGCTGGTGTGCTTCTTCTATGTGGGCTTTGTTGCTTCTGAGGTAGATAGCCGCTTGCTTATCTTCAAGCCTTTAAGACCCCAGATGCTATATCTTTTGCTAGCCAGGCACCATGAGATTTCTTCACCACATTTGCTTATTCACCTGCTTTGTACTATTGAAAAGCTATGGTGCTACTTTGAGGACTAAGGTATTGCCTAACCCAAGGTACGGTATTTCCCATTGCCTCATATGCATGTGAAAACTGGACATTGAATAAAGGAGATCAAAGAATAGATGCATCTGAATTGTGGTGCTGGAGAGAAAAATACCATGGACTGCTAAAAGGACAACCAAATCTGTTTTGAAAAAAGTACAGCTAGAGTACTCCTCGGAGGCTTGGAGGCTTCATTTCACCTACTTTGGGCATATTGTCATGAGAGACCAGTTCCAGGAGAAGGACTTCATGCTTTGTAAAGTAGAGGGGCAGCAAAAAAGCGGAAGATGGATTGGCACAATCGTTGCAACAATAGGCTCAAGCATGGGAATGATTGTGAAGGTGGCCCCAAGACCAGGCAGTGTTTCATTCTGTTGTACACAGGGTCGAGATGGCACCTAAACAGCATCAATTAATCTAATTAGTGCATGAGGTTATAAAAATAATAAGGTTGTACATCTTTAAAATATCTGATGAGATTATTTCTAAAATAACCACTAAAGGCATTTTCCATTTTTAAAAAAACAAAAATGCTTTAAAAACTCATATACTAAAAAGCATAATATTGGATCACTTTCCATTTTCATTCGAATGATTTGAAAAATAATATAAAGAAAAAAATATCACCACCGGAATTATCATTAATCAACTATCACAAGTCCTGGGAAGTGGAAGAATTAAACTCCCTTTGCTACCAGTAAAGACAGCAAACTTAACAGATAGAAAAAATTTCATTGTGCAAAATTTAATTTTAAACAAAAGAGTTATGTGTATTTGAACTATCCCTGCCCAATCATAAATTCTTGCACACTTGTTTAGTTCCCAAAACTAGATTACATTTCGTGAAATCTGGAACCATAGGTCTAAGCCTTCATGTCCCATTTCAATCCACTGGCGAATCTGCAGCAAACCACTGTCCTCGCTTTCCACACGCCTCTTGGGTAAAGCAGGCCTAACATTCACCAATAGCCTTAAGCTCGAAAGAATATCATGCCTGTGACAACATTTGAAATTCTAGGAAAGAAATCACTAGAGGCAAATAAAAAATAAAATTACCTTGAAAGTTTCTCCTGCTTCAATAATGATAGTAGAGTTCAAGTCTCAGGTGTAAATTATTTAAAAGAGTGATTCTCATTATTAACCTGGATAAATATTTATTGAGGTACCAACAGGGTGCTTGGCAGTATACTTGCCAGCAGTCTTGCATCAAATTTGAAATAGATTCACATTGCACAGAAATACATAACCTAAATCAGGATTGCAAAAATTAAAGACTAGCCAGGTTCCCCTCTGGGGGCAAAAAAATTCAAAATCATATAGTGTTGACTAGGTGCTGAGAACAGGACAGAAATCTCCACGGCTGAGCTGAACTACTTTCTCAGATGCCAACCCTGCAAGCATCATTTTCATATATCTTTCATAAAGAGCCGCAACTCTAATCCCCAGGGGACTTCAAGGAGCACCTTCTCTGAAGTCTGTGAACCAGATCAGCTCTCTGTAAGCCTAGGGCCCAAAGGAATCTCAGACTTTATAAAGCCTCATGTGTGTCCTCCACCAGAATTCTAGACTTGGCTTCTCCAATTAAGAATTCTTTTGACCAATTTGTAGTGACTTAGTCCAGGCAAGAAATAACACGCTGCCGAGTAATTAAGCCAAGAATGGTACGTCAAAGACCCAAAACCCCATTCTACGTTTGACTCACCCTGGGCCCAATGAAAATGACTTCATGTCTCTGGAACTCTGTTTTCTCATGGAGAAAGTAGATGAAGGCGAATGCTAACTTGCTTTGATCAGAGGCTTGTTACATGAGGGGAGATATACATTTGTAAAGGTCTTTGGAAAATACAAAGGGTTATAGAAATGTTAGATAATACCGGCTTTGTCTAAGCAAAGACTGGAATGGCTAATTCTCTTCATTTTCACCTTCTGTTGAACTCACCTTTCTCTACAGGCTACAAAAGAAGGAACCCTATATTTCCTCCCCAAGGAAGTTATTTTTTAATAAGTATTTAAGTGCCTTTTATAGTCATGTTGCAAGTTCTCCTGGGGTTAGCTTTTTATCCCCAGCATTACATATCCAGATAATGAGGAACTCAGAAGAAGCACCTGCTGATGAAAGCTTCCAGAGGCTGGCCTGATGCCCAACAAACATAGATGCAGTTCATGAACCACTGGAGGAATCGGACTCTTTCTATACAAGCCCTTGGGCCTCTCATCTCTTAATCCCAGATTTAAGGCCCTCCAGCCCTTTTTCAATCTCTCATGGAATAGGAATTCCTCTCTGAAGGAATTTGATTTAGAATTGGGTGAATTCCTTGTCCGCTTGGGAGGTTTCCTTCTTCATTTAGATTGTTTTCTGAAAGAAAAAAAAAATCCATTTCCTTCTCTTTTATAGTTTACAAAACATATTTTAGCACAGATACAACCAAAGCAGATAAAAAGGGGTTTACTACTTTAATTAATTCACTTGGATATATGACATCATCCATCTGCCCAGGTAATGAATGGCTGCCTCCAGGTCACGTGATAAAAACATATTCTACCCTGACCCAAAGTTGACAGCCATTCTAAGTTGTGTCTGTGGCAGCAAAGAGAAGAGAGCAGTCAAATGGAGGGACTTCTACTGTCTTCTATCAGCCATCCTGAAACAAAAATACACAAACAAGATATCTTTGGGAATTCCAAATCCAGAGGGATTCCCTTAATCCCTATTATCAATCTGGTCAGGCTAGATGAATGCTTGATGGTAACTGTCTCTGTTTTTCGTGTGAGTACTTCGTAAGGTAAAAAACCACACACAAGCTCCATGATAATAGCTTACAGTTGGAAACTTAAATTTCTCAGAGTTCTTTCAGAAACACTAGTCAATTTCACCTCATATTAGCCCTGTGAGATAGGCAGGCGGAGCAGGTATTAACCTCCCAATTTTTTCAGAGGAGTGTACTGAAACTCAGAGGCGTCAAAGTGCATGCCCTTGTCTGCTTAGTAATAAGTGTAGAGCTCAAGGTCGAACCAGGCCTGGGTTTTCTTCTTCACACCGTGCTGCTTCCCTTAGTTATTTTAGGAAGCATGAAAAATACATATATTTGGAAAAGCAGATCATGGAGGGCCTGGAAGGCCAGACAATGGAGAATCACCCAGGTGTGTCCTTCATTTCCTTCTCTCATCCTTTTGTGGGGAGTGGGATGGAGAGGGAGTTTGTCGGTACGTGGTTGTTTGTGTGTCATGGTGTATTTTAATACAAATTACTCTCAGAAGTATGTATGATACATTAAGGAAAAAATAGTGCTTCAGCATGAGTCCATTCAGAAAACAGAAACGATGTAGTGATTGAAACAGGGGACATTTCACATACTTTGAATTTATTAAACTGGGACAGGAAAATAACTGAAAAGAAGTAACTCTGAAGGGAAGCCGTGACTGATGGAGAGTGCACAGGGACGACGGTGGTGGGAAAGAGGAAGATGGCACATGGAGAAGAGGGGACTTGTTCGAACATTCTGTCCCGGACCATCCGTGCGCTCCATGACAGTGAGATCAGTTTGAAAGTAACTGAGACTTCTCTTTCACAACATCCCAGGAGTAACTGATCCCCTTGCCTGCCTGACAAAT
This sequence comes from Echinops telfairi, assembly GCF_000313985.2. Classification (NCBI taxonomy): domain Eukaryota; kingdom Metazoa; phylum Chordata; class Mammalia; order Afrosoricida; family Tenrecidae; genus Echinops; species Echinops telfairi. The sequence continues at coordinate 57,960,039 of NW_022103920.1, forward strand.
ACTTCTTGCTGAAGGTAGGGGATCAAAAACATTTTCCCATTGATCTCTTCAAGTTTGGTCACACCCCTCCAGGGCATGAAAGAGACCAAAGGAAAATGGGGAATTAAAGTGGGTAGTACTTATTAAGCAAACATTGCAAAAAGCATGTTCTTGCTCATGGGTTTGTCAATAAGAGAATATCGGGTGCAAGCTCCTCCACCCAGAATGTGTATAAGTGGATTTCTAGAAACTCTTTAAAGTTTAAGGTCATAAAAGTCTCTAAAGGAAGAGGGAGCTTCAAAGCAGTGTAGAACAAAACAAGACAGTAGAAAAACAGCGTTCTCCCATCTGTGTACAAAACTCATTGCCTTTGCTACAAGGCCTCACACCGATGACTCCTTTCTTCTTTTCAATGGTCTATCACAGTGATTCGCCTTTTACTGGACAAGCCCCTTTCTAAATTCCACAATGCACATAACCAAGAACCTTCAAAATCATGGCCGTTCCTTTTAAAGCTGTTAAATGTCATTTCTTGTAGCGATTTCTACCCCCCTCTTCCTTAAACATTAAAGTTTCTCCAGATGTGAGTGCAGCCCAGAAGCTTACTCATCGTGTGTTCTGGCACCTACTTCCATGGTTTCAACTATCATCTAAAATCTGACCTGCAGCCTTGACCCGAGGTCTAAACACCAGACCTCTATGTCTTTTTGTCCAACTTCCTCTAATCAACACACTATGAATACCTCCCAGCCCCTGTGCTGACTCCTAGTCCACTTAGAGACAGAGCAGAACAGGCCCAGAAGGTTTCCGAGGCTGGGATCTCCATGGAAGCAGACTGTCCCAGCTTTCTCCCACAGAGCCGCTGATGGGTGTGAACCCTCATTTTTTCAGGTAGTGGCCATTGGCTCAACCACTTCACCATCAGGACTCCTTCAAAGACCTCCCAGGTGCTTCGAGCCCAACCTGAATAGAACTAAAGTCCTTCCTTCTCCCCAGACCTTCCCTGGCCCCTTTCCTCTTTCTCAGTAAGTGCCGCCATCATCTCCAGATCCACAGGTAGACATCGAGACACCCTTCCGGATTCCTTTGTCTCCCTCAACTCCCACAGGAAATTCTATTTCCTAAATAGTTCTAAAATCCACCCACTTTCTTTAACTTCCCTAGTGAATGTACCACCATCCCGTCTCCCCAGCATTCCTAAATGAGAACTCACGTGACATGCCTGTCATGAGAATATGAGGGAGTGGCGTGGAAGCCCCGTCTCACCCTCCCTGGCTACAGAAGGGAGGAGAATCCAGCCCCATACCTGCCCACCGCACGGCAGAGGTCAGCTCTGCCTGCCCTCCAGCCCTCTCCAGCGGATGCAGACGCCAACCATCCCTCCACAGCACTCTGCTTCTGCGCTGCAATGGCGGCCGAACTCACGGACAATACTCACGATTATTGAGGGGCTAGTTCTTTTGCCCATAGTGCCTCTTCGCAGCCATTCTGGGAGGCAGGTATGTCTCTGTCGGGTCTTCAGCCTCGCAACCATGAGGCCCTGGATGTCTGCTTTCCAAGCTCCTTTGATGCAGGTAAACGCCCTAAGGGCACCCCACTGCGCACTCGGGTTTCCTGCCTGAACGCACTTGCCCTTACTTGTTCTGTGGGCCAGGAAGCCAGCCTAGTGGTCCCCGTGCTGCTCCTCTGCCATCCGTTGTAGCAAGGACCCCTGGGACTCTTTCTTGTTGACCCTGGGATTCTGTGTCTGCTTCTGAACTCACTCACTTTGTAACCAGTGGAACGGAAAACCTCTGTTAGAGCTCCGTACATCCTATTTGCACAGAGTCCTTTGGTGGGAGAACCAAGACAATGATGAAGAGCCCTCCCAAGTAATTTCCCTTCACCACAGGAGGGCTTGTCCTTAACTCTTCCTGAGAAAGCCCAAACTTAACTTGGAAACGCTTTTACCTAGCATAGTCCACCTACACACATTCATTTTGTCCCCATCTCCCTGCCAAACACCTCTGAAGTTTCGTGCTTTATCTTGCCTTTGAACTTCTATATATGCTGTAACTCAGGAACCCTTCCCCTCCACCTAGCCCTGTTCCTTTGGCCTCTTTCTTTTTTTATTTATTTATTTATTTATTTATTTATTTTTAACATTTTATTAGGGGCTCATACAGCTGTTATCCCACTCCATACACACATCAATTGTGTAAAGCGCATTTGTACATCGTTTCTCAAAACATTTTCTCTCCATTTAAACCCCCGACATTAGGTCCTCATTTTTCCCCTCCCTCCCCGCTCCCCACTCCTGCATGAGCCCTTGATAGTTTATAAATGGGTATTTTGTCATATCTTGCCCTGTCCGACTTCTCCCTTCATCCACTTTTCGGTTGTCTGTCCCCCAGGGAGGAGGTCACACACAGTTCCATGTAATCGGTTCCCTCTTTCCTACCCATTCTCCCTTTACCCTCCCTGTTTTGCCACTCACACCACTGGTCCTATAGGGCTCATCCGTCCTGGATTCCCTGTATTTTCAGTTCCTATCTGTACCAGTGTACCTCCTCTGGTCTAGCCAGTCTTGCAAGATAGAATTCGAGTCATGGTAGTGGGAGCGGGGAGGAAACATTTAGGAACTAGAGGAAGGTTGTATTTCTCATCATTGTTACATCGCACCCTGACTGGCTCATCTCCTCCCAGAGACCCCTCTGCAAGGGGATCTCCAGTGGCCTACTAATGGGCTTTGGATCTCCACTCCGCACTCCCCCCATCATTCACTATGGTAAGATTTTTTGTTCTGATGATGCCTTACACCTGATCCCTTCACACCTCGTGGTTGCATAGGCTGGTGTGCTTCCTCCATGTGGGCTTTGTTGGCCTCTTTCAATTCATCCTGACATTAAGAGCACATCCTACCAACAGCCTCCTCAGACTCCCTTAGAGGGTGAGCTGTTCTCAGTAAGCATCTCTTCATTATTTTCTAGGGTTGTTTTTTCATCAGTTTAGCTCAACATAATTTTCATATAACAAAATTTATGTTTGTCTAAATAATAATTAATAAATTTTATGTATGTGATTTAATAAAATTTGACTCATAAAAATTTCATAACAACTGCTACAATTAAAAGAGAAAACAAAAAAAAATGAGGAGCTGATACCAAGGGCTCAAGTAGAAAGCAGGTGTTTTGAGAATGATGAGGGCAACATATGTGCAAATGTGCGTGACACGATTGATGTATGTATGGATTGTGATAAGAGTTGTATGAGCCCCTAATAAAATGATTTATTTATATATATATATATATATTTTTTTTTTTTTTTTTAAAGAGAAAACATTTCCATCTCCTTAAAAAGTCGCATCATGCTTTTTTGCCGTCAATCCTCTGCCCACGTCTCTGGCTTCAAGTCACCACCCCTTGCTCCAAGACAATCATTTTGTCTTTCCAGAATATCATATAAATGGACCCAGAGAGTGCACAGGTAGACCTGTGTGGCTGGCTTTTTTTACTTAGCATCATATTTTTTAAGTCTATACATGTTGTTGCATGCAACAATAGTTCAGTTCCTGTTCATTGCTGAATTCCACTAGTTTATTGGTTTATTTTTTTCATTGTTTCTAAACTGATTGTTTCCAGTTTGGAACTATTCTTAATAAAACTTATATTAATATTGGGTTACCAGTTTTTGTGTGCACACATAGTTTCATTTTTCTGAACTATATCTCTGTAAGTAGGGCTGGCAAGTTGTATGGCAAGCATATGTTTAACTTTATAGAAAGGTATCAAGTTGTTTTCCCAAGTGGCTGTTTTATTTTGCATTTCCACCAAGAATGTATGAGTTACAGTTTCTTTACTTCTCTACAACACTTTATCCAAAAAAAAAAAAACTCACTGACTCATAGCAATCCTACAGGAAAAGGTAGAGCTACCCCTGTGGTTTCTGAAACTATAAATCTTTTTATGTTTTTAATCATTTTATTGGGGACTCATACAGCACTTATCACAATCCATACATACATCCATTATGTCAAGCACATTTGTACATTTGTTGCCATCATCATTTTCAAAACATTTTCTTTCTACTTGAGCCCTTGGTATCAGCTCCTCATTT
>NW_022103920.1:57964961-57981291 GCF_000313985.2 Echinops telfairi
GATGCAGCCCTGGGTGCTGGAGCAGCCGTGTGGAGACCCCTGCCAGTGCTGAGATGCTTACACATTCACTGACTCGACTTGCCTCCTGCGTTCTGCATCATTGCCTCTGTTTTGTGAGATGAAGGAGGACTTTGTGGATTGGTGTTGGACATACGGGTTAATGGGTTAATGTTGGACTTGTGGTCTTGGGCAGCACTGGGTTAGGATATTTTCTTGATGTGCACTTAATCTTTATATAAAACTCTCTCTTATACATGAGTTTCTGTGGATTTGTTTCTCTAAAGTACCCAGACTAACACACATGTGCACTTTGTTGCGTCTCAGCTAGATGGCCACTTGTTTATCTTCAAATCTTTAAGACCCCAGACACTATGTCTTTTGATAGCCAGGCACCATCAGCTTTCTTCACCACATTTGCTTATACACCCATTTTGTCTTCAGTGATCATGAGATTGTAACTCTTTATGGGAGTAGAAAGTTTCCTCTTTTTTGAATGGCCGGTGGTGCTGAACTGCTGACCTTGCAGTTAACAGCCAACTCATAACCTACTAGACCACCAAGGCTCCTACACATGATATACAGCTATTTTAAGTTTAGCCATTCAAGTAGGTGTGTAGTCGAATCTCATTATGGGTTTGATTTGCATTTTTTGAATGACTAATGTCTTCTTCATTGCAAATACCTTTCAACATCATAAAAGGTCACTCTACATGTGGAACTCACCAGAATTAACTACCATCTGTGTGGAGAGACAATAGCACTCAATATCACCAACCAAAACAGGACCAGGAGCCAACTGTCAAACATCATTAATTACTTAAAATCAAGTTCGGGGGAAGCTGATGAAAATTAAAACAAGAGCCAAAATAGGATGTTGAGTGCACCTCAACTGAATTTAGAGAACAGTTCAAGAACAGATTTAGCACACTGAACACTGTGACAGAAAACCTAGTGAGTTATAGGGTGACATCAAGAACAGCCTACTTGAAGAAAGCAAAAGGTCATGAAATGAAAGAAAAGACATGTGGCTATCAGAAGAGACTCTGAGACTCACTCTTGAATGTAGAGTAGCTAAAGCAAATGAAAGAAATTATGAAGTTAAAAAGCTGAACAAAATATTTCCAAAAGCAGCTTGAGGAGACAAAGTAAAGCCTAACAATGATATATACAAACATCGGAAACTCAACAGGAAGAACACCCTCAGCATCTCTCTAGCAGAAAGAACTGAAGAAAATTTCAAACCTCAAGTTGCAATATTGGAGGATTCTATGGGCAGAATATTGACTGATATGACAGAATATTGACAGAATATTTATGAATCAAAAAAAAAGATGAAAAGAATACACAGAGCCATTGTACCAAAAGAATTGGTTGAAATTTACACATTTCAAGAGAAACGAATGATCAAGAACCATTGGTGCTGAAGGAGAAAGTCTTAGTGCACTGAAGGCGCTAGTCAAAAAACAGGCTCTAGGAATTGATGGAAGATCATCTGAAATGTTTCAAAACACTGAGGCAGCACTGGAAGTACTCACTCATCTAAGATTCCTGGTCAACTGTTTGGAGGAGATCCATACCATTACAAAGAAAGGCAACCCAATGACCCAGAAGTTATTGAGGTTTTTTTTGTGGTTTTTTTTTTTGCTGAATAGAATTTCAAAACAGCTTCAACAGTACATTAACATGGTGCTGCCAGAAATTCAAGCAAATTCAGAGGAGGACAAGGAATGATGAATATAATTGCTGATGTCAGATGGATATTGGTTGAAAGCGAGGAATACTAGAAAGATGCATGTGTTCTATGGGCTATACAAAGACAATTGACTGTGTGGGAGAATTCCAGAACACTTCATCGTGCTCATGCAAAAGCTGTGCATAGACTAAGAGGCAGTCACTCAAATAGAGCAAGGGAATATTGTATCACTTAAAACCAGGAAACATGGGCATCAAGATTGTATCCTTTCATCATATGTAGCAGTCTGTGTGCTGAGCAAATAATTTAAGAAGCTGAGATGTATGAAGAAGCACCAGGAGGGGAAGAAGGCTTGGTAACCGTGATTTGCAAATGACATAACTTTCTTAACTAAAAGGGAAGACCAAGGACTGAAGCCGCCTTATGAATTGCAATCAATGTAAATAAAACCAAAACCCTTACAACTGGACTAAAAGGCAACATCGTGATAACAGGAGAAAATTCTGAAGCTGTCAAAGATTTTCTTTTTCTTGGATCCCGCATCACTTCTCATGGAAGCAACATTCAAGAACTCAAATGATGCACTGCGCTGGGCTAATGTGCTGCAGGAGGCTGCTTTCAAGTGTTGATGAGCAAAGATGTCTCTCACACTGAGGATTAAACGATGCCCGCTCCAACCCTCGGCATTTTCAATTGCCTCATGTGCATGTGAAAATTGGACAAGGAATAAGGAAGACCTCCGAAGAATTGATGCATTTGAATTATAGTGTTGGAGGAAAATATGGGAAGAATGGTGGACTTCCAAAAAATGGTCTTGGAGAAATATAACCAGAAATCTCTGTATAATAAAGGATATTGAGACTTTGTCTCATATACTTTGGACGCGTTATCAGGAGAGATCGATCCCTGGGGGGGAAAACATCATGCTCAGTAAAATAGAGAAATGCTGGGAGATAGACTGACACAGCGGTTGCAACAATGGGCTCAAGCACAATTGTGAGGATGGTGCCGGACTGGGCGGTGTTTAGTTCTGTTGTACATAGGGTCACCATGAGCTAAAACCAACCTGAGGACACTTAACAATGATGCTAAATACCCTTTCATATGATTATTTGCCATTTGTATATCTTCTTTAATGAACTATCTGTCCACATCATCCATTGAGTTTTTGCATTAGGTTCTTTGACTTTCTACTGATTGGATTAGGGATTTTCTACATGCGTACAACTCTTTTATCAGATATATAATTTTAAAGTATTTCTCCCAGTTCAAGGCTTGCCTTTTCCTTTTATTAGTTTGTTTGTTTGTTTGTTTGTTTGTTTTTGAAGAACAAAATATTTCCATTTTGATGAGATCCCATTTATCCATTTTTCTTTCATTTCACAATTTATTCTTATTGGTTTTATCAATTGCCTATCTTCCCTGGCACAATATAAACTCAGTGGGACCAATAATATTATTTATTTGCTTATGATTTCATTCCCTGTGCTTGAAAAGTAAGAAACTCAACACCTGGCACATAAAGCACTCAAAAAGCATTTAATCAGTTGATTATAATTAGTTTGAGGGGAAAAAAAGGTAAACCAAGCCTTCTCTACTAGATAAACCACCCATATGACCTGCCACATACACAGCCTGCTAGGCTGCTTTACTTTGTACCATGTCATGCTGTTCTCTCTACCCTCATTATTGGACTAAAGTGAAACAAGCACAGTCACTCCCAAGGCTGCCCGTCTAATGATATGAAAGTCTGATGCAGAAAATTCCTAGTCAAACAGAAGCAAGCTGGACCAACCAGTCTTGTTATTAGGAAGTTGAATTGCCAAGAACAGAAATACAGTTTCTAAAGAGGTATAATGCTGAATTGTGCAAAGAAAGAGGCATGAAGTACAGCAGAAGCACTGTTATTGTTTTTAATCACTTTATTTGGAGCTCTTACAGACATCCTAACAATACATAGTTCAATCACATTAGGTAGTATTTGAACTGCTACCACAATCAGTTTCAAAACATTTTCTTTCTTCTTGAACTCCTTGGTATCAGCTCCTCTTTATCCCCTCTCTCCCCTACCCTGCACCCCAGGAACCCTTTTTCTTTCCCTATAATAGTTTGGGGGGGTTGTCATAACTTACACAATCCAATATCTATTCAGATATAATTCTGTTGTTCAATCCCATCAAGTGGGGTACTACAGTCATCAGTGCTATCAACTCCCTACTCCCCATTTCCCCACCTTCTCTTCCTGTACCCCCAGGGAACCATTACTCCTGTTACTGTTTCTGAAGGTTTATCTATCTTAGTTTTCATGTACCAAGCTACCTTAAATATACAAATGAACATATGCAAATCTAACATGATTAATGAGGTAAAACAAATAAAAACCAGTAAGGGGAAGAAATATTAAGGAACTAGATGGTTCATCAGGGCTATACCGCACCCTGGATTTGTCGTCCCTTCTGTGTGACCCTTCTGAGAGGGATTGTCTAATTATCTCACAGGTAGATTTTGAGTCTCCACTCCATCCATGCCCCTCCACATCTATTTGGTTGCTTGTTTTTGAACTTCTGATACATCTTCTCATCAGATCACACAGGCTAGTGTGATTCTTGTATGTGAGCATTTTTGCCTCCCTGCTAGATAGCTGCTTGTTTAACTACAAGCCTTTAAGACCCCAGATGCTATATCTTTTAATAGCTGGTCACCATCAGCTTTCTTCACATTTATTTATGCACACATTTTGTCTTCAGTAATCATGTCGGGAAAGTGGGTATCATACAGTGTCACATTATCAGAACAAACTGTTCTTACCTCTTGAACTGAGGTAAGATTTAAGTAAAGGCCCAAAGTCCATCTGCTTCCTTGTTGCATTTCCATATATATAAATACATAAACAAATACACATTTTTCTTCTTTCCTCCTACCCCACTATTATGTCTACCCATCATTTACCTCTCAGTAATTACTCTCAGATGCAATTTGATTGCTTAAACTCAACCAGAAAAGCTCGCCATCAATTTTAGAACAGTTCGTGTTCCCTTATACCCTTCATTGTTGCCCCCCCTTCCCCCCTCCCCTCTCATGGCCCTCAGAAACCGAAGGACCACTCGCTGTCTTCAAAAGATTGCCTATTTTGTATAGCAAAACACCGCAAAGGAAAAATTAATTAATTAATTATCATTCAGATAGTCACAAGACTAACAGGGATCCTGCCATAGAGCAGATGACTGTCTCTCTGTGAGATACAGAGAAGGACCTGTAATAGACCATCAATCCAGTCCCCCTTTCTCCCAGAGCTGCATATCCCAGTCCCGCTCACCTGACAACTCACACACCCTTTGAGTCTTCACCTGCAGTCAGAGACCGAGCCTTTCCGTGTGCCTCCCTTGTGGGTAATCCCCAACCAGTTCAGATGGGGTGCCCTGCAGCCCCCCGAGTCAGAAGTCCATGATCAGAATACTTTGGAGACGTCGGCTTCGCTCCCATCACTGGTCTGTGTCACTCACCTCTTGATCTGCCCCCGTGTGGGCGGGTCAGACCAGCCATTCTACCCGAACTGCATCTCCAGAGGTGTCCGCTGCTGCACTGTCATCCAGGGAGAGGGTGTCCTGTCTCCAGCTGAGGCCGGCCCTGCAGTCCTCTCTGGAAAAGAGCTACCCTGAGCAGGAACATTGTCCTCAAGGATTGGCACAAGGAAATGAAGTCTACTTTCACTTTCACTTTCCTGTGGAGACATAAACAATACCCTCCCCTGGGGTGGGTTAGTGCCCTGACACGCCCACCACCCCGTTGCCCTCATTTTTCTTCCCCAACCCCTTTGTGGGCCTTAAGAGCATATGAGAGGGGCAGAAAGATGCCTTTCAGCACAGGTGCTATCCGCATCTTTTGTTTTTAATGCCATATGAATCATTGAGTTTAATCTGGCTCATATCAGAGTACAAGATAGCACCTTGAAGATAAATCCATGAGTTTTTGTTTGTTGGTTGGTTTGTTTGTTTGTTTTATCATTTTATTGGGGGCTTGTACAATTCTTATCACGTTTGTTTGTTTTTTAAGTATACTATGGCAGTTATCAACCCAGGCATACATCAGAATAATTTGAGAAGCTTTTAAGGTACCTGGATACCATGCCACAGTTAGTTATTTAATCTATGTCTGCTTTTTAACAAAACACATTTTTACTGAATTACGGTATTAACATTATCTCATTATTATCTAGTTACAATTGTTCTTTTTGAACAAAACAGACATTGACTAAATAACTGTCTATGGGATTGGATCCAGGTAACTGAGCTTTAAAAAGTTTCTCAAATTATCCTGACCACTCGTGGCATAGTGGTTACATGTTTGACTGCTAACCACCAAGTCAGCAGTTCAAAACCATCAGCTGTTCCATGGGAGGAAGATAAGGCTTTCTACTTTGGTAAAGAGTTACAGCCTTAGAAACCCACAGGAGCAGTTCCACCCTGTCCTATCGGGTTGCTATAAGTCAGAATTGAGTCGATGGCAGTGAGATGTATCAGACACTGCTCCAGGCATAAGGTACAGCTAGAAACAAAGCAAAAAAGGGCCCTTCACGTCATAAGCACACCATCTAAGTCATAATCTAAGGAGTGGAACTACTATGTACCTGTTTTGAAGCCTCTTGACTTAACCTAACACAGGGCTGTGAACCACTAAAGCAAAGGAGCAAGTTGGAAGTAGGAAAAGTGAGGTGGCCTACAATAAAGAAAAGCTGTAAAGGCTTGTTCTAAGAATCTGTGAACTCCCATCCTGAAGTCCACAGGGCTGCCTGAGATGTCATTCCAGCTTCAACGAAGCTCAGTTTTGGTGTGGCTTCTGCTTTCTCCGAGGCTTAGCTTCTCCAGAGTCCTGTGAGGCCTTCCTACAAGGCTGAGATTCCTATTTTTGCTTACCTCTCTCCTCATTATTTGAGGTAACTTGAAAATTTCTGTTCCTTAGAACCAAAGTAACTGAACTAAACCATGACCCAAATTCAGATCTCTTCTTGCCATAGATGAAAGGAACATGAATGATAAATATTTATGTTTATAAATATACACACATTTATAAATATAAATAATAATAGACCTAAGCGTTCTACTGCATTTCCCCAGACATTGACTAATGTTCAATAACAACTTAAATCAACACCAACTAGGACACTGCCATCTGCCTATGAGTCGTCCCACTTCCACAAGTTCCTTGTTGTACCCACCAGAATCAAGCTCTTCACTAATACCCCAGACGGGACCGGAGCGAGCCACTTCCCTTCAACTATATATGGAGTCTTATGGTCATAGCTTTGGGGATTTCAGACAGCCTGACCTTCAGCTGTGGCCATTCCCAGACCAGCATATCTATCGCCAATCTATTGAGTCATTCAACAAATATTTGTCAAATCGCTAATAAGTGTCAGACACTATGCTAATTATTAAGAATGGCTTCTTTTCTCATAGACCTCACAGTTTGAATGAAGAAACAAAAAATAAAAATAGTTTTGAAACTATGAACAATTTGAAACAATTCTACAATGCTGTTTGATGTGTTTGACTATGAATGGTATGCTGTCTGGATTAGTTCCTAATAAAATGGTTTGGAAAAAGAAAAGAAAGAGTCAAAATTATATTAGGCTAAGAAAAAAATACAAGGGACTAGAAAGAGCAAAAAGAACAGAAACACGGTATAGCTAACTGTAGATGGCATGTTTAGGGAAGGTATTTCTGAAGAGATGAAATTATAGGTGGCAATGTAAGACATTGCAAAGAATGAAAAGGAGCCAGACATGAGGAACAGGAAATTCACAGGCCTTATTCATAGAAGGAAGAAAAATTAATACTTGGTGAGGGTGAAGAACTGAAAGAACTCCCAATGGAAAAGAGCTAGGACCACACCCATTTTAACAATTCAACCTGGAGTCCCCCCTCCTCCCCCCACTCTATTTTCCCCAACGATCAGTTTTAGGAGTTTGCTTTGGTTTTTCGTTTCTGCTTTTCCAGAAAAATATTGATGTAAGCCTACTCACCTACAGACAGGCGAGTACTGTCATCACAAATGACCATTTAACACTCCGTGAGACCAGTCCGCCTCATAGTGGGAAACGAGAAAGGGAAGCCACAGAGACTTTCAAGATCCAGATGCCAAAACCTTGTGATTTTACTTCCATCCTACGGACCAAACAAGCTACAGAGGCAAGGGAAAAAAGACTCCACCTCTGGATGTAAACAGAAGTTGCAAAGTCCCACTGTAAAGGCTGTGGGTACAGGGAAGCCATTCACTAAGTCAACAACACTTAATCCTCTGCAGCTACCGCCTCTGATTCCTAACTTGCCCTGCTTCTTTGCTGCTGGCCACACCGCCCTGAAGCCAGATCACTCCTCTCGGGATCTGTCATGCCCTCTGTGCCTATACCGGCTCTTCTACTGGGTCCATTTCCCACACCACACTTCCTACGGCTTTGAATGGACCATCAAGCTTCCCATTATAGCCCTGATGAGTTATGTGAGGCTCTGAACCTCAAAATCCTGTCTCTGGCATGAGAACAAACCTGGGCGGCCTTTTAGGATGGATGAAAGGCAACCTACATCCAGTCAACACCCAAACGTATATGCAAGTTCAGGCAGGGTCAGCAGAGCCACCTACCCAACCCCCAAGTGACCAAAGGCACAGGAGTGAGCCACCCTAAGACCCGAAGAACTACTACGATGATCCTGTCTCCCTGAGCAACCAAGGCAGGCGTGCCATCCTGTCATCGCCAGAGATCCTGGTGACAGGAGGTGGGCAAACAGAAGCACTCTAACTTAGTGTTAACATGGGAATGCCATAGCGGCAATCCCTAGTATGATGTAAGCAGATTTTGAGGAGCAATTTGGGCTATGAAGTCTGAGCAAGGGACGATCAGGAGTCTCTGTTGGGTGTTGTAGTGGAGATGGCTGAGTTCAGAGACAGTTGGAAATGTGGACCTGCAGCTAAGATGCTGGGAGTGGCTACCCGTACAAGGAGAAAAAGAAAAACAGTCGCGGCTGAGGCTGAGCCTTGGCGAAGGCCAAATTAAAGAAAATCAAAAAAGAAGAAAGGTCGGCTTAAAATAAAAAGAAGAAAGGAAACTGATAAAAAGAGCAATAATAATGCAGTCTCCTAGAAGACATGAGAGCAGAGAATTTCCAGAAGCGGGGCATTACATAATGTCAAATGCTGAAGCCACAGGAAGTAGAATTAGACCTGAAAAATGCTAAAAATCAGTGAAGAAAAACCAACAAACCATTTAAGACTGACTCGGTGAGGGGAAGTAGATGGATTTTTTAAGGGCTTTAATTTCCGACTCTGAAACATCTAACAAAGTTTTCATAAATGTCAAGCAGACCCCACACCAACAGAAAACAACATATACATATGAAAGAAGGGAACCTAGAAACTAGTTCAGCAGCAGGACCCGGCGGGGGTGGCTTAAAAAATAGTGCTTCTAAGGCAAACATATCTACTATTTTTCTGAAAGTCTGTTGTGGCCTATAGAAACCACAATATTCCTTGAAGTTTGAAAATATTTTGAATATTCTTCACAAATTTGGAAAGAGTACCTCAGAAAGGTTCCGGTTTATAGGAAAAGGAGCCAAAAGGGGACAGAAAAAAAAAAAAAGGATGGCCTAAGAAGCCAAGTGTAATCTTCTTTTGATGGCACTCAGTGGGCGTCGCTGAATTCACAATCAGGGGCTTCTAATTGATAACTCTTTGATAACAAAAAAGGTCACCGTGGATTACTCGGTCCTGCTTTGCAACACACTGTGCGCCTCACAAACATTAGCAATTAGCTTCCATAAATAATGGCCTCGGTCGCCCCTTCAAACACAGGATGGCATCCTGAAGTCCTGGACCTGCAGTAAACAGCAGTGGGAACTGGCCTTGATTGCAAACACTTTTCAGTTTCTTTCCCTAAATTCACTAATGAAGCTTGTCTGATCGTTTTGTTTCTGTGTGTCCTGTTTAATATATACATGTATATATTAAATCTAAATCTGTTCCTCCACATGGTTAAAAAAAAAAAGACAACCTATAATTTTCAATAAAATCTCTGTATCATAGGTAATATATGCATGAACCTGCATGTTTTGAAAATCTGCTTAATTAAATTATTCCTTCTTTTAACCAAGAACCCTTTGTTGTCCTAATGATTTATTATTTTAATGCAATCCAACTGGCAAGAATGAATTAGCTGCCATTCTGTTGTAACATGTCTCATTCCCATTCCAGTTTTGTTCGCAATAAATGTGTTAGTTTTTCCATTGGCAGTCAGGGAAATTTTGTACAAAAGCAGCATTTATTTGCTGTCTGACAGAGCCAAGTAATACATATGCTATTTGACAGTTTGGAGTATCTGTTTTCCAGCATTCATCTGGAGCTGTTATTGGAACCATTAAAATTATTTTTTTACAGTTTTTAAAGGCCCAAGACATATTAATTTATCCTGATGGGTGGTATAATGTGCTCGTGTAAAAGAAAAACAAGTGTTACATAAAACATGACTAAACTGTCAACCACCTCCTCTTTACCTTTCTTTTGACACTGTATGTTTAATTTATTCTCCATTGAAAGCGGCAGCCAGTAAAATATAAAAGCCCCATTTTGATTTATTTTTGACTTGGTGATATTCACACCCCTTATCACACGGAGCAATGCCATTTTTGATCTGCAATAAGACGGAAACTTTTGCTTTTACACAAAAGTAAACACAGATGGTCCAATAGTATGGGGAACACTAGACAAACTGCCTCATTTGAAACAGGCCCATTTCATGCCACGTTCCATTAAACACGGTCTGTCTTAAATCAGACTGGCTCTCCTACAAGGAGCCAATCTTTATCTTTATTTAAACTCCGAGTGTGTGGCTTGTCTGTCACCATGAAAGACTTTGCTGTCTTTGTATGGGGACCGGCAATAAAGCTAAGGAGCAGGGAAGGCCTCTTTAACGCATCCAGGCGGGCCCAACTTACAAACAGATTGTATTCAAAGGTTCTTTTGTCAGTCTCTTGTGGGATTTCTAAAAGTATTTTACCATAGACACATGTTATACCCAGTGGTTAGGCTCTTAGGAAAGGACAAAAAAGCCCATTTAACACACCGTATAGCTGTGCTTAATACTTCAATGGAACCAAAATGCACCTGTGCTAAATAATACTATAGAACGAAATACAATACTAATTCAATGATACAACTCATTAAAAGTTCCAACTTTCTATGTGTGTGACACAGCTGGTCTCACCCAGTAAGCCCTGTTTCACCTCCCTTGCTAATGGAAATAGGACCTCCTTGCTCTAAATACAAGCCACTGGAATCTGGAGCCAGAGCTCCAGCAGAGTGGAAGATTCCCATATCGCGGTGAAGACAAAGTGGGGCTGAGGGGAGCAGGTCTAGGCTATGCGCCATCATTCTTTGCTTCCACCCGCCGCAGGCCCGTCCTTTCCCCTGGGATTGTGACCACCTGTTACTCCCACAAGGTGGCTTCCTCTTTCTTCCTCCCGGTCTCCTGTACGGCAAAAATGCCTCTGCCCCTTTTTTTATTGTTTTAGATTCAATTGAGAAAGACAGAAAAGTACAGTGGGGTGATCAATAAGAGTAAAAGGTGTTGGGGAACAAATATATATATTTATAAATATTTATTTATATAAGTATATTTTTATAAATATATAATACAATTATATGTTATATATATAAGTTGATCCTACTACATTCAAGAGCAAGATAGCTCACATTAAATGGATTTTCTCTGCTCAGAAAAATCTGGCTCTAATCTCACCAGCCAACATTGATAACACTTAAAAGAGTCAACATTTACGACAGGCTCACCATCTACCAGGAACTACGCTAAATTCCTAGTGTGATTTATTTTCATGTATTCTCACAATAACCCAGTGAAGCAGGTTATTATTCCAAATTGCTGATGCAGAAATTTTCACTTAAGTATCACAAAAAATAAAATTTATTATATGGATTTAGAGTTAAAATTTATATACTCAAAAAAAAAGTGCAAGCCTTCCAAGTTATCAGAAGAAAACACCAACCAAATGTTTAAAAAATAGCAATGAACATAAAGTATAGCTTTAAAATATGGAACAAAGGTCAGAGTATATGTTATATTATTACACGCACATGGGATAAACTTAGCTATTTAAATAAGGGAGTACCACTGTCTATAGTGGTAGTCCAGAGTTTGGAGGCTCCAGAAAGCGAAGCTCTGCTTGCGTTGAGGAAGCTCATTTATACCTAGGAGCATTTGCCGATTCTGAAATGGACTGCTGAGAGGCTTGGCAGGACTCTCAATAGCACTAAGCTAGAGCCAGGGATCAAAGGACAGCTGCTGAAGAGAAACAAGGGTTGGGGAATTCTCTTTGAGTTGGCTACGTGCTAGGAGTAAAGGTAAACCAGAAGTACATACTCCCTTCACAGTTCTGAATGGTCTCAAGCCCTGAAGTTGGATTGAGGTAAGAAAGGTATGGTTTAATGCCCACAAGCACTAACAGAAACAAAAGTCAATCGCCTAGAAAACAAAATAAAATCATTCTGTCTCAAATTATTTCTAAAATAATTGTTGCTGTGCTTATCACACAGCAAAAAATTAACCAGACATTCCTTCCATTGTTATATGGCAGTCACCACAAATGAATGGATAGTCTTACAAGAGTTTAAATTGTCTGTTCCAGAGAAGGTGACTATACTTCAATGGGTGGGAAAACCAGGCAGGGCAGCATGCCACGGGGGAAAATGCTCAAATTAAGTAAATAGACCACCAATGAAAGAATAAGCGTGGCATCATGTCTCTAACTAGACACCTTTGACCTAGTTTAGTTTCAGTCCTTGGTGACCCAGACCATGCTACAATAGACAACCAAGATGTTAGGGTGTGTCCTTTCAAGGTGCCCCATCCTTTAGAGACTATACTAGAAGGATCCAATCTGGAACCCCCACTAAACAAATTGGACTTTACCTTAAACAGACAGGTAGAAAATTAAAATAACTGAAGTACTCTCATGGGCCTAAGACTGAAATGTCTGACATCTATCCCAAAGATATGGATGTGGGAATCATTAGACTTTGATTCAAAATTCTTGCTTTGCAGGTACCAAATAAGTGACAACTCAAGATTGTCATATATGTCTGATCTTCATTCCCTGCCTTTTGGTGACATGTATAGCCCAGTTCTGCCTTTGTGAATGAGTGTAAATAAAGTTTTCATGAAAAAAATAATAATAATTTATAAATTATCAAGGATTCAAGAGGGAGGGAGGGGGGATGAGCTGATATCAAGGGCTCAAGTAGAAAGAAAATGTTTTTAAAATGATGATGGCAACATATGTACAAATGTGCTTGACACAATTGATGACTATGTGGATTGTGATTAAGCTGTAAGAGCCCACAAAATAGCAAGGGAATCCATAGAGGGAAAGTTTCCCAGCTTAATGAATGAGAACCAGGCAACCATTCTGGAAGCCAAAGGACACAAGTGAGACTGAATCCCAAGAAGAAGTCACCAACGCATATAATAGTTAAGCTATCCAACTTTGAGGAAAAGGAGAAAATCATAAAAGCAGTTAGGGGAATAAAAAGCAGTCACCTATAAAGTCACACAAATAAAAATATGCTCAGACCTATTTTCAGCAGACACCATGAACATATTCTGAAAGTTGAAAGAAAATAATGCAAACCCAAGAGTACTCTACCCAGCCAAATGATCTATTATGGTCAATGGAGAAGTAAGTCTCTTCCCGGACAAGAATAAACTCAAAGAATACGTTCAGAGAAATGCAGCTCTCAAAAAAATTCTTACTCGCCCAGTATGGGCAGAAGAACAGCACTCACCAGGCACCACATAGAGCAACTCCACCAAGAGGTCAACACATTGAAACCAGCCCCCAAGATAGCATTGGCTCAAGCGTGAAAAAAAGGCAGAATGAACCCCCCCAAAACACACACACAACACACTGATAAGAGGGGAGGTCAGAAAATAACCAACACAAAAGGTAAGATATGACATCACAGGCCCACAGATGGAAGTAATAACTCCGAATATCAATGGACTGAACGCAGGCATTAAAAGGCAGAAGTTAAAAAATAGAATTAAAAAAAAATTTTTTTTAAGATGGAGGCTAGCAGACTGGTTTAGAAAATACAACTCATCAATCTGCTGCCTACCAGAGACACGTCTCAAGATTACAGACAAAAATAGACTGAGAATCAAAGGCTGGAGGAAAATATACCAAGCAAATGGCCATTCAAAATAAGCAGGAGTTGCGATCCTAATCTCAGACAAAATTAATCTCAAGGCCCCCTTGGGTTTCCAAGACTATAAATCTTTATGGGAATAGAGAGCCCTGTCTTTCTACCACGGAGCAGCTGGTGGTTTCCAACTGCTGATCTTGCAGTTAGCAGCCCAGCACATGATCACTATGCCAACAGTGCTTCTGAAAGGTCTGTCTTAAAACAAGCAGCTATCTAAGTGAGACCTCAGTGAAGTCCATACAGATGAAGCACAGCCTGTGTGATTCAAGAAATGTAAATAATAAAATCCGAATCCAGAGGAGAGAGTGGTATTAGAATTTAAATTCTGAACACCCAGTTTGCAGAAGGCTTCAAGTGACAATGAAACCCCATTTGCCCCTGTTCAGATTAAGCCTCTGGTGAATTCCCTCTGACTACAGGCTCGAGATGGGAGAGGTCTTGTTATCAGACAGAGTACTTTACAGGGTGGGTTACTACAGCTGCAAGTAGGTCAAAATGTATGGGACACCTTCTCATTGATCTCCCTCTTGATCCAATGTATAATTGCTCCAGGTTTCAATATTTTCTGCTATATTTTTGACTGAGGGTTTTGTTTTGTTTTTTTCTGTTTCATTCTGTCACTGTTCTTAGGCCAGGTGTTTGTATTTTTTCTTGATTTTGTATGTTTTTCTGCCTATGAAACGATTAGGTAAACCTATAGAGAAAACAACTGGATTGATACGAATCAAAGGGATATATATGGCAAGGGATGCTTGCAGGAAATGGGAAGCTCATAACAATGAGTGCAGGAAGAAGGAATGTCCTGGAATGGATTGTGGTGGTGGCTGCATAGTCTTATGAATGTGGTTGAACTATTAAATGTGAGAAATTTCGTTTTCTTTACATTGAGTTGCAATCCATACTGAAGGCTGCAGTTTTTTATCTTCCTCAGCAAGTGCTTCAAGTCCTCCTTGCGGTCAGCAAGGTTGTGTGTATTACCTGCATATCGAAGGTGGCTATACCCCTTCCTCCAGATTCTTCTCCATATAGTTCCGTTTCTCGGACTATTTGCTCAGCACATAGATTAGATAAGTAGGGTGAAAGAATCATCATTGCCTGTTCTGTTCTGACCGCTCTGGGTCCATGTACAGATTCAGGAGCAGTACGAAGTGTTCTGGAATTCCTATTCTTCTCAACGTCACCCATTGTTTGTTATGATCCACACAGTCAAATTCCTTTGCATAGTAAAAAAAAAGTATTCTCTACTTTTAGCCGAAATCCACCAGCCATGACATCTTCTGAATTCAGCTTAAATTTCTGGCAGCTCCCTGTTAATGTCATACTACAGCCATTTTTTAAATTATCTTCAGCAAAATGTTATGTGCATGTGATACTAATAATATTTTTGATAATTTCCACATCCTGTTGGGTCATTTTCCTTTGGAATGGGCACAAATACGGATCTTTTTCTAGTCAGTTGGCCAGGTACCTATCTCCCAAATTTCTTAGTGAATATCTTCTTGTTACAGTATTTCAATTAGTATTCTATCAATTCCTGGGGTCTTTCTTCTTCCTCTTCTTCTACTTCTTCTTCTTCTTCATCTTCTTCTTCTTTTTCTTCTTCACAAATAGTTTCAGTGCAGCTTGGACTTCCTCCTTCAATACCATTGGTTCTTGATCATATACTACCTCTTGAAGTGGCTGAATGTCAACAAATTCTTTTAGGTACAGTGACTCTGTGTGTTCTTTGCAAATTCTTTTGCTGCTGCTTCCTACATAGTTCAATATTTTCCCCACAGATCCTTCAATATTACAACTCGAGGTTTGAGGGTTTTTTCTTCAATTCTTTGAGGCATACTGAGCATGCTCTTTTCTTGTGGGTCTTTGAACAGGTCATTATAACATTCTAGTTTGTCTTCTCAAACTGCCCTTTGAAGCGTTCTGTTAATAATAGGTGGATATGTGTTCGCTGTAAAATTATTTTCAACTTTTCTATGTAATTTTTTTCATAAGAAACTGTTGAAAAGACCATTATTACTCATGTTCAAGGCCAATAATTATGATGGAGAACCAGAAATTATAAAAATTGAAATAGTAGAATATTGTTGGTTGATTTGCATCGCTTTAATGATTAATGATGTGGCATTTCTTAATGGTCTTAATTTTTTAAATCATTTTACTAGGGGCTCATACAACTCTTATCACAATCCATACATAACAGCAATTGTGTAAAGCACATTTGTACATTCATTGCCCTCATCATTCTCAAAACATCCGCTCTCCACCCAAGCCCATGGCATCAGCTCCTTATTTCCCCCCTCCCTCCCCACTCCCCCCTCCCTCATGAACCCTTGATAATTTATAAATTATTATTTTGTCATATCTTTCACT
>NW_022103920.1:57981983-57999147 GCF_000313985.2 Echinops telfairi
TTCTTCCATGTGGGCTTTGTTGCTTCTGAGCTAGATGGCCGCTTGTTTACCTTCAAGCCTTTAAGACCCCAGATGCTATATCTTTTGATAGTTGGCACCATCAGCTTTCTTCAGCACATTTGCTTATACTTTGTCTTCAGCAATTGTGTCGGGAAGGTGAACATCATAGAATGCCAATTTAATAGAACAAAGTATTCTTGCATTGAGGGAGTACTTGAGTGGAGGCCCAATGTCCACCTGCTACCTTAATACTAAGCCTATAAATATATGCACATAGATCTATTTCCCCATCCTCATATATAAATATATTTACATACAACAAATGGTGGCAAGATCTTAGACTGGAATTCACATGCAATGTTGCTGGAACTGTAAAATAGTACAACCACTGTGGAAAATGATATATTAATGATATTGCGTTTGTATTATTTTAAGTGTCTTTATTAGTTTATAAAAACCCTGAAACTTATGGATCCTATAATAATGGTCTGGGCTTTGGTTTATAACATTCTAGCCTCCCCAAAAATCTTGAGGTAGTGGATAAATAAAAGAGTTGAAAAATGTTGATAATATTGAAGCTGAGTGATAAGTACATGGGGGTTCATTATACTATTCTTTCACGTTTGTGGATGTTTAAAAATTTTTCAATGATAAAAAATTAGAAACGTTTCTTAAAGACAGAAAAAGACCAAGAAACTCTCATAGATTAGAGAGGACTAAGGAGACCTGATGACTAAGTGCAATGTGGTATCCTAGATTGTATCCTGAAAGAGAAAAGAAGAAAACCCAAATAAAGACTGCAGCTTAGTTAAAAGTATTATACCTATGCTAATTTCTTAGTTTTGATAAATTTGTCATGGTTATAAAATATGCTAACATTAGAGGAAATTGGATGAAGGCTTTATGGGAATTTTCTGTATTATATATGTAGCTCTCCTTATAAAGCTAAAATAATTTTAAAACGAATTGTGAGAAATAGGGAACTATTATATGTTCTATGCCCGGTTCTATTTTTTAAGACAAGTTTTTAAAAGTAAATGTATACTTTCACAGAAAGTTTTAAAAAATTGAAAATAAAAACAATATGGAAATATCTTTTCAAAAATATCTTTTAAAAATTACAAATAAAGCATAAGGAAATTCTAAATCTGAAAAATACAATAACTAAAGAGTTTAACAGCAAGTTAAACATAGATGAAGAGAAAGGTAACAAATGTGAGATAAATCCAAAAAAATGCTCAGAATTAAACAAAAACAGGAGGAACAATGGGAAATGCAGCCAAGAAGAGAGAATGAGAGGCTTACATGATACAATGAGAAGGTATACAACTGAGACGGTATAATATTCGTGTAACTGGATAAGAGGCTTACATGATAAAATGAGATGGTATAGCATTCATGTAACTTACATGATACAATGAGAACATATAACATTCATGAAGGTATATATAACATTTGTGTAAGAGATGAGAAAGAATGGGCAGAAAAGAAATTTGAAGAGATAATGTCTGATTATTTTTCAAGACTGAGAAAACACATCAAGAAATAGAATCAACCCCTCCCCAGAAGAATGCACTACACAACACTGAAGATACTGCCAGGAAGTGTGGCAGGTGTGCCCAGACCACACGGGAGCAAACTAAGAGGGAAAGTGAGAGTGGACAACATTCTCACTTGGAGCAGCCAATGCATAAAGAGGACCATAGGGTCAGCCTCACCACAAGACACAAGATCCCCTTACTGACCCGCAGTGCTACAGGGACAGCACCAGAGACACAGCGCAGGAATTGTGTCCAGTCCGACCTCCCAACACGAGGGCAAAACACAAAGGGAGCACAACAGGCAGCAAGGGGAGCAAAGCAACAAAGTCCCCGAGGAATCCTGAAAATAGACTTCAGATTTGGGGAGCAGGGCTTAGCACTGCATCAGACCCAATCGGAAAACATCCGTAAGGGTCAGCAGACCCTGGAACTATTCATAGGGTTTGTTTGTTTGTTTGTTTGTTTGTTTGTGGAGGATTTTCTTTTCTTTCTTTTTTTTTCATGTCTATATCAGATAGGCAGGATAAACAATCCCAATGAGGAAACAACAGGGCCTATGGTTCTGGGGGGAGCAGAGGAGAGAAGGAAGTGGAGGAAAGATATGGGGCGAGGCAACAAGCTCAGGAACAAGGGGACAACAAGAGATAAAATCGATGGCAAGGAGGGCATAGAATGCCTGGTGGGGTTCGATCAAGTGCAATGTAGCCAAGCCAAATGAAGGTTGAATATGATAGTGGGAAAGGAGGAAAGTAAAAGGAAATAGAGGAAAGAACTAGGAGGCAAAAGACATTTATATAGGTATAAACACAGACAAGTACATATGTAAATACATTAATATATAATAAAAGGGATATAGGTCTATGTACATGTATTTATAGGTTAAGTATTAAGGTAGCAGACAGACATTGGACCTCTACTCAAGTCCTCCCACAACACAAGAACACTTTGTTCTAGTAACCTGGTATTCTGTGATGCTCACCTTCCTGACAGGATCACTGAAGACAAAATGGGTGCATAAGCTAATGTGGTGAAGAAAGCTATTGGAAGATATAGCATCTGTGATCTTAAAGGCTTGAAGTTAAACAAGCAGCCATCTAGCAGGGGAACAACAAAGCCAACATGGAAGAAACACACCAACCCATGTGATCACCACGTGTCCATGGGATCAGGTACCAGGCATCAGAAGACCCAAAGCAAACAACCATTTAGATGTGAATGAGGGGAGTCAGAATGGAGCCCTGAGTTAGCTAAATTTAATTGTGCCAACCTGGCGGATAAACACATGTGGGGTTAATTGAAGGGCAGAGAGATAAAGGCTCAGTGAGCCTTGCCTTTCTAGTTCTCAGGTCTCTTGCTTTGTGATGATTGGCCTGGGTGCAGCTGCCTTAGCCAGTTCCCTGTTTCAGCTGGCAAGGCTCACTTCCTGCAAAACATCCCTGGGCAGAAGCCGCATGGACCTACCCCAATGCAGTCCTGGGTTTTGGAGCAGCCGAGTGGAGACCCCTGCCAATACTGAGATGCTTACATGTTCACTGATTCCACTTTCCTCCTGCAGTCGGCACCACTGTGTGTGTTTTGTGAGATAGAGGACTTTATGGATTGGTGTCAGATACATGGATTAATGTTGGACTTGTAGGCTTGGGCAGCACTGGATTGGGATGTTTTCTTGATGTGCACTTAACCTTTATATAAAACTCTCTCTTATACTTGAGTTTCTGTGGATTTGTTTCTCTAAAGTACCCAGACTAACACAAGCCCCAAAGCCCATCTCTAGACAACTGGACATACCCTCACAGAAGGGACACAAGGAAGGGATGAGCCAGCCTGGGTGCAGTAAAGCACCAACAAAACACACAACATTCCTCTAGTTCTTTAATGCTTCCTCCCCACCCCCACTATCACGACCCCAGTTCTGTCTTATAAATCTGGCTAGACCGGAGCATGTACACTACTACAAATAAGAGCTCTCAAGATACAGAATCCAGGACAGATAAACCCCTCAGGACCAATATTGAGAGTAGCAGTACCATGAGGATAGGGGGAAGTAGGGGGAGAAGGGAGAGAAATGGGGAACCGATCGCAATGCTAGATGTATACACACAGCCCCCCAGGGGGACGAACAACAGAAACATGGGTGAAGAGAGACAGCAAACAGAGTAAAATATGAAAATTAAAATAATTTATAAATTATCAAGGGTTCACAAGGGTGGGAGAGCATCGGAAGGAGGGGGGAAAAAGAGGAGGTGATACCAAAGACTCAAGTGGAAAGAAAAAGAGGATGGCAATGCTGTATAAATGTGTTTTGGAAGTCTTGATGGCAACAAATGTATAAGCGTGCATGAGACAATTGATGTGTGAGTTGTTCTAAGAGCTTTAAGAGCCCCCAATAACATGATATTTTCATTAAAAAGAAAGAAAGAAATAGAATCAAGAAGTTCTATAAACCCTAAGCAGAATTTTTTTAAAAGAAAGAAATAGTACAACAACTAGAAATCATCACTTTTTTTAGATTTGACAATGGTTTTAGATAACTACCAAATAATCTGGGTTTTTTAAAAATCTTTTGCACATAGATATTTAAAAACAAAATTATATGATGTCAAAATAAGCAAAGGATGCAGGCGTAGGGGAGAGAGACACAGGAGTAAGTTGATCATTGTTGAAGTCGGGTGGTGGTGGTAAAACAGAAACTGAAGGAGAAAACCACCTGGCAAACATGATGGTTTATGAAGTTTATTCAGACAGTTGGGTCCACAATGCTGAGGGGAGTGGTTAAAGTGGAGCGTGCACTTACCCTCAGTCTGCTGCTTGAATCCCTATTACATTCAATGAATTTATGCACAATATGTAGAGATTTGGCTCTAAGCTTTGATGTGTGGCTGTTAATCAGAGTGGCTGACTGAGTGGAATGTTCACAGAGAAAAGCACTTGAAGCCAAGAGAGTGTAGGAACTAAGGGTGAATACAATTGGGAAACAATTTTCCCAGGGCTTCTTGTGTTTCTGCAAACTTGCAAGCTAAGGCACTCACTTCCTTTGTTCTGGACTACCTTCTGGATTACATTTCCAAGGATGTTTCCATAGTGCACAGCCTTGGAAGATACAGTGTCTCCATCTGGAACTTCAAAGGGCGGGCTAGCTTACTGGCTATTATAAAAAGTTCAAGTTTCCCGAACTCAGGATATCGCTCCTGGAATGCAACCTGCTGTGTGTGCAGATGTCACCTGGTCCCCCTAGCATTGCCCTGAGGGGAGGATGTCTCAGGATCTTCTGGATACTGCTAGTGCTGAGAAATAAACAGTTCTTTCTCTCTGAGCTAAGAGTCGCATATCGGCTACCAGCATTCATCAACCTGTGGCAGTCTACATTAGCAGCTTCAATTAGTATAAAATCTCAGGCTTGTCACTGTTCTTGATAAATTTCTAGGAAACAAAAGTGATTAAAATATACATTTTTTTTAAAACGTACATACCAGAACCTAAGAGATGCAGTTTAATCAGTGCTCAGCATACCCCTAGCTTGGTGTCGCGGGTTAAGCCTTGGGCTGTGAAGTGCAGTTGAAAACCATCAACCACCCTGCTAGTGAAAGAGAAGGCTTTCTGCTCCTGTAATGCTACAGCTTCGGGAGCCCACAGGGTAGCTCTACACTGCCGTTCTCCACCTTCCTGGTGCCGCCGCCCTTTCATACAGGTCCTCGTGGTGTGCTGACCCCCCAACCATAACATTATTTTTGTTGCTAATTCATAACTGTAATTTTGCTACTGTTAGGAATCGTCATAACTATCTGATATGCAGGATGTCGTTTCATTGTTACAAATTGAACATAATTAAAGCATAGTGACGAATCACAAAAACAATATGTCATTATATATTGTGAAATATTTATTTCTAATGACAAATAAATGAAATTTGTCTTGAACATGGTGTAGCATGGGTAACAGTCTTCTCACTGGGTACTCCGATGGTCTTAGGCGACCCCTGTGAAAGGATGGTTCCACACACACACACACACACACACACACACACACACACAAAGGGTCGCGACCCACAGGTTGAGAGCCACTGCTCTACACCATCCTGTAGGTTCATCATGGTTGAAATCAACTCAAAGGCAGTGAGTTTGGTTTGGGTTGGGTTTAGAATTAATGATCAACAAAGCATGAAAATGAATGAAGGCTTAAACCACAGAAACTTAGAAAAGGGCAATAAAACAAATCTAAGGGAAGCGAGCAGAAGATAAAAGCATTAAGAACAAACAGAATGTTCATTAAAAATATATACAGTGAACCCTCGTTTATCGCGGTTAATCGGTTCTAGACCCTACCGTGATAAATGAAATTCCGCGAAGTAGGATTCCTTATTTGTAAATCAAGTATTTTCGTAGTTAGAGCATAGAGGACATGAAAAAACACCCTTTAGTCACCATTACACTCGTATTACCCAATTTATTAAATGAAAAAGGGAAAATACAGTAAAACATTTTGGACGTTACAATTATCATTTATTATTTATTATATTATTTATGGCATCTAGTTTACAGTATTACATATTTCACATACAGTATTATTATACATAGTTCTTACAAATACTGTAATCAATAGCCTATGAAATGACTTACGGGATGTACTCTACAGGTGGGTCGCCGTCTTTTTCCTCTGAAGGAGCGGGTGTAGGCAGTGGGTGCTGTTACGCAAAAACCGCGATAGAGTCGAAGCGCAAAGTGGCGAGGGTTCACTATATTAGCAAGTCTAATCAAGACATCAATGAAAATGGCAGTTTTTAAAGTAAAATTGTGGAAATAAACAGAATTTGAAGATATTAAAACATATATACTCCTTTGCCCAAATTTACGCAAAGAAATCTGAAAATTTATGATTATTTAGAAAAATACATCACACTGAAACCTATGGGAGGCAGAACTCAACAAACGGGGCAGCCTTGTTTTTCCATGTCTCACATGTCTCCTGCCTGGACAGGGTGCAGTCTTACAACTTTTCTATCGCTTGTTTCAGTGGGATACATTGGAGTTTTCCTTCTCTGACCGTGTTCTGCCTGACATGAGTTCTGCAGGTTTTGCTGCATTACAAAATTGACTTCTTCAGGGCAGGAAGGGAAAGGAAGCCAATTATCATAGAATAAATGTTATGAGAGATCTACCCCCATAAAAATCATTAAGCTCATATGGTTTCATAGATAAAAACCATTAAGGTAACCAAAAGGCTACCTACGTAAGGTATCATGCCTGCCTGGGTGTTTAAAATGTTTATCTTGTAAAGATATGTGTGACAATTTTATGAATGATACATACATTCCTACTCTCACTTATCCATCACCTCGCTCTCCAACCTTCTGTATTTAAAAGAATTATGAAAACAATTCCGGAACGGTCCGGGGTGTATGCCAGGCCAGGCTGAGCCCAGGGCGCCCTCTGCGGGCCACAGACCTCAGCAGCACCAGAGCCGAGCATTCCAGAGCGGTGGGCAGCCACCAGCCATCCCCGGGATGCCTCTGCCCTGTCTGCGTGGAGCCGTGCAGGGCACAGGATGACGGCCTGATGACTGGTTGGGTGCAAGCTCTAAAAGCTCACTGCCATCCAGTCGATGCCACTCGGCGTGACCCTATACAGCAGGGTAGAACTGCCCCTGTGAGTTAGCAAGACTGTAACTGCAGGAGTAGAAAGCCTTGTCTTTCTCCCTCGGAGGATTGGTGGTTTCGAACTGCTGATCTCAGCCCAAAGCGTAACCACTACACCACCAGGGCTGTGTGCAGACCGGGGGAATTAGTAGGGAGCGGAAAGAAGGGGTGGAGAAAAGGGGGGCGTGTAAGGCTTCTGGGTCCCTACCTAGATAGGCAGCAGGAGGCAGCGTGTGTGGGGTAACCCCAAACCACCATAGCCACGACCACTCAGAACTCCCACAGGGTCTGCGGTGGTGAGGAACCCTGGTGGGGAAGGGACTTTCACCACCCACCCACATACCAGGGGCACCCAGTACGTGGTGAGTGACCAGGGGCGACAACAGTCAGAGATGGGGCGCAGCCCTTGACTCTCAATTAAAGCTGATTTCCCACAACGACCTTGTCTGTGGAAATTAACCATTTCGATAAGTGAAGAATGGTGTATAATGTCTAGAGTTTCATTCTAAATAATATGAAAGAAGAAATAGAGGCATACGGTAGGAAAAAGAATTGGCAACTCTTCATGTGCCCATAGAATGACCCATAGCCTATTTTTAAGAAGTTAAAACAACAGTATCTATCTGTGCTACAATGTAGGTTTAGCTAGTGGGGGCAGGGGTGGAGAGTCTATAACCCTCTTACTGCTTCAGAGCTGTATTCCATAGCATGTTGTACCCACCCAAGTAATAACAGATGAAGAGAAGGGTCCCCAAGAAAGACCGAAGTTCCCACTGGAAAGGACAACTGGTGTGACCAAGGTTCCCACTGGAAAGGACAACTGGTGTGACCAAGGTTCCCACTGGAAAGGACAACTGGTGTGACCAAGGTTCCCACTGAGTTCTAACTTGAGCCCGACGGCCTTAGTGAGGATACATCTCAATGAAAAAATGGCCTTATTGAAGAAAATACCTCACTGGGCATTTTAGCTATGAAAGAGAAGATTCCCTGAACATAGTTTAGAGAGGATTTATTTAAACGAAGATTTTATATTGATTTGTCAAGATTAATTAATAGTCAAGTGACTGTAACTTGGCCATTGTCCTCTGAATAAGAAGTGTCCCCGTTTATCTGGTGCTCCATTATCTAGAGCTCCCATAACACAAATATCACGAGTGGGTGACTAACAAACGGAAATTTAATTCCTCACAATGTAGGAGGGCAGAAGTCCAAATTCAGGCTCGCTCCCTCAGAGAGTCCATGTGTCAACATCTGTGGGCCCAGTGTTCTTTCGGGAGCTCCATGTGTCTGGACATCAATCTTCCCTTGGGTTTAGGACGTTTCAGTACCAAGAACCCAGGACCAAGGGAACAAAAGACGAATTCCACTCCTGGGTCTTCTTTTTCTTTTTTTAATCGTTTTATTGGGGGCTCATACAACTTTTATCACAATCCATACATACATCAATTGTGTAAAGCACATTTGTACATTCATTGCCCTCATCATTCTCAAAACATTTGCTCTCCACATAAGCCCCGGGCATCAGCTCCTCATTTTCCCCTCCCTCCCCGCTCCCCCTCCCTCATGAGCCCTTGATAATTTGTCGATTGTTTATTTTGTCATATCTCACCCTGTCCGACGTCTCCCTTCACCCACTTTTCTGTTGTCCTTCCCCCAGGGAGGAGGTCACATGTAGATCCTTGTCATCAGTTCCCTCTTTCCTATCCACTCTCCCTCTACCCTCCCGGTATCACCACTCTCATCACTGGTCCTGAAGGGATCTTCTGTCCTGGATTCCCTGTGTTTCCAGTTCGTATCTGTACCAGTGTACATCCTCTGGTCTAGCCGGATTTGTAAGGTAGAATTGGGGTCAGGATAATGGGGGGGAGGAAGCATTTAGGAACTAGAAGAAAGTTGTATGTTTCATCATTGCTACACTGCACCCTGACTGGCTCGTCTCCTCCCCATGACCCTTCTGTAAGGGGATGTCCAATTCCCTTCAGATGGGCTTTGGGTCCCCACTCCGCACTCCCCCTCATTCACAATGATGCTTTTTTGTTCTTTGATACCTAATACCTGATTCCTTCAACACCTCGTGATTACATAGGCTGGTGTGCTTCTTCCACGTGGTCTTTGCTGCTTCTCAGCTAGATGGCCACCGCTTGTTTATCTTCAAGTCTTTAAGACCCCAGAAGCTATACCTTTTGATAGCAGGGCACCATCAGCTTTTTTCACATTTGCTTATACACCCGCTTTGTCTTCAGCGTTCATGTAGGGAAGGTGAGCATCATGGAATGCCAGTTTAATAGAACAAAGTGTTCTTGCATTGAGGGAGTACTTGAGTGGAGGCCCAATGTCCATCTGCTACCTTAATACTAGACCTATAAATATATGCACCTAGAGCTATTTCCCCATCATCATGTATTAATATATTTACATATATGCATGCCTGTATTTAGACCTCTATAAATGCCCTTTGCCTCCTAGTTCTTTCCTCTATTTTCTTTTACTTTCCTCTTGTCCCATTATCATGCTCAGCCTTCATTTTGGGTTTCAGAAATTCCTTTTGGTTACATTGCCCTTAATCAAGCCCTACCAGGCCTCCTACACCCTCCTACACCTCCTGAATCACTTGTTGTTCCCTTGTCCCTGGGTTTGTTAACACCACTTCCTTTCCCCCACCTCCCCCTCTCCCATGCCCCCCCAAAACCATCAGTCCCATTGTTTTCTCCTCCAGATTGTTCATCCAGCCTATTTTATCAAGATAGACCTGCAGAGATAATATACACAAAAAACTAGACAGAGCAAAACAAAGTAACAAAAGAAAATAAAACAACAATAAGAACAACAACAAAAAGGCTGTAAATAGTTCCAGGTCTGTTTGTTGACCTTTAGGAGTGTTTTTCCGGTCGAGTCTGATGGGGTGCCATGCCCTGACCCCAGAGTCTATTTTTGGTATTCCCTCAGAACTTCCTTGCTCTGCTCCCCTTGCTGTTCTGTTGCACACCCTTAGTGTTTTGCCTCAGTGTGGTGGGGTCAGATCAGGCGCATTTCCTGCACTGTGTCTCCAGTGTTGTCCCCTGTAGGGCTGTGGGTCAATGAAGGATGTCGGGTCTTGTAGTGGGGCCGGCCATGTGGTCCTCTCTGTGCTTTGGCTGCTCTGAATGGAGATATGGTCCTCAAGGCTTATTGGGCCAGGATGTGCTCCACCTTCTCTTCCTCCGCCTAATTCCATTTTCTAGGAAGACTTTGACACTTCCTCATACATAAGACTGAGAATTATGGCCAAGTTAAGTTGACACATATTTGGGGGGCACACAGTACAATCCTTAACAAGCGGTGTAAGGTAGAAAAGAAGAAATAGAATCTATAAAGGGATGAGCCCAGCCACATAGCAAGAAGCTGGAGCTGATGAAAAGGCACAGATCATTGTGTTTTAATTATTTTTAATTTCCTGTGGTAGGGAAATACTGGTGAATTTCTAGAGGGGGGAATATACTTTAAATTAAGATAAAGGCACTAAATTAAAAACAAAACACTCACTAAACATATGTAATGATATGACCAAGCAAGTTTTGGAAACATCATCCCAAGTGATTCCAAAGTTCAATTTCATATCTGAAGGACATATGTAAAACTGACCACATTTCAGGGGCCACCTTACTTACAGAATGTAAAAACCTCAGGGTACAAAGGACTACAAAAAAATAAAAATAAAAAATAACAGGGTTGCCCAAATCCGTAGACAATCCTACAAGGATGCTCAGTGAACCTTAATGGAAATTCAAGTCCAGAAGTGGGGAAGGGGGGAACATGTTTGCCTCAGAGAAGGTTATTAGTCTGGGTTGACTAGAGAAACAAATCCATATACACTCATATGTGTATGAGAAAGAGCTTTATATACAAGAGCAATTGAATCTTGAGAAAACATCCCAGCCCAGTCCAGATCAAGTCCATAAATCCGGTATTAGCTCATATGTTCAATACCAATCTATAAATTCCTCTTCAGACTCACGAAACACATGCAATGATACCAACTGCAGGAAGATCACAAGCCAGTGGGTGGAAAGTCTAGTGCATCCAGTGATGATGTAAGCATCTCAAGGCTGTCATGGGTCTCCACATGGCTCCTCTAGTTCCAGGGCTCTACCGTAGCTCCATGTATCTTGTCATCGAGAATACGTAGCAGTGTCTCTGGCCTCCAGTGAGCTATTTCTCTCCTTCTCGCCTCTACATGAGGTCATCAAGTTGTGACCTGATTGACAGGCTAGACTCCACCCCTTTTCAAGTTGACAGATTATGTAACTAACACAGAAGGTGATTTCACTTCTGTTTGTGGCAAACCAGGAGGAGCAACCTGCCATTGGGAAAAAAACACTTAGCATTATTTACATAGACCCCTAAGGGGAGAAGAAACCTGTATTATGTTCCTAATCAGGCCCATTGGACTGAGTTTTTCTCCAGCCCTTGGTGACCCAGGCTGTGTGCTATAGACAACCGGGACTTTAAACTTTGTCCTTTTAAAACACACAACATCCTTCATAGTCCCCACCAGAAGGCTCCAATTGGACACCCCACTAAGTGGACTGGTCTTTCCATTAAACACCCCCATAGCAGATTAAAGGAACTGAAACACTCCATTGGAGTTGAGGTTGAACAACCCCCCGCCGATTGAGAGGAGGTGACTATTATGCCAAGGTTGTGGATGTAGAAGTCATTGGACATTGATTCATACCTCTGGCCTTAAGGGTGTCCATTACTTGGCAGTTTAAGACTCCCATATAGTTGCTATTTTCATACTTTGCTTTTTTATGATGTCTTAGTCCAGCACAGTGGTTCTCAACTTTCCTAATGCCATGGCCCTTTCATACAGCTCCTCATGTTGTGGTGACCCTCAACCATAAAATTATTTTTGTTGCTACTTCATATCTGTAATTTTGCTACTGCTACGAATCATAATGCTATGAATCTGATATGCAGGATATATTTTCATTGTTACAAATTGAACATAGTTAAAGCATAGTGATTTATCACAAAACAATATATAATTATATATTGTGAAATATTTGTGTTTCCCAGTGGTCTTAGGCGACCCCTGTGAAAGGGTCGTTCCACCCCCAAAGGGGTCGAGACCCACAGGCTGAGAACCGCTGGTCCAGCAGGAATGGTTCTGCCTTGGTGAGTGAGCACTCTTGAAAGATTTGCCCTGTCTCCAACCTTTATGGTTTGCTAGTGTCCAGTACCTTCAGTTTTTAATCTACACAAACAACAGTCCATAAATTATAATCTAAAAAGCCCTCCTACACGTGTAGATTTTCCTTTTCTCAACGGTATTTTAAATTCTATACCAATGCCTGAATTAATGATACTATCCCCATCTTCCCCATAGGGATGATTTATAATATTTCCCAATAAAATGACGGTGCTGTCTGTAAAGTGGACCAGGGCATAGATAAACCACAGATAAATGGATCTGGGGCTCCCACTTGAGTGTGAGCCTTAATCTAGAAACTGGTTCTTAGGACATGGTCCTGCTCAATACTTGCCCTTAGAGAGATCACTAGGGATAGAGGAGCTGTGGTAGTTACATAATTTCATGTCACTTCATAAATAGGGCTAGGGGTGGAGGCTAGCCTTTCTATCAGGTCACAGCCTGATGATGTCTCCTTGTGGGTATAGCCTTCTCATAAGGATTCTGGGAACTTTTCTTCCTCCATGAAGGCGGGGACACACTCTCTCTGTCTCACCTTCCTGTTGACAAGCCACATGGAGTCAAGCTGATGGCAGTCAGAGACCTGGAGATGCTTCCACTGCCATTGGATCCACGAGACTTCTCACCCACTGGCCTGTGGCCTTCCTGCATGTGCTGCGTGAGTCTGAAGAGCAATGTATGGATTCATATCTGACATTATGGGCTAATATCAGACTTAGGGACTTGATCCTGACTGGGCCGGGATGTTGTCTCAATATACAATTACTCTTTGATATAAAGCTCTCGCTTCCACATATATGAGTGTCTCTGGATTTGTTTCTCTAGTCAACCCAAACTGAAACAAGTACCATAGCAAAGTGTGGTAAAGGGGTCAGATGATGCCCAGCTATTAGAAGGAGTGGCATGTGGGGTCTTAAAAGCTTGTAGCCATCTATGTGAGGGGTCAGCGAAGTCCACACAAAAGCAGCACATCAGGCGGTGAGGTCTAAGGATGGTAAACAATAAGTCCAAGACCAACAGACAGAACTGTATTCAAGCTTGAATTCTGGGCACCCATTTTACGGAGTGCTGTGGATGACAGTGAAAGTTCAAAATCCATTTACAGAGTCTCCACATGGACCAAGCCTCCAGAGAATACCCTGACCAAGGTCTGGGAATGTGAATAGCCTTGCTCTCAGATAGGGTACGCCTGAAAAAGGATTGATATAAATGCAGTTAGATTAAAAATTAACACCTTATTGTTCTTCTTTGTTATCTCTTTTAAATTTGTTCTAGTCTATTATTTTCCACTTTCTTTTGGATTCAGTTTTTTCTGTTTTATTTCGTTGTGGTGGTGGCTGGGATTTGGGGGCTGTGTGTGTGTGTGTGTGTGTGTGTGTGTGTGTGTGTGTGTGTGTTTCTTAATGTGAGGCCAGAGATGGGTAGATCTACAGTGACAGTAACTGGATGGGTGGCTTCTTGGGGTTATGGTGGGGCAGGTTGCATAGAAATGGGGAGCTGACGATCCTAAGTAGTGAATAGGATGTTCTAAAGTTGACTGTGGTCATGATTACACTCTCTTATGTGTTCAAACCACTGAATGGTGATATATGAACTGTATGTCAATTAAAACTGTTCATATTGTTTAATGGGTTGGTTTTGTGGTGAAACTAAAAAGTTGATTAGCATCACCCTAAGAATAGAACTATATTCAAATCCAAGCGAGTGAGCGAGAAGCTTTATGAACAGAACACATAGCTCAGTCTCCTCAGCAACTCATGAAGTCCTGGGCCCAAAACAGGACGATTGAGACCCAATGTGACTCCTTTGAACAGTCACCTATTAACCACACGCTAAATTGACCTTTAATTCTGCAAACACTGTCTCACATTCAGCTAAATCGGCATGCTGCTGGGCAGTCATATAACTTCCACCATCACCAGGTGCTGTCCACTCAATTCTAACTCATGGGGGCCCCGTGGTTCCAGAGTAGAATTGGGCCCCATTGTGTTTCCATGGCTGAGACCATTTCTTCTGAGCCATCTCTGAGTGGCTTCAAACCACCAACCTTTGTGTTGGTAGCCAAGCACTTAACTGCACCACCTAGGAATTCCCACATAGCTGTACCTAGAAGAAACGTGCATTCTGAAGAAGCGGACTAGGTCTGAGAGAAGCATTCTATTATGCAAAGTGGAATAACACTGACCTCCGTGAACTGATTTTGTTCTTCGGTTGATGGGTGCTGTCTGGTTGACTCACAGTGACCCTCTGTACAACAGAATGAAACACTGCCCGCTCCTACACCATCCTCACAATTGTTGGTAAGTTGATCGCATTGTTGCAGCCACCCTATCAGGCTAGCTCCTGGAGGGGCTTCCTCTTTTGCTCACCCTCTGCTCCTCCGAGCATGCCCTTCTGCAGCTACTGGTCCCTCCTGATCGCATATCGAAAGCATGTACCATTGAGCAGCACCATCTCTTTCTAAGGAGTATACACATTGGCTGTACTTCTGGAAACACAGATTGGGTCATTCTTCCAGCAATCCACGGCATATTTATGTGAGATTCTTCTCCAGCACCACAATTTGAAGACATCGATTCTTCTTGGGTCTTCCTTCTTCACTATCCAGATGTCACCTGCATCGAAGACCATTGAAAATGTCCTGGTTTGGATCAGGCACACCTTAGTCTTCCAAGTGACAGGTTTGCTTTTTTTTTTAACACTTTCAGAAGTCTTCTGCAGACTTTAATATTGATGTAATATGACAAGGGATATTCCTTAACTACAGGAAAACATAAAGGAAGAAAGGTCTCTTACATAAGGATCACTGCATTCCAGTTCATTATAAATGGAAGCTGGGTGTCCCTGATGAGTAAATCTAGTCCCCTTACTAATAAAAAAACACAGTGTTTCTCTGCAGGGGTAATATTTCATCAGAAAAAAAAGCTTTTTTGTCTACTGGCAGAAAGGCCAAAGTCCAACTTAATGCAGTGAGAAATGGCAGGACCAGAGCAGGAGGCAGCAACTCTGATAAATTCCAGCCCAACGATCCCAGTCAAGTTCAAGGAAAACTAACTGCCATTGAGTCGAGTTTGTCTCAAAGTGGCCCTACAGAACAAAGCAGAATTGCCTGATAGGGTTTTCAAGGCTGCAAATCTTTACAGGAGCAGATAACCTAAGCTTTCTCCCTCGGAGAAGCTGGTGAGTTTGAACTGCTGACCTTGTAGTTCATAACCCAATGCTCAACCAAGAATAAAAAGCCACCAGTATTAGATGGAGTGCATAACTCATGCCACAGCCCAAGCTGATTATAGACGAAAGACCAAGGCCAAGGCTGAGGGGTACAGAGCTCATGAGTGCTCATTTGATGTCTCAGTATGGCTCAGTCAGTTTGGCATTTTTTCCAGATAGTTTCTCTGGGCTCCCAACACTAATTATTAAAGAGAGATACTGTTTAATTCTTACCATTGGTGTAGAAATACAATAATCATATTGTACATATTTTAATAAAGTTAAATAAAAATATATTTGTTTAATAAAGTTGAAGAGAATCTAGAAACATACACATATATGGAGATGGAGCTTTTGATAAATGGCTTGTCAAACCAGGGGTGCAAGGGTGGATTGCTGAACTCCACTGAGGTACAGCTAAAGTCTATCAGAGCAGCGGTGGTTCAGTGAGGGAAATCTCACCTTCCACACAGGAGGCCCAGGTTCGAGGCCCAGCTAAGACACCTTGTGCACAGCCACCTCCTGTCTGTCGATGTAGGCTTGCATGTTGCTGAACAGGTTTTAGTGCAGCTTCTGACGAAGAGGGAGAAAGGCAAGGCTTTCTACTCCTGTAAAGAGTTACAGTCTCGGAAACCCACAGGAAGCTGCCCCACCTGTCCTCCAGGCTCGCTAGGAGTCGCATCCATTCGATAGCAGTGAGTTTGGTTTTTGGTTTTCTAGCCTGAGGCCTGGCATACTACTTCCACAAATCAGCCAATGAAACCGTCTGATTGACAGCTGACCGTGGTGATGCTGCAGGTCACATGACATCTCCCTCTGCTGAACCCGGGGTCCCCATGAACCAGGGCCAGCTCAACAGCAGCTCACGATGACTGAGGGGCATAAAACTGTACAGTGAGTGTGACCTGTTTGTACATTCACAAAACCACATCCCAATCCGGAAAGCGAGTACATACATCACCCGAAAAAGTTTCCCTGGGCCCCTGTAAATTCCTCCTGCCAGGCTTTGCCCACTAGACCCCACCTCCCACCCAAGATGCCAGTCTGTTTCCTATTACAACAGATTGACTGACCTCTGCTAGTGTTTTATATAACTGGAATCCTACAGAATCTAGGCCTTGTTTTGTGTTTGGAATCTGGCTTCCTTCATTCAGCATAAGTAATTTTCAGATTCGCCGCATTGTTGCATGTATACATCATTCGTATTTTGTATTGCTGAGTAATAGCGCACTGTAGGAAGTTTTTCACGATATTAATACTTGATTCCAGTCTTGTGTAAAATTGTTATAAACGTTTGTGTCTTTGTATGGGCATAGTGCACAGCCATGTTAATATGAACAAAATCAAAACCACAGGCACTTACTAAAGTGAAACAAAGCTCTATGTTGCTATCCTCTAAGAAAATCTAAAAGAAGAAAATGAGGTTGTATTAGTCTAGGTACTCTGGAGAAACAAATCCACAGCAACTCATGTATAAGAGAGTTTTATGTAAAGAAAATGTGCGTCATGAAAACATCCCAACCCAATGCTGCCCAAGCCCACAAGTCCAACATTAACCCATTAACCCAAC
Organism: Echinops telfairi; assembly: GCF_000313985.2. Classification (NCBI taxonomy): domain Eukaryota; kingdom Metazoa; phylum Chordata; class Mammalia; order Afrosoricida; family Tenrecidae; genus Echinops; species Echinops telfairi. The sequence goes on from NW_022103920.1 coordinate 57,999,128, forward strand.
ACCAGTCCACAAAGTCCTCC
>NW_022103920.1:57999418-58051708 GCF_000313985.2 Echinops telfairi
CGAGGCTTCACCACCCATTTATCCCTCCGCCTTTCAACCAGCCCCACATGTGATTATCGGCCAGGCTGGCACAATTAACTAACTCAGAGGTCAAGCCTCCATATTTATACAAGACTTCACAACAATTGTGCCATGCTGTCAAAGCTCTATCCTGAACGAGCTCAGCTTAATTTTACAGGCAAGTTCTGTCAAACTGTAAAGAACTGGATAATTTCTAGTTTTTGAGCGGTTCCGCTGAGGGGGGAAAAAACAAAAATCTTCCAACTTAATCTCATGAGGCTATCACACCCTGACTCAAAAACCTGGCAAAGTGGCACCCCTCTGCCAAAAAGAACCACAAAAAATTGTGGTAGAACACTATCAATACCTTGAATACTCATTTACTAATACTTAAAATAGAAAATAATAATACATAAAAGATTGATAAATTAAATATAGCAGTGTATTAGCACCAATAATAAGGTTTCCAAGACTCTGAAACTTTATGGGAACAGACTGCCACGTGTCCCCCAAGAGCAGCTGGTAAGTGAACCACTTTAGGTTAGCACCGGAATGCTTGACCACTGCCCTATCAGGACTCCTTATAGTCAACACAGGTCTAAGTCAAACAAATCGTGGCAAAAACCTACTGACGCCATTCATCACTGGGTTAAAAATTAGTTCTTGGTTTAATAAAACTGTTTGCAAACTAAGAATTGAAGATATTTCCTCAACATCAGGATAAAACAGGTTAGCTGGGACTTTGTTCTTTGTATTGTTCAATGGTGTTTACAATGATTGTGTTTGAACATAGAATAAAGTTAATTTCAATTGCAAAGTTAAACAAAATGAGACATCATGGCTGACATAAATTGAAGGTACCCACCAAAAACCATAACTAAACTCACCACCAGACAGTTGATTCCAATTCATCACAACCCTATCTATCTGTAGGACAGAGGACTGCCCCTGTGGGTTTCGGAGGCTGCACATTTTTATGGCAGCAGAAAGCCTCATCTCCCAGGGCAGCAAGTGGTTTCAAACTGCTGAACTTGTGGTTAGCAGCCCAACATGTGGCCCACTAAACCAGCAGGACTCCTTACAATAGAACCTGGACAGTAATTAGGGTAACACTAGAATTAATCAATGGAGGAGGAAGAACTCTCATCCACCATCTTAAATTTTTTATGATGTTTTTCATAATCAACACAAGACAATTCATATACATAAGCTCATCAATATTCATTCAAGATTACTATTAAGAATGGACTCCTTCCAATACCTATCTTATTTATAGTGCAACTAAGACAGAAAATGGGATTGTATCAGATCTTCTATAACTACCAATTTCCATTCAGAAATTACTCTAAGGCTAAAAGTCTCTGCTAATAAAAACATGGTTTATTAGCATGTTTAAATTTAACAATTTAAAACAATGCATTTTAGTTTTTTTCATTTTATTCCATTAACAACCTCTATTAATTGAAGAGGGGAGGGGGGACCCTGTGGAATCAAGCAATAAAAGCAGCCATCTTGAAAGGACCAGAAGGAAGAGGTGAGAGCATCATTCTGGGGAGTATCAACATGGAAACAAACAAAAAGCAAATAATAATAATAATAACCAGCTGGCCTGGTTATGCCAGCATGCCTAACCAGAGTGCCTCTGGTCCTCACATTTGATAATATCACAGCTCAGTCCTGCACCAGTTCCAAAGTTAAGGAAGAATAAACTAAGGTGTGATTAAACAGCCTCAGACCACAGATCTCTTGGCCAGTTAAGAACCCCTGGCTCCAGTCACCCAATGGCCAGTCACACCCAGGAACCAGTCCATCCAGAAACGGTCTTGAGAAGCCAAGCCAAAGTCACAGCTCAGCGCATCCCTCTCCAATGTCAGGCAACTGGGCTTCTGCCGTGATCTACAGTCTAATAATCCAATCCTGCTATCTTACCTTGCTTGCACTGACTAACAATGTCTGGTGTCAAAGATTAGGGCTAGGTTCTGCTGTTCGCATTTTTCTCTCCAGATCTTGACTAGGCCCTACTGAGTGACTTAGTCCAGTGAGGAATGGTGCATTACAGTCTCACGGGGAAGGAGTCGAGTCAGATTTTTCAAATAAAAGCCATAATGCTTAGACTGTTAGCCATAGACCATGTACTCATCCTTTGTGAAAGGTCCAAATTCAATACAAAATGGTATGATTACACATAAGACCTTTTTTTTTAATTCCCCGACACAATTCCCTACCCATTTAACTTATTTAATTTAGCTTTATATCTATTTAGACTCCAAGACAGAAGCGCAATACTGGATGTATTCAAGTTATAGCCAGCATTTGTCAGTTCTTTGATTCTAGTTTTTAAAGTACTTAGGCTTGAATCCAGAACCCGCGGACTTTCAATTATTTGTGAAATGTCAATTTTTTCTTGTATGAGGTAGTCTATTTTATCATTAAACTTCTTCTCGGCCAAGAAGATCATATCTGGGTATCTTAAGACAAACTTCTGAACCTCTTCTTCAGAACACCCAAGAGAAATCAGCTTCTTTTTGATATTTGTGTAGTTTCTTTTGACATAGTCATTGGAAAGGTCTAGGGTGTAGGCTCCCGGGCCACATATCAGAGCCAGCAGTTCCTTGCTGGTCAAGCTGAAAGTTGACTGTAAAAACTCAATGTTTGCTTTCACTCGTTTGGTGCTCTGGATTAAAATAAAAGGATTTTTAAAAATTAACTTTCTGACAAAATCTGCAGGATCTTTGTGGTCCAAGGACAAAGAGACTGCTTGTAAAAATGCAACCATCTGTTTATTCAGCTCCAGACTATTGGAAAAGCTCCGTGGAGCGTTGGTTAACAATCGGCAAAGGCATTTCTGGGTCAATCCAACTGAGTAGAAGAACTTTATATTATTCTCTAAGTTTAGGTTGTTATCAGACCGAAAAAAGGATTCCGGAGAACGCTCCAAAATGCTGACAACGTCAAGATCTGATGCCATAATCTTTCTCCACAGATCCCACCGTTTGGAAAGACTTTCAGATGTGCGTATTATGGCTCGTGGGTATCTTGATATGATGCTAGCGATCGCTTCTCTGCTAGCTCCCTTGGACAAAAGGAACATCTTCAGGTCCTGCTCATTAGTAACCATCCTATTAAAAACTCCAGGCTGTCGTTTCTTCGCCATGTCAATATCTACTCCCATAGTAAGCAGGTTATTCAGTAGTTCCTTTTTCTCTGAAGATTCGCCATTCACAGTATGACACTTCACACCAAAAAGTCTACATGACGCTGAATTGAAGAGGATTTCTGTTGACGACTGGATGACCCAACATCGTGAACCCAGGAGGTTACTTCTCATATACAGCACGTTCCTTCCTGCCATGGTGTTCAGGTAGACCAAGCTTCTTGGAATGCTGTGTAAAACAACATACACGATATTAAGCAAACAACTTAGTGTTAAACAACTGAATGACTATACCATTATCCTATCAGCATCATGGTCGCTTGTGAAAGAACATACCTATGGCTGAAGCTCTCCCGGTGCTGTAGTAACGATTCAACCCCCTAGCACACTGCTCCTGGTCTTCACCCGTGCCTTTGGTCTGCTCCCACTCTGGGCATAAACAAAGCCAGGCGGCATCATCTCTGCCCCGGAATGATCCCTCCTTCATACTGCTTGGTTTATTCTCTGAGAATAAAACAAGGACACGGTCCTCCTTGGCCACCCCAACCAGCTATCGATGCTTCTCCCTCTATGCTTTGTCATCCTGGTTCCCAATCTTCAGCTTCTTCCCAGTAACTGGTACCTCACTTGTCATGTGCCCCAGCTTGCCAGGTCTTAGTTCTCGCCCCGTCCACAGGTAAAACCCGCTTCCTCTTGCTCCTGTCTCTTCCTTGTTCGGACCTACTAGTTTTCGAACTCTAACCCCAGTTGGTTCACAAAACCAACACCCCAGACTGTCTGATTTCCAGCTGAAATATTTCTTTCTAGTTGTATTCTCTTTGAAACTACTGCTTCCTTAGCTCAACAAGACCTCTGGCTCGACAGCTGATTTTAATCTCCATCTCACTCAGTTTTCTAGTGAGACCCCTTGGTTCTAATTTAACAACTTTCAAGTAACTTCCACCTTCAAAAGGACCGAGGGAGGCGGCGGTGGCGGCGGCGGCGGCGGCGGCGCTGGCGCTGGCCGGGACTCAGTTTTAGGAGTTGCCATGGAAATATATGAACACATAAAAGGTGTTTCTTTCACATAGTCCACCACGTGTGGAATTCTGCTGGTAAATGGCACAAAAACAATAAACACATACAAATCCTCTTCCCCCACCCCATCACCAAGGTACACAAGACTACTCCAGGGATGTCTGTGACTGTTTCACAGCACATGTAGCTTCTACAAACCACCTAAATACTGCCCAATACTGCTTGTCAGCATGGTTCAAAAAAGGAATACAAAATGTGGAAGTATGATAACCATTAAAGGAGCACTGCTATTTATTTTTTAGATTGTACTTTCTCCTCAGAATATACAGTTGTGAAAAAATTAGCTCTTGATCCAACTAGATGTCAGTGAGTTCGGTTTGGGATAACAGACTTTCAGTGACTTAAAGTGGACCTTTTCCCTTCTCCATAGAGCAAAAATAGACAAGAGAGGGACGGCTCCAGCCCTAAAGTCAGGACACTGCTGCCAGATCAGCTGCCAAGAAAGAGTCTTGGTTTCAGTCCTTTCAGCTACTCCAATTGTAACAAGAATTTAGATTGTGGGCTAAGAGCATTTCCGGAGCTCACATAGTTTACAAAGACCGAAGGGAAAAATTCCGAAATTGTAGACTCAAATACCATCGATGCCAAAATGCAGAACACTCACTAACGCAGCTTCAAGCTTGTTCTTCCTGGGTCAGTTATGGCCAATTGGGAAGTAGTTGATTTTGTAAAACACAGTTTAACTGACATGATAGCTGGAATGGGAAAAATGAGAAGCCAACAGCCTGCTAGAAATGTAATTTGCCTCTTAGAAAGCAAAGGCAGCCTGTGAAGTGAACCAAATCTCTTTCCCAGCAGAGTCAGAGACAATAGCACCCACCTCAAAGATGGCAGTTGACTACATGATTTGGAATATGTCCTGGCAGTAATCCAAATCTCTCGCATCAGGATCTTGACCCCTAATTTTTCCCACTCTAGTTATCATTCTGCATCATTCAAATTGTAAAAAGTCAGGTCTGTTCCAATTTTGCTCCCTCCACCCTGACTGAGATGGTTAGAATGAGTTCAAAGTCCTACTTTGAACCAATTATCATTCAGAAGCACATACAATTGCTCAGTACCTACTGAGTTCATTCTTCTTCACACCTCCACCTACTACCCTGTCTAACTATATACTCTTCTGAGCTACAGGAATTTATAACCTTAAAAATAAGAGCTTCCTTCTAAGGAGCCCTGATGATGATGTAGTTGGGCTACTAAAAGCAAAACTGGGAATTTAAATCAACTAGCCATTCTAGAAGAGAAGGATGAGGCTTTCTGCTCCCTAAAGGTGCACAGCCTCAGAAAGCCAAAGGGGCAGTTCCACTCTCTACTACAGGATCGCTATGAGTCAGAATCTACTCAGTGGCAGTGGGTTTTTTGCTCTGGTTTGGTTTGAGGTTTTTGGTTTTCTAAAGAATGAAGAAGGTTCCACCTCAAATAGCTCAGCAGCTTGGTCTCTGTTCCAGATGCTCAAGGGGGACTGCTCCTGGTTAAAGCGACACAACACTGCCAGCTGCAGATGAAGCCAGTGTTATCTAAGGAGGACAAGAGGATGCAGAAACAGTGAAACTCCAATTTATACTTGTATTAGCCTTTAAAGTCTTCTACTTTTTATTTACATTTTATATTGTACATCAAAATAGTACAGTTAGACCAGGGTGAAACACTAAGGGCATGTAACAGAGCAGCAAGGGGAGCAAAGCAATGAAGTCCCTGGGGAATATCAAAAATAGAATTTGGGGCCCGGGTATAGCACCCCATCAGACTCAACCAGAAAACACTCCTAAAGGTCAACAAACAGACCTGGAACTATTTGTAGGTTTTACTCTTTTTGTCGGTTTTTGTTGTTGTTGTTTTGGGGTTATTTTTTGGTTGTTTTCTTTTGTTATTTTGTTTTTCTCAGTCTTGTTTTTGTGCTTGTTATTGTCTCTGCATGTCTATCTAAATAAGATAGGGGAGATAAACAATCTGGAGGAGAAAACCATGGGACTAAAGGTTCCAGGGGGACACTGGGAGAGGGAGATGGGGAAAGGAAGTGGGTGTTAACAAACCCAAGGGATCTAAAATCAATGGTGAGGAGGGCATAGGATGCCTGGTGGGGCTTCATCAAGGGCAATGTAGTTGAGAGAATTACTGAAACACAAATGAAGACTGAACATGATAGTGGGACAAGAGGAAAGTAAACAGAAATAGAGGAAAGAAACAGGAGGCAAAGGATATTTAAAGCCGTCTAAATACAGGCATGTACATATGTAAATATATTTATATATAATGATAGGGAAATCAATTTATGTACACCTATTTATTTGTTAAGTATTAAGGCAGCAGGCGGACATTGGGCCTCCACTCAAGTACTCCCTCAATGAAAGAACACTTTGTTCTAATAACCTGGCATTCTGTGATACTCACCTTACCTGACATGATCGCTAAAAACATGGTGGGTGCATAAGCAAATGTGGGGAAGAGAGCTGATGGTGCCTATCTATCAAAAGATATAGCATCTGGGGTCTTAAAGGCTTAAAGGCCATCTACCTGAGAAGCAACAATACCTACATGAAATAAGCACACTAACCTGTGTGATCATAAGGTGTCGATGAGATCAGATATCAGGCATCAAAGACTCCGAACAAAAAATCATATCAATGTGAATGAGGGGGAATATGGAGTAGAGACCCAAGAAATTGCAGTGCAAGGCCAGCCCCTTCTCTGACTCCTCTGAGTCAGCATTCTCAGCGTGAACATGACTCATCAACTTACAGCCCTGGCGAACACAGTACAGCACTGTAAATGGGTTTTCTCCTCTTTGTTGATTGCCTTAACATTTCTTTGCTCTAGCTTACTGTATTCACACTGTATACACAAGGGCCCTTCACAGAGCCCTTCCTGTCTCGGGGTGGCAAGGCAGAAGAGCTGGAGGAGCTGGAAGAGGTGGGGTACAGCTCTATGGGAGTGCACAGCAATTTCCAACTCTCTCAAGAAAGGTTTCCTGCAGTACCAATGCTTCTTCCCCCATTTGACTCCGTCTCAGTGCCAGCACCACAGAGGGGCCCAAGTCAGAAAAGGTGTCCAAAGTGGTCTCACAGAATCGCAACCTGAGACGTGGTCAATCACTATAGCCCTGTCGGCCATAATTCCTCCCGTGGACTCTGCCTGAGCCTACAGTCCCATTTTGGAGGGCATTCTCTGGTGCAGGATTAAGGTGGGATGAATCTTTAGACTGTACTAGAGGGTGTGACTTAGTCCCCACTCTGTTTCCCTGTGGGTGTGGTCTGCGAACAGACAAACACTAGGCCTCCATCACAGGCATTGCTCTGAGAGAATTCCTAAGACTCCGGGCAGAGCGTGTTCCAGGTGTCTGTCTGACGTGGGGGAGGCCCCGACTGAGGGGCAGAGCGCGAGGAGCAGCACTGGCACCATGGGGCTGTGAGGCAGAGCAACAGGCGCGGAGTCCACAGAGGCACGGCTCTCGGGGCCATGTGGCTGAGAGGCTGAGGATCAGAGAGATTTGGAGACTGGCTAAGAAGAGGTGTTGCTGTAGACCTGTATCCTTATTGTCTATGGATCCTGACTTGGGCTGGTCTATTAACTTACCTATTAAACCCCCTTAACTGTATTATCTGTGAGTTCTATGTGGCCATTGCAATGAATAGAAGTAAAGTGTCGTGGGAGGAACAGTTTGGTGTCAGAATCAGTAAAGGAGGATGGAGCACAAAGGTATGTCTGGGACCTGCCTCTTGACAATAGGAAAGCCAGGGGAACCCAGAGGCCTCCCTGCCAGGTTGGTCTAATGTCAATTTGTTTTCTGGCTCTACTTCTTCTGTCTTCTCCCTCTTTGTCCGACGCTGGATGGGAGCGCTCCTCTCCCTCCAGTCATCTTCTAGTAAGCCCTCAATGCTGGTGCTGACTTCTCGTGGCTAGGAAGGAATGTCCTCTGGAGCATGCTTTCCAGAGCAGAGCCCTTTCACCTGCACTAAAACCCGGTTGAGGCAGATGTCCTTTGCCCTCCGTGATTTTCTTAAGAGAACCTGAGAACCTTGGCCTCTTGGTCAGCACAGTTACTACCTCCACATTTTTTAAGCCAACCCTCTTTCTAAAATTATCAAAGCCTTGGCTGGCATTAGGAGTCCTGGTAGTGGATGGTTACATATTGGGCTGCGAACCACAAGGTAAACAGTTTGAAACTGCCAGCCACTCCTCTGGAGAAAGACAAGGCTTTCTATTCCCACAAAGAGTTCCAGACTCAGAAACCAACAGGGATAGTTTTACTGGGTCCTAAGGGTGGCTGTAAGTCGGAACTAACTCGATGGCAGTGAGTTCTCAGTTGGCTGGCATTAAATTTCCAGCTTCCAAGACTTCACCCAATGACCTCACTGTTTCTGGAATCATATTAGAGCCTAGGAGTATGTATGTGTTTCTTACACCAACCCTACACCTGCAGAGAAGCTCCCTGTCAATGAGTTGAAAGGGGTTTCCCAAAAAGTACAAGGTTTTCATGCCTGCTGGCAGAATTGGAGCGACAGCTTCATGAATTTCTTTTTAATGATCCTTACATTGGATTGATCTCGAAATTGTGGGCAACTACATCATCTCAAGACCTCAATATACGGTACTTATCGAGCAAGTCAACTTTTTCTTGTCGTGTCATGACTTTTCTAGGCTTCTTGGGGGCACTTCTGGTATCACTAATGGCACTTTGTATGGGTCCTATGGTGTTCTTCAAGGGTTACAGGATTACAGTAAACATGATGAAAAGTACATGAGAATCGTAAGAGATCAAGTTTTACAATGATACATAATTTACTGGGAAAACGAACTGCTCATGCGGCACAGTCAGTGGGGACTCCCAACCCCGGTGCTCACATCAACAGCAACAGGATGCTGTTTCCACCCTGTGATTGGTACAGTCTGGATGGAAGTTAACTCACACACTTATGACCAAGTACCGAGTCTCTTCTGGTTGACATTTCTCTTGACTTCAGATGCTGCCCTGTATAACATTTATAATAGATTTGTATATTTTGTGGTAACAAATGCTAAAATAAGCTAGTATCTGCCTATTTTATGCATTTGTGACATACCTAACTTTTTCTTAACTTTTCCAATTATTTCTAGGCTTCATAGTTAGTTCATCTGTGTTTTCAAAGTGTCACAAACCTCCACAAAATTTTCCAATATTACTTCTTAAAGGAAATACACTAAGTGGACCTGTGTAGTTCAAATACGTGTTGTTCAAGGGTTAGCTGTGTGTGCTAAGAGAAACAATTGGGCTCATTTTATTTAATAAATTTGTGTCATTTTCCAGACCAAAAAATAATGCATTAAATTTGTCTAAGTTAAAAATAAAAGTGATGGAGATAGAGATTACTTAGTTTTTGTTTCCTTTCCTTGAAAATATATATTAACTATATCTATTTCCTAATTTTTACACCAAAATAAGTCAAAATTTAAGAAAGTCAGTATTTGACACTTTTAGTACTAAATTCCCATTCAAAACACTCCTATAACATCTAGCAACGGAAGTATTTAAATAATCTAACGTAAGTAAGATCAACTGTCTCAATCTATAAATTCCAAACATAGTCTAAGATTTATTTCGATCAGTCTCTCAAACATTTTAAAAGAATCAAAAACATCCCAAGAGATAGCTGGCAAGTATACTGAAATTGTCTATGCTTGTAATTTGTGAGGTCTATGGGGGAAAAAAAAAAAAAGAGGCTTTGGATGCTCTTCTGCTTCAAACCAGCATATTATGGAAGCCTTTCCTAGAAAGAGCTAGCCACGGGGCCCAGGGTACTACTTTCCACTATGACTTTTCACGTCAGCTAAATACTTTGGAGATATTTACAGCAATATATTTCTCACCTCATTTGTCCTAAGAAATGGGGTTTTGCATCTCTCCAGAGGATGGGCTCAAAATTAGCTGTCCCTAGAGATGGGAAAGGAGGGGGCGGAGGGAGACATGACAGGATCAGGACTGTGAAAGAAAAACAGGACGAGTCCTAACACTGCTGATATTCCCATGATACGCATTAACTCTTGGAAACTTGGTATTTCTCAAATATAGTGAGAAGAAAAGAGCAACTATACGCCTACGACGGAACCTCGGGTTTGATTTGTAAAACCATAGCTACATGCTTTGTTTACAGTTTTATTCAATGCCCAACCTTTTCAAAATGGGACATAAGCCCACCCAACCAATGGCATCACAGGGATTCATGGGGACCCTGTGCAAGGTTTTTAATATTGTAAATCTTCACAAGAGCAGACTTCCTCATGCCTCGGAGTGGCTGGTGGGTTTTTATCGCGAACGTTGAGGTTAGCAGACCAACGCTTAACCCATCGCACCATCGGGTCCCTTAGGAACTCCCAAATTATAAAATCGGCAACGCCCCCGAACACCCTTACTAGCTTGTCTTACACAGCTGGTAAGCAAGCCGAAGAGCCGGATTTGAAGGCAAGGAGGTCCTTTAAATTCAAAAGCATGGTTAACTCCGTACCATGGGTCTCCTCCCTCAAAAGCAACTCTCCCATCGCTCTTCCTCCCTCAAAAGCAACTCGACAAGCGCTGTGCGGGCATGGGATCTCGCTGTACATCAATCACGCCGACCGGTCTCTTTTAAAAACAGGAAGGGGAAGGAGAAAAAAAGCAGGGCCCCAGAGAATCCACACCTACCACTCAGCTGTACCCAAGTGCTGCAGATGGGCTGACTTCCTGGTCTGGAGGCCCGAGTGCAAACGACAGGCGGAAGTGGACCAAGCAAACTTCCGCCTCGGGCCGCGCGCAGAGGTGACGTTTCCGCCCTGCGCCCCCCGGCGGCGTCTCCCGGACCCGCGGCTGCGTTACCCCAGGGTGCCAGCGGGGGGCGGCCGAGGACCGTGCTGAGCGCCGGGAGGCGGGTTTAGAGGGAGAGGCCCGGGTCTCCTGCGCCGCTGTGGAGCTCGACTGCCGGCGGGTTACAGGCCGCGGAGACATCGTTGCCGGCCACGGGAATTGTGCAGCCTGATAAAGTGATTACCGCCATTAATGTGTCTGCCCGATGCAGAGGAATCGCTTGTTTTTTGTTGTGGGGGACAAAAAGTGTGCTACACGTTGGGCTGCAATCCTCAAGGTCAGCAGTTCGAAACCAACAGCCATTCCACGGGCGAAAGACTGGCTTTCTATTCCTGAAAAGTTACAATCTCGGAAATTCACAGGGGCCATTCAACCTCGTCCTATAGGGTCACTGGGAGTCGGAGTCGGCGTCGACGCGATGGCAGTGATTTTGGTTTGGATTGTTTTTTCTGCCGCTGGCAAGAGGTCCCAGGCATAACTTTCTTTCCCTGCCTACCTTTGAAATCCCGGTGTCTGGCTTCAGCACCAACCTGCAAACTGGGGCTTATAACCCCAGTGGACTTGGGTGCCCCGTTTAAATGACAGTTGAAGTGACTGAAACCTCATCTCCACCAGGGATGCATTTCGGCAGTTTGGAGACATCGTCCGGGTGCACTCCAGGCTCCTGTCCCTCAAGCCAAAAGCCAAATCCACTGTGGGGGTCTGCTGGAACATTGGTCAGAATAGCATTGTTCCATCGGGTTTCCAGGATTGTCATCTTCACAGAGGTAGAGCTGGTCGGTTCCAACAGCCAGTCTTTTGGTTGTCAGTCAAACGCTTTAACCACTACACCACCAAGGCTCATGGTGAGACAAGTACGTTTCAATCAAGATAAGCCATTCTACTTTGACCTCCAGAACAGAAATACCTAGATTGATGAATTAAGTATCGGGCTGCCACGGTGTCTTTAGGAGAAAATGGTGACTTGTTCTTAACAAATCAAAAAGGGGCTTATAAGAGCTGTAAGAGCCCCCAGTAAAATTATTTTAAAGGTGGGGGGAGTGCATTCTACTGAATTCTACTGCAAGAAAAAACTGTTCCTGCATGTACCTCCTCAGTGTGAGAGTCTGGTTAATAAAGTTTTCTCCATTCTATTTCGAGACCAACAAATAAATTCATGTGTAATCTTCCTTCTGCCTCTTAGATGGCTTGTTGTTGCCACTTTGTTTTGAATCCACTGCTTTCTTTTCAGTGAGTCACTTTTATCTTGGGGAATTTAAATGCTAGTAGTCAGGAAAGCAACTCCTTTGTCTAAGCCAAGAAATTTGAAAGAGGGTTACCTGGCCAACCAACTGGGATAGATCCACGTTTGAGCTCATGCCCAAGAAAGGTGATCTAACAGAGCAAGGCCATTATCAAACAATGTCATGAAGATTCCCCCAAACCAAACCAAACACTCACTGCTATGGAGTCCATGCTGACTCATAGTGACCCTATAGGACAAGGTGGAATTGCCCACTATAGATTTCCGAGGCTGTAAATATTTGGAAAAGTATAGAGCTCTTATTTCTCTTTGGGGGCACCTGGTGGCTTCAAACTGGGGACCTTTTGGTTAGAAACCCACCAGTAACCCACTACATTTTATAAATGAGGAAACTGAGACCCAGAGAGGCTAGGTGACTTGCCCAAGCACACACACCTACTAAGTAATGGAACCAAGGGAGTGTGGTTCCAGTGTCTGTAACCTTAATTATTGTTCTGCACTAGCATGCAAGGAGAAATGATAACCCATTCACTTTTTTACTACATGCATCATACATTTCCATCCTAGAAAATACCAATAAAGGAAAAGAACAATACATTTCACCCATAGTCTTATCACCTAGAAATAACCACGGTCTCTATTTTACTTATACACTTTCAGCTTAGATCTTGGCAGGGTGTACCTATGATTATTTCTCTTACTCAGACCTCGGAGGTAGGTTTTATAGTTTTTGGATAAGGAAATGAGGTTCAAAGAGGTTAGATGACTTTGTCAAGATCATAGAGCAAAATGATATGGAACCAGGATGTGAAGCCAGGCTACTGCTTTCAAAACCTGTATCCCTAACTCCTCTTGACACACACTGTGATTGAGTTTCTATTTACTTCTGGGCTTTCCCAGCAGCCATTGGGCGTACCACCACATGAGCAACTGGCTCCACTCACCTTCAAATGGCGCCCTAGTCACACGCAGAGAGGCCTTTGAAAGCATACATTTTCTTCCAGGACATGGTTTTTCGTTTAATCTTTGGATTTTATGGCTTTCATTTTGAAGCAAGAAATTGGGTCGAGATCCAGCATGCTTTCTTTTCCAAATGACTAGCCAACTGCCTGGAGGCCACTTATTGAAAGACACTCTATTAGCCACTGCTTTCAGATGCCACCTTTATCAGACCAGGGCAAGTCAAAATGGATTGCTGGTAAGGTTCCCATTCAGACACGCATGGTTTACTCCAAAGGAAATTGTTTAAGCATGTCTCTGAAATCAGTGGGTGACTGCGACAAATTCTCTCAAGAATACACTTGTCTGAGTCTCCTGATTAAGGTGACTTCCAAAACCGAAAGATCCAAACAAAAGTGGCTTCGGAAGGAATCTGCTGAGCCGTTAGATGCAAGATGCAGAAGTCAGTCAGAAGCTCAACTTTTTATTATTATTATTCCAAAGAGGTCCTCTTGATATTTATTCTTGTATTTTTTGGCTGACTTTTTATTATTGTGTGGTTTACAAAGCAAATCGGCTTTCGAAGTGATGGTTTACAAAGCAAATCGACCTTCCAAGGAGGTCATAGGGGGAGGAGGTAGGATGCCTGGCTCCATGTATTGTTTCTGCAAGCCTAGAACATTTGTGGGGGACAGGGTGCCTGATCCCAAAAGGAGTTATTCTTCCAGGTCCAGCGGGAATCTGGGCTTAGGGTGTTTGGCCTGGAAGAAGTTCCCGCCCACCCAGACATGGAGGTTGAGCGAGGTGGGCAGCCACACTGTGTGTTCCTGCTGGTCTGAGAGGCAGAGCATGGGTGCTCCCAGGGTGGCAGGCCAACGGTGCCTGCTCCCTAAGAGTGGCACCGAAAGACGGCGACCAACAAGGACACACTTCTGGCTAGAATCCCATGTGGAAATGAGTTCCCTTGGTTAGGACAGTAAAGCAGTATTAGTATCGGGTGCGTTTTAGATCAATTTCTTCTAACCTAGCCGGGCTAGACACAGAGCAGCCAGCAGAGGGGTGGGAGGAGCTAGATGGCATGCCACACGGGGATGTCCAAGGAGCCCTGGGAGCAGCTAACTGCAAACCACCAGCCACCAGGGTAGAAAGACGTAGCTTTCCACTCCCAGAAGGAAGGAGCCCCGGGAGCGTGGCTGCTTCCAGGGTGAAGAATGTGGCTTTCTGTGGCTGTGAAGGGCGAGGGGGGAGGGGCTGTGAAATCCCAGAAACATTGACCATCTCAGAAACCCACAGGGGCCACTTCTACCCTGTCCTATAGGGTCTCTGTGAGTCAGAAATGAGTCAGTGAGCAGGTCAAAAACTGAACCAAACTCACTGCTATGCAGCGGAGGCCGCCGCACCGTGAGCCTGTATGACAGAGCACAACTCCCCTTGCGGATTTCCCAGACTGTAAACCCTTACGGAAGTAGAAACTCCGGTCTGGGTAAAGGAGCCACGAAAGAGACGGTGTCTCCTGCCGAAGCGTGCAGTAGTGAGAGCCCCCACCCGGTATTCCGACTTTCTAGCCTCTGACACGCAGTTGGGTTTTTTTTTTTTCAATCATTTTATTAGGGGCTCATACAACTCTTATCACAATCCATACATACATCAATTGCATGAAGCACATTTGTACATTCATTGCCCTCATCATTCTCAAAATATTGCCTCTTCATTTAAGCCCCCGGCATTAAGTCCTCATTTTCCCCTCCCTCCCCGCTCGCCCCTCCCTCATGAGCCCTTGATAATTTATAAATTATTATTTTGTCATATCTTGCCCTGTCCGACATCTCCCTTCATCTACTTTTCTGTTGTCCGTCCCCCAGGGAGGAGGTCACATATAGATCCTTATAATCGGTTCCCTCTTTCCAACCCACTCTCCCTCTACCCTCCCAGTATCACCACTCACACCACTCCTCCTGTAGGGATCATCCGCCCTGGAATCCCTGTGCTTCCAGTTCCCATCTGTACCAGTGTACATCCTCTGGTCTAGCCAGACTTGCAAGGTAGAATTCGGATCATGATAGTGGGGGCGGGGAGGAAACATTTAGGAACTAGAGGAGAGTTGTATTTTTCATCGTTGCTACATCGCTCCCTGACTGGCTCGTCTCCTCCCCAAAACCCCTCTGCAAGGGGATCTCCAGTGGTCTACTAATGGGCTTTGGGTCTCCATTCCGCACTCACCCCATCATTCACTATGGTAAGATTTTTTGTTCTGATGATGCCTTATACCTGATCCCTTCGACACCTCGTGGTTGCATAGGCTGGTGTGCTTCTTCCATGTGGGGAATGCATCTTGATGATATGTTTGGCAAATTTCAGACTGAAGACACTGGTAAAATGATTGAATTTCTTCATTACTCTCCTTTGTGGTTGGTGCATAAATTTGAATAATTTCTGACTCACCAGGACCCTGCAGGACCGAAGAGCTGCTGCTCTGGGTTTCCCAGGTTGCCAGTCTCTCAGAGGAGACGTTCCCCTGCAGAGTGGCTGGGAGGGTAACTGCCAAGGGCTTGAACCTGAACCTTTGTCGCCAGCAAGGCTCCTTGCTCACTGAAACAGAATGTTGCCCATTAGAGTCTATATCATCACTGCTCTTTCACCAGCAAATTACAGAAACGCAGAGCAGAGTGATTCAAGGGAAAGGTGGGAGAGGACACAAGTCTTTATAGAAGCCAACTGCCACCTCAAAGAGGAGCTAGCACAGGAGTTAGACTTTGGGCTGCTAACTGCAAGTTGGAAACCACCACTGCTCTGCGGGGAAGAAAAAGAAAAAGGAATTCCTCTCTTCATCCAAGGGATCCCTCTTCCAGGAGAGGAGCACCTCTGGGGAGCTGTACTCAGCTGCAGGCCACAGAATCCCTAGCCAGTGGGGGGTCAACACAGCAAGAGGTCAAGAGCAAAGGGGTTGGTTTGGGGTATTGTTTTCTCAAACCATTGCACTCCCTTGCCTCTGGCCCTTTGCTGCTCAGCTGTCTCTGCTGACTTCACTGAGGCAGGGCAGCAGCATCCGTCCCTGGTACACTCTGAAATCTTTCCTGTGTCTGTACGTCTGTAGCCCTGCGTGGAATCGTCTTCGCGTGGACTTCCTTGGGCCCGTGGTAAAGTGAACTCCGTGCATGAGCATCATTCCCTCGCTGTTCCCCAGTCATTCCTTGAGGCACAGACTTGATTGCTCTTGTGGAATCCAGGTGGCCAGTGACCTCTAGCTCTGCACATGCTACGTGCTGGGCGCTTTGGCTCTGGCAAAGAGCCACACCGATGTGAAAACATTTGTGACTAAAGTAGATCTCACCACAGGTTTCGGCAAAGGATACATACATACACACAGGCAAACAACTTCTAGATTCCCCGTTAGACTCACTGGCTCGCACTTTCTCCCTGCCTTCAAAATGTCTAACCCCAAACCAAACTCGCTGCCATCGAGTCGATGCCGGCTCATCGAACAGCGTCGAACTGCCCCCCCCCCCCCATGAGTTTCGGAGTCTGCGAGCGTTTAGGGGAGTAGAAAGCCTCCTCTTTCTCCCGATCAAAATGTCTCGTGGAGAAAAACGATGTAAAAGGAAGCAGTTGAACGCAATGATACGGCAGTCTCCTTCCAAGTCCAAAGTGCTACGATTCTGGTGAATGGGAGATTTGCTCTCCTTGTACCAGGGCTAGATTGAGGCTCACTGGAAGATGCTTCATTCTTCCTCCTCTGCTCAATGCTCAAGGCAAAAGAGCAAAATAAGCCTGATGCATGTTAAATGCCCGCTGCTCTGGGGAGGGCGGTGGGCACGGGGAAGAGGTAGTGCCTGGGACACACACACAGAGAACAGAGCGGTGCCCTGAAGCAAAATAACAGCGCGGCCTGGCCTAGCCTCGGCAGGCTGTCAGCTGTGAATGTGCTAGCTAGCTAGCTAGCGTCCTCCTGCATCTTTGAAGCCCAGCAAATCCCACTTGGACACCAGCAGAGGCAGACAGGAAGTGTGCCCCCCTCCAGAGCTGCCTCGGGAACTTCTCTTCTCCTTTATTCACCTCTGTCCTTCAGTCCTCCAGTTCTCAACCCCAGTTGCAAGTTAGCATCACCCAGGGAGGCCGCCCTCCACCCCCAGAGATTGTGATTTAATTGGTTTGAGATGAGGCCCAGAGCTTGATGTCGTTTTTAAAAATAAAAACAAAATATACACTCTCCATCAAAGCCTGGTGTGTAGCCAGGGCTGATAACTACTGCCTCTTGGAAACCCGAGTTGTTTAATTTTCACCTACTGGTTACATCCCTACTCTGGATTTAAGGACCAATTCTGTTCCCAGCAAGAGAGAATTCAACAAGCCTTAGGCCAAGAGTTCAGCAAGTCCACACCAGGTTTTAATCCCACTGTGCCCTGGGCTCCCAGCTTCAGCAATTACAGGCTTGTGTTCTTCCTTTCCATTAAGCCCCAGCCCCAAAGGAACATGGGGTGGGGGTGGATGGGGGGAGGAAGCAAATGCTGGCAACAAGTCAGGGAGTTACGGTGCTCTGTCCCCGCCCCCTCACTGTCCCCGCCCCCCTCCCCTCCTGCTCAAGCCATTACTGACGAAGAAGCATCTCCAGTGAACGATGTCCCAGGCTGATGACACGGTGAAGCAATCATTTGACCTCACATCTCAACCTTGCTGATGTCCAGCGCAGGCACTGCTCTTGATTTCACGGCAGGCACCCCATGCATGAGACCTTAGTCATCTTTCTCCCAAACACCTTGCCTTTAACCACCTTTATGGTCTTTGATTTATACCTGGTTACTCCCAGGACCTCCCCCTCCCCTAATCCATTGGACCCACTCCCTACCAAGAACTGTAACCAAGACTAAGCTAACAGCAGTGTTAAAGTATTTAATCCAGGCAAAAGGAAAACCTTATTTCCTAAGGTGGGATTTTCATGTGGAACAAACGTCTGGAGTTAGTGCTAATAAATGCTCTTCCTGCGGTCTTTATCTCCCTCTCTGTTCTCCTCCGTGGAAACTTTCTCTTCAGAAACCAGCATTCAAAGTAAACATTTCATTCCGCTTCTTTTCTGTCTTGATACTTGATTGATAACAGTTTGATTTTCTACTGCTTTCCCCACTTTTTTTTGGATACTTGATATATAAGTTGGTTTTTTTCCCACCCCCACCCCCATATCTTCATCATCTCAGGCTGTGGATTGTTATAATACCTGCATATCACATGGTTTTCATTGGAGATTCATTTCTGAGTACGTTTTGGATGACAACCCATCTGTGAAATGCAGCTCATGAGAACATACCTACCACCCCGCTGGGCCTCTTGGACCCACAACCCCACGTTTCCATTGCCTGGGGGGCGCCGCAGTCCCTAAGGTTTGTCACCAGAGATGAATGGAGCTGTGGTTTTCATGACACTTCTCTTGATGACTTCTAACCATCAACTAGTTGAACAGTTATTTCTTCAGGCTGAGAGACTGTCCTAAATCCATCCCCCAGTTCCCAAGGGTATGTCAGGACTCGGCACCCCTTGTATCCTCTGAATGACTACCTTACCTGAGATCAGGATCCCTGATATGATACAGCACCTAGGACTTCTCTCAGAAAAGTGCATTTCATTTTAAAAGATTTGTTTAGTTAAAAGTGCTTCAATCTTCATACACATCTCAAGGCCAACCTGTATCAGTTCAACCTTCTCCAGAGTGAAAGGCTGGCCTACTTGTGTGGTGTGGTAGTTACGTAATTTCATGTCAACTTGATGAATAAGTGTAGGGGTGGGTATAGTCTATCAATCAGGTTACAACCCGATGATGCCTCCTTGTGGGCGTGACCTTCTCATGATGATTCTGGGAACTTCCTCTCTTTCTCCCTGGAGATGGGATAGAGACTCTTTTTGTTTTCACCATTCTGTTGACAAGCCACATGGAGCTGCATTGAGGAAACAGACTCAGAGAGCTGGAGGAGCCGCGTGGAGACCTGCGCCAACACTGAGATAATACCACTCACACTGGATCCACAAGACTTTCCACCCACTGGCCTGTGATCTTCCTGCATT
The DNA here is from genome assembly GCF_000313985.2 of Echinops telfairi. NCBI lineage: Eukaryota > Metazoa > Chordata > Mammalia > Afrosoricida > Tenrecidae > Echinops > Echinops telfairi. Next base: position 58,018,697 of record NW_022103920.1, read on the forward strand.
CAGCATCATTGCATGTGCTGCGTGAGTCTGAAGAGGAATTTATGGACTAGTATCAGATATATGGATTAATATCAGACAAATGGACTTGATCTTGAATTCCCTGGGATGTTTTCTTAATATACAATTACTCTTTGATATAAAGCTTTTTTTTTTTAAGTTCTTTCTTACACACATATATGAGGATCTCTGGATTTGTTCTTCTAGTCAACCTGACCTAATACATGTGGTGCTTGTTTTTGGTCATTACAAACCTGGCATAAATTCTCTTCTGTTAGGACACCCATCTGACGGAGTGCCTGAGGGTCATAGACTCATACCACTAGACCCCCCAAACCCAGCACAAGGCTGCAGAGGGATACATAATATGTGATGAATTAAAACACACACATACACACACATACACACACATTGACTGCCATTGAGTCAATACCAGTTGGTAGTGACCCTATAGGGCAGGGTAGAACAGCCCCTGTGAGTTTCCAGGACTGTAACTATTGACAGGTGTAGAAAGCCCCAGCTTTCTCCATGGAGTGACTAGTAGTTTCAAACTGCTGATCTTGCAGTTAGCAGCCCAATGTGTAACCACTGTGCCTTGAGTGATATACGCAGAGGATAAGCACTGGAAAGTCTAGGGTGAAAAGATACTGTCGTTGCTTTCAAGGAAGTTGTCCCTGCTATCTGTCGCTGAAGAGAAAGAAATGGAGTCAGGTGTTGGCTTGTAGGCTACTCCAGGAGCACTCAGCTAGTGGCCCTGCTAAACTTCAGTTACTCACACACCACTGTCACAATCTGTACCCCACTTACACCATTAGCACCTTAAGTGACTCAGTGTTCACTTCAATGCATTTCAAGAAAAAATTGTAACCTGCCATTTGTGAAAAATTGGTACCATTTATTTATTAAAAATGTCCAAAAAGTATTTTAATAAAAAGAAATATAGGAAAGAACTAAGAGGCAAAAAACATCTATAGAGGCATAAATTTAGGCATGCATATATGTAAACACATTACTATATAATGATAGGGATATAGGTCTATGTACATATATTTAAATATTGCGCATTAAGGTACCAGACAGGCATTGAGTCTCTACTCAAGTACTCCCTCAATACAAGAACACTTTGTTCTAACAACGTGGCATCATGTGATACTCACCTTCCTAACACTACTGCTAAAGTCAAAATGGGTGCATAAGCAAATGTAGTGAAGTAAGCTGATGGTGCCCAACTATTAAAAGGTACAGCATCTGGAGTCTTAAAGGCTTGAAGCTAAATAAGCAGCCATCTAGCAAGGAAGCAACAAAGCCCACATGGAGGAAGCACTCTAGCCTGTGTGATCATGAGGTGTCAATGGGCTAAGGTATCATGTATCAGAAGAACCCAAACAAACAAATCTATCATTGAAATGATGGGAGTCAGAGTGAGAACCCAAAGGTAAATGGACATTCCCTGACAGAAGAGTCACAAGGAAAGCGCGAGGCAGCCAGGGGGATACACAGAACCAATGGAACCCAACATTGCTCTAGTTCAGCGGCTCTCAACACGTATTTGCCATGGTCTTAGGTCCTCTCTCTGTCTCCAGACAGGTCCACCCATAGGTAGATACGCCCACATACAAGCACCTGGCGTGAAAACTGTTACCCATGCTACACCATGCTTCAAGACAACATTTCATTGACTTTTCATTAGAAATAAATATTTCACAATATATAATGACATATTATTTTGTGATTAATCACTATGCTTTAATTATGTTCAATTTTTAACAATGAAAATACATCCTGCATATCAGATATTTACATTATGTATCATAACAGTAGCAAAATAACAGTTATGAAGTAGCAATGAAAATAACTTTATGTTTGGGGGTCATCACAGCATGAGGAACTGTATGACAGGGCCGCAGCATTAGGAAGGTTGAGAACCACTGCTCTAGTTCTTTAATGCTCCTCCACCCCCACCACCTCTCACTATCATGACACCAGTTCTACCTTACAAATCCGGCTAGACCAGAGCATGTACACTGGTACAGATAAGAGCTCTGGACACGTGGAATCCAGGACAGATAAGCCCCTCAGGAACAGCAATGGGAGTAGCTATACCATGAGGGTAGTGGGAAGGTGGGGGAAGTAGAAGCAATAGCAGGGGACCAACTGCAATGACGTATAATCCCCGCCCCTCTCCCCAGGGGGATGAAAAACAGTAACGTGGACAAAGGGAGACAGCGGGCAGTATAAGATATGAAAATAAAAATACTTTATAATTTATCAGGGGTCCATGAAGGTAGAAGGGAAGGAAAAAAATAGGAGCTGATACCAAGGGCTCAAACAGAAGGAAAATATTTTGAAAACGATGATGGCAACATCTGTACAAATGTGCTTGATACAACTGATGTATGGATTGTTATAAGAGCTGTAAGAGCTCCCAATGAAATTGTTTATTTTTTATTTATTTTTTTGAAATTGTTTATTTATAACTTAAAAATGTACTTTAAAATGTTTCTTTTGCTTGGCACTAAATATAACCCTAACCTTGATTCTGTCCTCCATTTGATTTTTGGTTTTCTGTAGTGATTTGGTGAGGTTTCACAGAATCGTTTCTAGTCACATGCGTGATGCTGCATGATGTTTCCACTTTCCTTCCGTCCTCCTTGCGCCCTCTCCTGTCTTTGGCAAAGGCTGCCCTGCTGGTCTCCTATGGTCAACAGCTCTCAGAAGTGCATACCTCCATGGTGTGACCGTTCACCTTATAGAAGTGTTTGTCTGAAAGTTAAGCTGGGGGGTGGGGGAGCGGAGCTTGAAGGGTGTTTTAAAACCCTTAGTGTGAGAGGAAACCAGCCTCCCATAACCAATTAGGTTCTAAGGAAAGTTGTACAATTAAGAAGTAAAAAGAGACAGGCCAAGAATAGTGTGTTCACCTCCTCCATGAGATCAGGATTGAGAGAGAGTGAATGTATTCTTTCAACAACTTATATCGTCTTAGGACATGCAAGCACCTCCCCACTCCCTCCAGCTACAGACACCCACATACATAACAAGGTGGGCAGTGTCCTAACCTAGATACATGAGCTCGTTGGGGGAGTAACCTAACACCAGTGCTGGGCGCAGATTAGCAGGGGTGGACAGTCTCCTGAGCGGGAGAACAATAGCGCCAGGTCTGCTCTTATAGGTAAGACTGCAATATCATAATCAGCCATGTGCTTGTAAGGTGTCGTTTAGGTAGCACTATGATGGAGGATGTCGTGAGGATGATTTTTAATTAGGAGAATGTGCCTGGGACTCCTCCAACTCACAAATGAGTCCTGGCCTCCACCCAGAGTCTGGCCTCCCAGGCTTCATTAATCGGGAGTATGGAGATTTGTCACATACGCTCTCTTCCGGGTCCTCAGTTTCCCACATCATAGTCTCAGGAGTTCTATTAGACACATAAGCCTGGGCCTTATTTTTATCATTTTATTTGGGGCTCGTACAAGTATGCTTGTACATTTGTTGCACCATCATTCTCAAAACATGTCCTTTCTACTTGAGCCCTTGGTATCAGCTCCTCATTTTTCCCCTCCCTTCCCACTCCTCTCACTCATGAACCCTTGATAATTTATAAATTATTATTTTGTTATATCTTCACTGTCCAACATCTCCCTTCACCCACTTCTCTGTTGTCTGTCCCCCAGGGAGGAGGTTGTATGTAGATCCTTGTATTCAGTTCCCCCATTCCACCCTCCCCTCCCTCCACCCTCCCAGTACCGCCACTCTCACCACTGGTCCTGAAGGGATCATCTGTCCTGGATTCCCTGTGTTTCCAGTTCCTATCTGTACCAGTGTACATCCTCTGGTCTAGCTGGATTTGCAAGGTAGAATTGGGATCATGATAGTGGAGGGGAGGAAGCATTTAAGAACAAGAGGAAATTTGTATATTTTATCATTGCTACACTGCACCCTGACTGGCTTGACTCCTCCCGGCAGCCCTTCTGAAAGGGGATGTCCAGTTGCCTACAGATGGGGTTCTCAATCTACACCACCACCCCCATTCACAATGATATGATTTCTGTTATTTGATGACTGATACCTGATCCCTTCGACACCTCGTGATCACCCAAGCCTGGTCTTTTTTAGTACTAAGCTTTGTTCCACATTTTTCTCCTACTCTGTGTGATCTCCTTCAGAGCAGTGAGCAGTGGGGCCAGGTAGCATCTAGTTCTCCTGGTCTCAGGGTTGTTGAGGCTGGTGTGCATGTGGCCCCTTGGTCCTCTCCACACACCTGTGATTGTCTTCACTCCCCTGGCTGCAGGTGGAGAAAGACCAGTGGCTGCTCCATCTTCTTCTCCACTGCCAGGCATTGTGACCCTCCGTGAGCACCAGCAAAAGGCAAAAGAAAAGGGGAAAGAAAGAAAAGAGTTTTCAAATGTTGTCAGGCATATAGCCCAATTAAACTAGCTTTATTAGGCAGTGAAACATATTTTCTGTAAAGTCCTTGAGCTTATTAGATGTATGATTTGTGATCTGTATTTTTAGTACATATTTAAATTAACCATTGTGCATCAGGTATCCTAAGACCAAGACCTGCATTATCTAAACCCCTACTTAAATTCCTTCCTCAGACATACTACTCCCACAGACTAAATTATTCATCTCACCAAACTTTCTCGGCTGACAAAACCACTTGCTTGCTTATTCAAATGCTATTGTGAAAGCAAGTGTCAGCTCAGCAGATACTTGGGCTTTTTAAAGGACCGGGGTACAGAACCATCATGTCTAAAACCAGATACTTGGAGATAAAAATCTGTCAGACCATATGCTGTACAACTTCTGGATCCAGGAAACAGAGACCTCTTTCTCCCGGGGTATGTATCATTACAATTATTCTAAGGGATCAAGTGTCAGTCATTGAAACCTCTAGAAGAGAAAATTGTATGAATTCCTGGAGATGGTAAAGGGAAAACAGAAGTGAATGAGCACTGATCTGATCGGTGTACTGGGAGTCTGTGTTGTGAGAATGCATATGAGCATGCAGATTTCCACCCCCAGTGTCCTCTCCTTAGCAATCCTATTGTGGAAGTCAATGTCTCGTTTCCCACTGACATTGAAAGAATGCTGTCTTCACCCAAAAGCATGATAGCATTTGACAAAACATCGCAAGATCTTTGTATGCTTTCTCTGTATTAATTTTAATATGTCTTTCCAATGTACAAGCAGCCTTCAAAAAAATCAAAGAAAAAGAAAATTTTTTTAAATGCAATTTTTCCATGAACTTTTTAATATACTCTTTTATATTACTTTAGTATACTCTTGATATACTGCTTTGGATTTTAAAATTTTAAACCTTTAACACTTAGTTGCAAAATGTAATTAATACTTCTGAACTATCTGCTTTAAAACGGCTGAAATGGTTATTACTTTACCACTATTGAAATTTTTGAAATAAGTTTCCAAACGTGTTACAGATAGTTTCTTGTCTTTTATATATTTTATCGATGGTGCACATTTGATAACGCTTGCCTATTTTACATTGTACAAATGTTACCATCTTCAGAGGCTTCGTTGCGATGTGTTAGTAAACTACGCAATCCTGCTAAGACTATGTGGACAGTATGTGGAGACAATTTGGCAGTCACCCACCTAGTTTGGGCCACACAGTATTCTCTAAGGCCTTAAAGGGAAGGCTCTTCTACCTCTGCAACTGTCAGTCTCCACTTCTCTTTAGATTGTGGAGATCCAAGTACGTTGACGTATTTACAGTACTGTATACTTTTAAAATGATCAGGTAGAGCGGTCCAAGTCTTCTCTACGTACTTGGTAATGATTATGCAGGCTAATCATAAAAGGTAGAACTCACAAAAGAAACAGAAAAACTTCAGTCTGCTGGAAGTGGAAGAAGGGAAGGAGGAAATGAAAGGCATTATCAGACAACGTGCTTCTTCAAGGACATGAGGCTTTAGTTCTTGAGATTTTTAAATTACACAAACACACATCTGTCGACGGGAGCTTGCATACATATGATACAAGAGTGTATGCAGTAAAAACTAAGACGTTCTCCCTTTCCTCAGTAACCCCATTCCCTGCTCTGGCGGCAACTGCTATACGATACGCAGCTTCTTGAGAATTCTTCCAGAGATCTTCCGTGCCTTTGCCAACATATATGTATTTTCTCTTTTTGTTAACACACACACAAAAATAATGTTATATACTCCACTCTGTTACTTTATTTTTCTCAATAATATATCTTGAAGCTCTTTTATGATCTATACATACAATACTTCATCATTCAAGGCAAGGGCTGCAGAGTGATTCACTGTATGAGTATATCATAATTCTAACCAATCTCTTAATGATGTATATTTACATGGTTACCATCTTTTATGATTATAAAGACTCTAATACTTCATTTGCATATATGCTATTTTTCACATATACAAGACTATAGACTAAATGACTACAGGTAGAATTATTGGGTCAAAGAGAGCTTTCTTTCAAGTTTATTTTGACAAGATGGTATCCAAATAGTCCATGGAAGATTCCATTAACTTTTATTTCAATTTTTCCATGAACTTTTTGAAGCCCCTTCATATTTTGATAAGTGTAACTAAAGATGTTTTGGTAAAAACACAACTTCGTAAAGTCGTACCAATTTTCACTCCCAACTGCAATATAGGAGAAGGAACACATTCCTTTTTTAATTCACAGTTTGAAGAGATGGCAAATGCAAATTAAGATACAGTAAGCTGAGAATGTATAGTAACCATTTCATAGTTTGTTGATAAGCAAGAGAGGCATCATCGGTTTTCTTTTTCATGACGATGGCTCGAAGTCAAAGAAGCCCCTGCCCCTCCGAAACTGAAGCCAAAGCCAAAGCATTAAAGGCCAAGAAGGCCGTGCCCAAAGGCGTTCATCACCAAACAAAAATGAAGATCAGCACGTCACCCACCTTCAGGGGCCCAAGACCCTGAGGCTAGGAAAGCAGCCCTACCAGCCTGGGCAGAGCACTCCCAAGAGAAACAAACTGGACCACACTAGCCATCACAAGTTCCCCCAAGCTCGGAGTCCGCCTTGAAGAAGATCAAAGACAACAACACACTTGAGTTCATTGTGGCTGTCAAGGCCAATGAGCAGCACATCAAACAGGCTGTGAGGAAGCTGGATAAGATTGACATGGCCAAGGTCAACACCTTAATCAGGCCTGCTGGAGAGAAAAAGGTGTCTATCTGTTTGACTGGCTCCTGACTGATGTTTCAGATCAGGGGTGTCAAACTGGTGGCCCGTGAGGTAACTTTTTGTGGCCTGTGATGCTCTGAAATAAAATGAAAATAGAAAAAATTGTTATGAAGAAAATAGCACTTAGGGGAGATCGAGGCAATACAATTGCCTCATACACACAATTCCCTTGTTAACCCTTTAAACTACTGAAGACAAGAATACACGTGGCCCAGTCCCTCTCCCAGGGGCCTGTGGACGTGTGTAAACATGCAACGTTTGAAAGCAATGTGTCTGCCACTCTCAGTGTCACGGAATGAAAACAGATCCTAATAGCGAACAGGTTAAAAGAGCACTCCGGGCTGTGCTGTTATGAATCAGACCTAGCGGCAGCGCTGGGTAACACTTTTAGAGGGAAGCCATTACGATTGTGCATCACGTTTGTCCGCTGTCCAACATTTTGTGTTTTTTATTAGTTACTTTGTTTTATTTTCTGGTGACAACATAAGAGATAAGTGAAAACTAGTAGGAGGAAAGTGCTGGCAAGTTTCAGGTAAAAAAGAATAATTTTAGTTTTATAAATACATTAAAAAAAATAAATGCTTAAATAAAAGTAATTATATAGTGTTTTAATTATCCTATCCATGTTCCTGAATCTTCACTTCAAAATATAAATTTAACAAAATTTGTAAATGTGATGTGGCCTGCGTGAATCTTGCCTGTTGCACCAAATGGCCCGTGTTTTAATTAAGTTTGACCACCCTGCTTTAGATGTAGCCAACAAAATCAGAATCATTTAAACCGAGTCTAGCTGGGTATTGCAAGATATAAACTGTTCAATTAAAAAAAAAAGGTATCATCATGTTAGAAAAGAAAATTTTGGATTCTTTTTGAAACCATGAAAACCTAAATATGCATTTCTATTCATATTATTAAAAACAAATAGGCATTGCTAATAATAATTATAAGATATATTACATGAAATGTACAAAACTTGTATGTTACACAAAACCAGTACATAATTGGACTATGATTTTTAAATCTGTATTAAAATAATAGGCATTGTTATTAAGACTCTACATTAGCCCTCAAATTGACTTTTATATCTTATTGATGTACATTTAGAAGTAAATTTTAGAACAATTTTTTTTAAGGCCTTTTTTTTTTCAAGCTGTAGTGTTGAGTGAAACTTCACAGAGCAAATTCGTTTTCATTGACTGATTCAAACACCATGTTCTGTGACCCTGCTGCAGTAACACTCTGCACACTTTCTCCCTGGGTTCCCAATTCCATTCACACTGCAAAACATATTTAACGAATCTAAAAAAAGGCACAGCAGATCCAAGGCAGAAAACCAGATACTATGTTACTTCATAAAAGGAGGGGAAAAAATATTTATGAACTTAGAAAAAGAGCAGAAATGAAAAAATTTAAGCACAGCTTTACAGTTAAGAGCCTTAAAGAATATGTATGTAAAACCACACAGGTCCTCCTGTAGGTAAGGAATCCAGTGGTCTCTGTCAGGCTTTCCTTTAAAAGAGAATTCAGTATGCATTGGTACCAGCTCAGAAAGTGTCACTTTTAGATTTTTGTGACATAAATGTATCAAAATATATTTTGATGAAGAAATGACACTTAAGTTCAGAGTCATATATCCTATAAAATTTCTCAACAATAGCATAAACTATAATTTAAAATTTAGAAAGAGAAATCAAGTCTCAATTAAAGAATTCTCAACTATCTTTTAACCTACTTCCATCAAGTCTATGCAACCCACATCGTTTCTGTTGGGTGCCTGTGGTATCTACATAATCTAGTGTCAATTTGAGAGAATTACAAGTGAAGTCTGGCCTGTCATTCAAGATATAACCAATGAGGCCTCTGTGTGGGTCTGGTCTTCTCCTGAGAATTCTGGGAACTCCTGTATTTCCTCCTTGGAGGTGGAAGACACACACTCTCTCTCTATTCACTCAGCTGACAAGACACATGGAACTACTCTAGTGCCCTGAGCTGGAGAAGCCACATGGACCTACCCTTATACAACCAAATCTCTGAAGCTGGAGAAGCCATGTAGAGACCCCTGCCAGTGCTGAGATGCTTACATTGCCACCGATCCAAAGACTTTCTACCCACTGGCCTGTGATCTTCCTGCATTAGGTGTCATTGCATGTGTTTCGTGAGTCTGAAGAGGACTTTATAGATTGGTATCGGACAAATGGACTAATGGATTTATAGGCTTGGACTAGACTGGGTTGGGTGTTTTCTCAATGTACAATTACCCTCTATATAAAACTATCTCTTATATGCATGAGTTTCTATGGATTTGTTTCTCTAGTCTACCCGGACTAACAGTGCCATTGAGTTATTTTCAACTCACAGTGGCCCTATGTGCAATAAGACAAAATACAGCCTGGTCTTGTGCCATCCTCACAGTTGACATGCAGGTCAATGCATGTCATCAAGGCTCTTCCTACTTTGCACTGCCCCTCTACTTCCCAAGGCTGATGCCCTTTTCCAGGAACTGGCCTTTCCTAGTAAATCACCAAAATATGTGAGACTAAGTCCTGCCATTCTCACATCCAACTGTACGCATAGTAATGCTGGCCCTATATAGGGTTTCTAAGACTATAATACTTTTTTCTCCTGGAGTAGCTGGTGGATTCAAACCACTAAACTTGGAGTTAGTAGCTCAAGACTTATCCCACTGTACCACAAGATGCTTTATCTTCTGGGTAACCAAGATGTATTGAGGCCTGATCAACTGAAAGTCAGTGTTACCATGTGGATTGTTCTGACCATTCTAGAGAGGTTAGATCAGGTGGTTCAGTGGGAAACCCTATTTTCTTTTTAATTAAATCATTTTATTGGGGGCTTGTACAACTCATCACAATCCACACATCCATCCATTGTGTCAAGTCAAGCGCTTTTGTACATTTGTTTCCCTCATCAATCTCAAAACATTTGCTTTCTACTTGAGCCACTGGTATTCACTCCTCATTTTCCCCTCCCTCCCCACTCCTCCCTCCCCCATGAACCCTTGATAATTTATAAATTATTATTTTGTCATGTCTCACACCGTCTGATGTCTAGGAAACCCTGTTCTTGAAACTCTCAGACTAGAAGTGGCTGAGCAAGCAATTTTAGAGACAAAAGTCCCAAATCGCTAGTTATTTCATTTAAATTATATCTATAAAATGCCAAAGAAACCAATTTGGCCAATTTCGTTAAACAATTTCTGGTCAAGTTAGTGACACAAACAAACAAACATGCCCCACGAAACCAAATATGACGGGGTGACACCCCGCCAAACAAAAGAAGCTGCTGGGTAGAGCTTTCGTAAGTGGCACACATTTTCCCTGCGAGGTGAACATTGAGCCACTTGCTCTGAGGTAGTGCACCAGTGGCGTCACCTGGGAAGGTTCTCTTTGGTCACAGTGAGTTTTTTCATAAAAGCAGTTTCACTCAAGCCTCATTATTTTGTGATGACCGATTTAAGAGAACAGTGTGTGGCTGTGAAATTTTGTTTCCTGCTAGGGGAAAAAAATGTCACAGAAACTGTTGTGATGCTGAACACAGCTTACACGGACAGTGCTATGAAGAAAACTCCAGTGTATGAGTGGTTTTCTCATTTCTAAAAAGGTAAAATGTCTATTGATGACAAACCTCATTCTGGACATCAATCAACTTCCCAAATGAATGAAAATATTGACAAAATTTGTGCACTTGTGCTCGAAGACCGACAACAGACCATTGAAGATATGGGGGAGTTATCTGAACTGTCTCAGAGCCTAATTCAGCAAATTTTAATGGAATATTTGGGAATGAGGAGGGTCGCTGCAAAATTTGTCCCTCGAGTTCTGACTGACCAGGAAATAGAGTGTCCAGTGGAAATATGCTGTGTTTTGAAAGACCACAAAGCAATCCCCAAGTCATAACTGGTGACAAGACATGGTTCTATTCTTATGACCCTGAAAGCAAACATCAATCAAGCCAGTGGAAGACAACATCGTCACCTCACCCCAAAAAACTTGTTAAGTGAAATAAAGATCAAGAGGATGCTCATTTGGTTTTTTTATTTGAGGGGGGTAGTGCATTTGGAGTTCACTCCACTAGGTTGGACTGTTCAAACTTTCTATTTCTGAAAAGATTGTGTAACAGTGTGCAACAAAAACGGCCTGATTTGTGGCAGTCAGGGAACTGGTTTTGCCACCACAACAATGCATCTGCTCACACAGCCACCTCAATGTGCCACTTTTTGGCAAAAAGACAGCATGCCTCTTTTGTCCCACACACCTTATTCATCTGCCCTCACTCCATCTGACTTCATTTTGTTTCTGTGAATTAATAGGGACATGAAAGGACAGCAATTTTTTCACTGTAGAAGAGATGAAGGAAAAAATGAGGTAGGTGCTGTCAGATCAGTTTGAAAAATATTTCCAAGAATGGAATCGCAGATTTGACAAATGTATTAAGTGTAATGGAGTGTACTTTGAAGGTGATTAAGTTTGTTTTATAAAAAAATTTAAATACATAGCTTTGGGGAGAAAAATTCCATTGGGGGGGAGGGAGAGGGAGACTGCTCATATGTGAATTTACATCATGTAAAGAAAAATAAACCTGTCATTTGGCTGAATTTTTCATATTCTTCCCAAAATATTTTTCATGCTGTAATCTCAGCCCTGATCTCAGAACAGAGTAAAAGCATACAAAAAATACTTCCTTACCATAATCCTTAAACTAATTAAGCTAACTGCATAACTTGTAGCATTTGTCATCATGTTTGCTTCCAAAAAAGCATGTCTACAACAAGAGATGTTTATCACATGAAAAGTAGGTAAAACTGTTCTTTCAGAAGAATGGGAAAAATCCATTAAAATGATGGATTTTATATCAAGCCTTCTGTTCTGAGTCACTCACAACAACATGCCCATCACCACCGCCATTTCCAGCATCAACCCCATCTAATGGGAGCCCAGAGCAATAAGCAGTTTTACTTCATACGGATCAATTGATTCTCCACCCTATTGTCTTTTCAACAGTATGATACGTTCTGCAGCTACTTGAAGTTGACCATCTTTAAAATGCTCTGGAATTTTATGCAATAGTCTCTTCTCTTCTGAGCAAAATAACATTGATGCAATTCAGGAGTATAAAGAAGAGTGATTTTACTCTCTTCAGATAAACAAGTCTCCCAGTACAAATGTAGGAATCAACCACTGGATTTCAGAGAGAATGCATCTTACGTGTTCCTCAGCTGCTGCTACCATGGTGACAGACTAACTGGCAACTTTTTAGACTACTTTATTATAATGGTTCTGTTATTTCTTAAAGCAGAAAATGCTTTTTTTAAAAAAAAAAGAACTGAAAGGAAATGTTTTGCAAGTCATTCCCCTTTTACCATGTCTCTATGGTCTTGTCTAGACAGGCTTTAGTCTAGACTGATAACTGACTTAACCTTCATAATTTACTTAATGTGCTGCTGTTTCTCACTTGCACGTTCTATGGTTTTCTTCCGCCTTAAATTTATCTTTTAAAAGTCACTGAATTCATTAATAACCATTGAACTCTCATGACAACTAATATCTTCATAGTCAATTGTTAAAATTATTCATGCAGACTGATTAAATTTAGTTATTAAGATGTCTGGGAGTGCAAACAGGATAAATATCTTAATTTTAGATTGTGGTTAATTATTTTGGAAGCAATCATGATGTGGTAATTATATAATCGCTTATCAATTTGAGAGGATTAAGAGTGAAGGGGCAGAGTGTAGCTTGTCAATCAGTTCGTAGCCAATGAGACCTCTGTGTGGGCGTGGTCTTCTCCTGAGGATTCTGGGAAATCCTGTATTCCTCCTTGGATGTGAGAGACACTCTCTCTCTTTCTGCTCACTTCTGAGAGACACTCTACTGACTATACACATGGTGCTAAGCTGATCGAGCCCATGCCTAGGGATCTGAAGGAGCCACGTGGATACCCCTGCCGGTGCTGAGATGCTTCTACAGCCACTGGATCCACAAGACTTTGCACCCACTGGCCTGTGAGCTTCCTGCATTCGGCATCATTGCATGTGTTTCATAAGACTGAAGAAGACTTTATAGATTGGTATTAGACATATGGGCTAATGTCAGACTTATGGACTTGATTTGGACTGGGATGGAATGTTTTCTCAATATTCAATTGCTCTTATATATAAAGCTCTTTCTTACACACATATGGATTTGTTTCTCTAGTCCACCCAGACTAACACATGACATCTAATTATCATCCATTCATACTTTGCGAAAGGATTCTAAGTTCAGAATGATTAATTTCCTATTACAATATTTGTAGATAATGAGTGCTCTAGATACATTATCTCAGCTGAATTTTCCAGTCATCCTGTAAATTGGCAATTATTATCCTGCTTTATAGATGAGGAAATTGAGGCTCAGAAGAATTAAAGTGCCTACAGTTGGTCAGATAGTAAGGTTGTGGCAAAGTTGGGCTTGCAGTCATATACATTCACTCCAAATATCACCAACTTCAAATATCACTTAATTATCAGTGATCTAGAGAGGTTTCTCAGATATTCGTCTACAGAGAACAAAGCCAAAGAAAATAACTCAAATCAGGATCAGAATATTGACGCTGGGTGTACAGTTATTCCACCACTTGTGTGTCAGTTTGTCATGCTGTTGTCTTTTGCATGTTGCTGTGATACTGGAAGCTCTGTCACTGGTATTTCAAATACCGACAGGGTCACCCAAGGTGAACAGGTTCAGCAGAGCTTCCAGACCAAGAAGAGACTATGACGGAAGAATGGGCTGGCATTTCTGAGGGATTTCCCACTACAAGCCTGATGAGTAGCAGCCGCAGAACATTGTCAGATATAGCGCCAGGAGATCAGCTCCTCAAGTTGGAAAGCACTCGAAACACAGCTGAGGAAGAGCCGCCTTCTCACGGGAGGGTCGACCATCATGATACGGATGGAGTAAAGTTTGGGGGACCTTTATTTGCTGATGGGGCATGACCCAAACTGAAAAGAACCAGTTGCAAACACCTATTAATAATTGGAACGTGGAATGTAGAAAGTATGCATTTAGGAAAATAGAATTTGTCAACAATTCACAGAAACACATAAAGATTAATATCCGAGGCATTAGTGAGCTGAAATAGACTGGAAGTCGGCATTTTGAACCAGAAAATCATATGGTTTACTATGTTGGGAATGACAAATTCAAAAGGAATGGCGCTATATTCATTGACAAAAAGATCATTGAAAGACTGATATGGAAGTATAATGCTGTGTGTGACAGGATAATATCTATATACATACAAGGAAACCCAGCTCATATAACTACTATTCAAACGTATCTACTAGCCACTAAAGCTAGTGATGAAGAAATTAAGAATTCTTGCAATGTCTTCAGTCTGAAATTGATCAAACATTACATCAAGAATGATTGATAGTTATTGGTGATTGGAAGACAGAAGTTGGAAACAGGAAGGAACAGTAGTTGGCCTTGAAAAAAATGAAGCTGGAGATCACATGATGGAAATTGGTAAGAACAATGATTTCTTCATTGCAAATATCTTTTCCCAACAACATAAAGGGAACTATATACACAGACTTCACCAGATGGAAGATGCAGGAACCAAATTGACTATATCTTTTGTAAGAGATGATGAAGAAGCTCAATATCTGCAGCCAAACCAAGACCAGGGGCTGATAGTAAAACAGACCATCAGTTTCTGTTTAGAATATTCAGGTTGAAGTTGAAGACAATCAAAACAAGTCCACAGGAGCCAAACTATGACCTAGGGTGGTATGGTTGTTTCTCCTATACCACTGTCTTCTGTGGCTAGGTTCTGTAATTTATTCCAGTGGCCACACAGAACTCACAGATGCTCATAATTATGGGCTTTATAAGGCAAGTGAATTGGTTCCAATTGACGTGCTCAGGATACAGTTGTTCAGTCAACACAGTTGTTTCTCTGAAGTGGCCATAGACAGGCCTCTCTCTGGTCCTCAGTCTCTTTGGCCTGGCCTCTACCTACTGGGGCAATGTCACAAAGCTCTTTTAGGGCTGTCAATGTAGCCCAAAGGGCACGTCAATCTGCTATAAGCTTCACCTCTAAAGGTACTCTGCTCCAGCTTCATGGTCAGTAAAAGCTAGCTCCTCCAATTAAGTGGCCAAAGGCACTCCATTCCAAAAACCAGTCTCCTGTCCCAAAAAACTCAGCTTGACTCCTGCTCTGCAAGCTGGGAAATCCGCCACTCTGTATCATGCTGAAGAGCTCTGGTGGCCTAGCAGGTACACATTGGGCTGCAATCCTCAACGTCAGTAATTCAAAACCACCAGCAGCTCGGAAGGAGAAAGACGGGGCTTTCTACTTCTGTAAACAGTTACATTCTGGGAAGTTCCCCAGAGCAGTTCTACCCTGTCCTAGAGGGTGGCTAAGAGTCAGTCTTGACGACGGCAGTAGTGAATAGCATGCTGAGAGTCTTAGCTCTGCTCTGCTGCTACTCCACAGCCACTCCTCTGGTGTCACAGCTATCTTCTGGATCGAGGATGTTCAATGCATAGGGATGTCAGGGCACAAAGGACATTATTCACTCCTGGCTCTTTTCTCTTGCGAGTAATAAAATCCCCACCTCCTGCTTATAAATGATCTTATATGAAGCAGGATGGCAAATGACCCTATTAACAATCACTTACAGCTGAATCATATAATCCAATCAATATCTTCCCCCACCTTCTTATCCAGACACACCAGGAAAACAAAGAACATCAATCAAAAGGTTTCAACAAGCTGACGAAGCACTAGAGCATTTACTTGTCTCTGACACGAAATATGGAACACAGCTACCTGGTCAACTGGAAGAGATCCATATTTGCGCCCATTGGAAAAAAATGACCTAACAGAATGAGGAAATTATCACCAGCATCATTAAATATCACATGCAAGTAAAATTTTGCTGAAAATGATTCAACAGATGGTTGCAGCAGTATATTGACAGAGCTGCCAGAAATTTAAGCCGGTTCTAGAAGAGGACATGGAATGAGGGATAGCATTGCTGATCACAGATGTGTGTCGGCTGAAAGCACAGAATACCAGAAGGTGTTTATTTGTATTCTGTTGACTATGCAAAGGCATTCTGCTGCGTGGATCATAAGGAACTGTGGTGACATTCAGAAGAATGAGAGATCCAGAACACTTCATTGTGCTCATGTAGAACTAACACATGGACCAAGAGGAAGCAATTCAAAGAGAATAAGAGAATACTGCATGGCTTAAAATCAGGAAACGTGGGCATCAGGGTTGTATCCTTTCACCATACTTATTCAGTCTGTATGCTGAACAGATAATCTGAGAAGCTGAAGTATATGAAGCATATGTGGCATCAGATTTGGAAGAAGACAGTATCAATCTGTGATATGCAGATATCCTGTTTCCCTGAAAATAAGACAGTGTCTTATATTAATTTTTGCTCCCAAAGATGCGATAGGTCTTATTTTCAGAGGATGTCTTATTTTTCCATGAAGAAGAATACGGTACACATTTATTGTTTATTGTTTTATTAAATGAGACCTCGCACTTCCTATCTGCTCTGGCTGCGCTGCGGCCAACAGTGAACTGCATGGTGGCGCCCGTCGCTACGGTCCAGACTCCAGAGTTACGGTAGCTTTGGGGGCTTTATTTTGGGGGAGGTCTTATTTTCAGGGGGATGCCGTGTATTTCAGCGAGAGGCAAAACTGTAAGTAGGTCTTATTTTGGGGGGATGTCTTACTTACGGGGAAACAGGGTAACACAGCCTTGTTTGAAGGACTTAAAGCACTTGCTGATGAAGCTCAAAGATTGCAGCCTTCAATATGGATTACAACTCAATTTAAAGAAAACAAAAATCCTCACACCTGGACCATTAGACAACATCATGGTGAACGGAGAAGAGACTGAAGGTGTTAAGGATTTCATTCTTGTTTGGATCCACAATCAATGCTCATGGAAACAGCAGTCAAGAAATCAAACAATGTATTGCATTGGGCAAATCTGCTGCACAAGACCTCACGATATCCTTTTTGAAGACCTCTTTGAAGAGTCAAAATATCCTTTTTAGGACTCAGGTGTGCCTAACCCAAGCCATTTTCATTTGTCTCATACGTGTGGGAAACTGAGGATACAGAAGAGAGTGTATGCAGACAAACTTAATTCTCGTGATTGAGGAAGCCTAGGAGACCAGGGTTCTGAGTGGAGGGAGAACTTCACATTTGTGAGTTGGAGAAGAGTCCCTGTCCCATTCTCACAATTAAAAACCATCCCCGCAATATCCTCCCATAATAGTGCTACCTTAGTGTTACCTCTTACAAACACATGGCTGTTTGCTATCTGGCCAGCAGCTTTGTCTATAGAAGCAGACATGTTGCTATTATTCTCCCCACTCAGGGGACAGTCACTCCTCTTACGGGCCCCGAGCACTA
Organism: Echinops telfairi; assembly: GCF_000313985.2. Taxonomy (NCBI): domain Eukaryota; kingdom Metazoa; phylum Chordata; class Mammalia; order Afrosoricida; family Tenrecidae; genus Echinops; species Echinops telfairi. The sequence continues at coordinate 58,036,345 of NW_022103920.1, forward strand.
GTGTTAGGTTGTTAGGCTACTCCCCCAACGACCTCAGGGATGTCTAGGGTTAAGATACTGCCAACCTTGTTACATAGGTAGATGTCTGTGGTTGGAGGGAGGGGCGGGGTGCATGCCCCAAGACTAGATAGGTTGGTAAAGGAATACATTCCCTCTCGCTCCCACTCAGACCTGGTTCCTGATATCATGGAGGAGGTGAGCATCCCCAAATTTTTGTCTGTCTCTTAATTTCTTCCCTTCGATTACACAACCGATCCATCCAGATGTGGGCTGGATCACACACAAGTGCATGTGAAAGCTGGATCACAAATAAGGAAGACTACAGAAGATTAGGTGCTTTTGAACTATGGTGCTGGCGAAGAATGTTGAAAGTCCCATGGACCGCCAAAAGAACAAACAACTGCCTCGGAAGAAGTTACAGCCATTATGCTCCTCAGAAGCAAGGGTGGTGAGACTTTATTTCACGTACTTCGGATATGTTATCGGGAGAGACAAGACCCTGGAGAAGGAGTGCGTGGATTGTAAAGTAGAAAAGCAGCCAGAGGCAGGGGAAACCCTCAAGGAGACTCATTGACACGGTGGCGAAAGCAAGGGGCTGCAACATAACAGTTGTGAGAATGACACAAGACCAGGCAGTGCTGTACCTAAGATCCTGACGAGTTTGAACCGACCTGATAGCCCCTAACGATATGCCACCTAATAAGATGGCATTACTGCTCTTATTAGTTACTGTTCAGTCGATTCTGACTCTTAGTAATCCCGTGTGTGCAGAGTCGAACTGCCCCCTCGTTCCCAAGGCTGGGAACTTTCAGAACCGGATCACCTGATCTTATATACGAGGAACCTCTGGGTGGATTTAAACCTCCAACCCTTTGATTAGCAGTCCAGGCTTAACCATTTGCAACATCCAGCTATGGAGACTCTTATCAGTGAAAATAGGAAAGGAACACGCAGGTTCTAATGAGAATGAATATCCCAGTTCTCCAATTGAGGATGAGTGCACTGGAACTCAAACCACATGATTATGCGTTATCCCTGTGGCATATGTTACATTTTTCAGTATGTATTCAGATGCTATATAATAAAAATATCTGCAAAGAAAAATGAATTTTTAAAGATATAAATTGTTGAAGGGGGTTGTGAAATAGTTGTCTAATACTTTTCCCTAGGTAACTCCCATGCCATCCATGACTGGGTTTGAGGCTCCAGTGGCACTCACAGAAGCCCCTACTGTACTCCTGTTTTGTTTCTATTTCTGTGTAAGAACTCAAATCACTTCCCTGGAGATTAAAGAAAATCTGCCTCTGAAATAAGAATAGAACAAAACCCTAAGAGGATTAGTTCTTCCCGGAAGGTCATTTCACTTCAACTGGACCATTTTGAATTTGTATTTCAGTGTTTGGATAACTACTGTTAAGTCAGCATTGCACTTTTCTTTAATATTAAGAGATTTGGTTTTGTTTTTAGAAAAATAAACCATCATCATGTTAAAGCACAAAAATGTCCATTTTCTCACAATAGTTTTTTTTCTGTTCACAGACATGTTAGGGAGTCCTGGTACACTGGTTAAACACTAGCTACTAACTGAAAGGTCAGTGATCCAAACCCATTAGCCCCTCTGTGGAATATAGACAGGGCAGTCTGCTTGCACAAAGACTGCTAGCCTGGGAGCAATTCTACTCTGCCCTGTAGCATCATGCTGAGTTGCCAAGGGGTACGGTTTGTCTTTCAGTTATCATGTGTTCAGCCAAAGTGACTCCAATGAGGGTAGTCTAATCCACAACTATTTTTGTCTTGTATATCATGCTCAAGATATCTGAGGGACCAGCCTCTATTGTGGCTTGGTCTCATTTGCTTTTATTGTCAAAAACAATCATGTCTATTGTCATACAAAGTCAGTCCCCACTTTACAGAGGTAACAATTGTCTTTTACCATTTGTGTTGGTTCATTTTATTATTTCTATAGCTCTAAAGTATAGTCCTATAGTATTATTCCTTGATTTTAAATGAACTTCTGAAATTTTTACTTTTATCAAAATTGCATTTATATAACTTAGAGAGCCCTGTCACACTACAAAGTTTATCATGAAGAACAGCAGTCTCCGAGGTCACGCGCCTCTCCAGTTCTCATTCCCACTCTGTTCTCTCCTTTAGAAACAAACAAACAAAAGCCTTCTTGGGTTATTGGCATTCAGCATTGTAAATAAAATGCTCCTACTTCTATTTTTATTATACCACTTTAGACGTAGAATAACATGTCACCTTCTTATGATGAAAATGTTGGATTTGGCTTCTGTACACCACTGCCCCATATTGTTTTCTACCCAACCTCCAACTGTTTGGTTATGCCAAGATTCAATTTTTGTACAATTATTGCCATATAAATATGATTTAGAGACAAGCATCATAGTGTTGTTTAGTTTTCAATTGACCTCTTGCTATTTATCTCACCAATTCTCTAACAGGACTGCAGAGCTCATCTCATTATGAACAAATGTGTCAGAAGCTAATCATTCTATAGTTGGTGACATCCCGCTTGGCAACTAGGTCCTCCTGCTCCCATCTGCACTGATCGCTCTCTCGACAGCCTGGAGTGTTCCCTAATTACACTGCCAAGCTGTGGTCCCTTTCATACATGAAGATTTTACTTTCTTCTTTTAATCATTTTACTGTGAACACACTCAGAAAAGTTTGTAAGTCAGCCACTTCGTGCCTTTATTCCTACTCATTTTAAATATGAAATTTCTAAATTTCCCATACCTAAACAGCCCAGTACGCTGCGGAGACAAGAATCTTTCTTAATGTGAAGAATATTCATTTCTGTTTGAAGTTTTGGGCATTCGCATCTAAAAGCAAAGTGAAGCCAGAGGACGCCATCAAATTTCCACAGTTCACAAAGATTTGTCTCTCTTCATTTGGTCAGGTTCCGGTCAAGTCAGCACGAGGCATCCAGCCTAGGTCACTTAGGTACCACTGCAAGCTTGGGCGGCCACACACATCTCTCTGCACTTCAGGGTGTCTGTTTCCTTCACCTCTTCTCATCAGCCCCAGCCCCTTGGGGCTTGGTCATACCCAAGTCAGAATCCACACAACACTTTAACCTTTATTCCAGGCAGCCCTCTCTATTTCCCTCATCGCTCCCCTCTGTGGACCAGGTCCGTGGTGTCAATGGAACATGCACCAAGTTCAATCAGTCTCTTCACTGCTGCATAGTACCTCACTTCCACTCAACAAGTGGGCCCAGCGGTTACCACAAGGAGCATACCGGGCTGTCTGCTCACTGGCTCCGTTTAACTTTCAGTCTAAGAAAGAGGCATTCTCTGATGGGCACAGACTTTTCCTGCATACAATGGCAAGCTGCTTGATTCAAGAAGTCAAACAGTTGTTGCTGTTAGTATTTTTTGTTGTTGTTGAGGAACTTCCCTACATATGTAAATCTCTGGTTCTCTCACAGTACTGGATGTGACTCAGGTTTCCACCTAAATCCCCAAATGTGCATAGGTTTCTGGCTTAAAATAAAGTCTATTCCTTCTGGACAATTCCTAATTCCCCTTGTAGCATAGCTAATCTAATATAACCTAAATGCAGGCTTCCAGGCTCTCTGTAGTAATGATTGATTTCCATCACACACATAAGCCTATTTTATAATACCACATAGGAGAAGCATTCAAAATCCATAGGACAATCAGATAAAAGGCGGTCTGGTGGCGTAGTGGATTGCAGTTTGGGCTGCTAACTGCTAGGTCATGAGTTCAAATCAACTCAATATCAGTAAATCCAGTCAAATAAAAATATAGCCTTTAGCCCTTTTAAAATAACTTGACCATCCCCACTCCTGGAATGTGTCTCCATTTATGTGCATATGGCCTTGAACTTCTGGCAATGTGAATCCAGTAGGCCCTGGCACCCTACCCATCACCTTGCTTAACCAGATGGCTTTTGCCACAGGTCACTCTGGAAGGGGTTCTTCTCCCCTGAGCTGCTGCACATCATTCCTTACACTCCTTCCAGTCATTTCAGACAACAATAACCAAAGTAACCACCAAAGAATCAAACATTTCACCTCCCGTGACCTTGTTCTTTCTCTTACAAAGTCCCATGCTTCCAATTAGTCTGGAACCACCGCAGTGAATCCCGCTCCTGATGCCAACTGCATCCCGAGAGTTTTTCACCTGAACCGTAACCTGTTAATGTTCCTAATAAACCCTGTAATTGTGAGCATCACCTGTGAGTTTTGTGTGGTCACGGCAATGAATCATAGAATCCAGCTGAGAAGTAGAGTGTTCTGGGAGGGACTGTTGGTGTCAGAAGAGGTTAAAAAGAGATGGAGGGTAGACGTATATCTGACCTCTGCCTTTGGGTAATCAGCCTCAGGGGCCGGAAGAGGTCAGATGTGCATGTGCCCAGGCCATTTTTCAGTTTCAAAATTTTGAGAGTAAAACTCTCTGTTCATAATTGGGCTTCGACATTTTTGATCTACTAACTCTATTATCAACTTTCCAAAACTTTGATCTCTCTCTTTACATTATTTCCTCTCCCATTCTTTTCATACTTACACATTTATAAGTTTTTATTTCATCCCTTTACTGTCATTTCAATAAGGTTTCAGGAGGGTGCAAGAATAAGTGTGAATATTAAATCCACATTATTTAATACCATAAGTCCTCCTGAAATGTATTCAAATAGAATACATGTTGATATATTACTTCGGCCATTATTTTGTATGGTTGAAGAGTAAAAGGAAGTTCTCAAGTGTATGCTGAACAAATTATCTGAGAAGCTGGATTATATCAAGAACTTGGTATCAGGTTTGGAGGAAGACTCATTAACAACTTCTGATATGCAGATGATACAACTTTGCTGAAAGAGAAGAAGGCTTGAAGCACATAGTGATGATGGTCCAAGACCCCAGCCTTCAATATGGATTACCCCTCAACGCCGTGGAAGCGTAATCCTCACAACTGAACCAATCCTCAACATCACGACAAACAGAAAGGAGAATGAAACAGTCAAGGATTCAATTTTACTTGGATCCACAATCAATACCTATGGAAACAGCAGTCAGGAATCAAGTGACATATTGCAATGCACAATCTGCTGAAGGTGTTAAAAGCAAAGATACCTCTTGGAAGACTATGGTGCGCCTGACCCAAGCCGTGGTATTTTCAATCATCTCTCAGGTACATAAGGAGCCCTGGTGGTGCTGCCAGGTAAGCGCTGGACTGCTAACCACAGGCTGGAGGTTCAAATCCATCAGCTGTTTCACAGGAGAAAGTTGAGGCTCCCTGTTCCCATAATGGCAATCCTATGAGTTGGGATTGACTTGGTGGAAGTGGGTTTGGTGTGACTTGATTCTCATACTAAGCAGGAGAAAGCTTAGAAAGTAAGGAAAAATCAAGGAGAATTGATACCTCGTAATTACGCAAGGGGGCACCCCCCTAAAAAATGAAATTTTTTTGAAAGCTATATATTTAAATTTTTTTACAAAACAAACTTAATCACCTTCAAAGTACTCTCCATTACACTTAATACATTTGTCAAATCTGCAATTCCATTCTTGGAAACATTTTTCAAACTCATCTGTTTGGATGGCTGACAGCGCCTCCCTCCTTTTTCCCTCACCTTTCTATGTCATCAAATAGCTGCGCTTCCATGTTCCTCTGCAGACACAGAAACAAACAAACAAAAAACACACATGGAGTGAGGTCAGGTGCATGGGGCAAGAGAAGCATGCTGTTGTTTGCCAAAAACTGGCGCACTGAGGTAGCTGCATGAGCAGGTGCATTGTTGTGGCGGCAAAACTAGTCCCCTGTCTGCCACAAATCAGAACTTTTATGTCACACACTGTTATACAATCTTTTCAGAACCTCTAAATAGGAAGCTTGATTAACCGTCTGACCTGGTAGAACGAACTCCAACTTCTCTGTGAGTCGACATTTTCATCTGTTCTGGAAGTTGACAGACATCCAGAACAAGATTTGTCACCAGTCAGCATTTCACCTTTTTTGAAATGAGAATACCACTCGTACACTTGAGTTTTCCCCATAGTGCTATTCTTGTAAGCTGTGTTCAACATCACAACAGTTTCTGCGGCTTTTTTCCCCTGAGCAGGAAACAAAATTCCACAGCCACATGCTGTTCTCTTAAATCAGCCGTCACAAAAAAACGAGGTTCAGCGAAACTGATTTTACAAAAAAAAAAATCACTGTGACCAGAAAGAACCTTCTCAGAGGACGCCACTGAATGCATTAACTCAGAAAGAGTTGCTGGATGCTTGCCTAGTGGGAACAATGTGTACTACGAAAGCTCCACTCTGCCCAGCATAATTCTGGTTAATTTGGAGTACCCCCTCCTAGTGTTGATGAAGAATACTCAAGAACAAAAAATATCATTGTACAGGTGGGTGAGTGCAGAGTGGAGACTCAAAGCCCATCGGTAGGCAACTGGACACCCCCTTGCTTAAGGGTTGTTGGGAGGAGACAAGCCAATCAGGTTGCAGGGCAGCAACGATGAAACATGTAACTGTAACTTTCCTCTAGTTCTTAAATGCTTCCTCCCCCCAACTATCATGATCCCAATTCTACCTTATAAATCTGGCTAGACCAGATTTGTAAATCTGTAAACACAGGAATCCAGGACAGATGACTCCTTCAGGACCAGTGGTGAGAGGGGCGAGGCCTGGAGGGTGAAGGGAACGTGGGGTAGAAAGAGGGAACCGATTACAAGAATTTAAGTATTGCCTCCTCCATGGGGGAGGGACAGCAGAGAAGAGGGTTGGGGGGGTGTCGGACAGTGTAACTTATGACAAAACTATACTAAATTATGAATTATGAAGGGTTCATGGGGAGGGAGGAATGGAGAGGGAGGAGGAAAATGAGCAACTGATATTAGGGGCTAAAGTGGAAGGCAAATGTTTTGAGAATGATGAGGGCAACAAATTCACATATGTGCTTGACACAATGGATGGATGTATAGATTGTGATGAGAATTGTATGAGCCTCCAATAAAATTAAAAGAAAAAAAAGAACTGGAAACGCAGGGAATCCGGGGCGGATGATCACTTCAGGACCAGTGGTGTGAGTGGCAATACTGGGAGGGTAGAGGGAGGGTGGGTTGGAAAGGGGGAACCGATTACAAGGATCTACATGTGACCTCCTCCCAGGGTGAAGGGAGACGTCGGACAGGGCAAGATATGAAAAGAATAATTTATAAATTATCAAGGGTTCATGAGGGAGGGGAGAGTAGGGAGGGGGGAACTGAGGAGCTGAATCCAGGGGCTTAGGTTGAGAGCAAATGTTTTGAGAATGATGAGGGCAATGAATGTACAAATGTGTTTACACAATTGATGTATGTATGAATTGTGATAAGAGTTGTATGAGCCCCTAATAAGACGATTAAAAAAAAGAATACTAAATATACACACAGCATAGACTTTCAGAAGACTGAACAAATCCATGATGACAAAGTACAGCTAGAATTCTCCTTAGAAGTAGAATAGTAATACTTCATCTCACATACTTGGACCTATGATCAAAAGGGCTCAGCTTCCGGAGAAGGACATCATGCTTGGTAAATTAGAGAGCCCATGAATAGCAGGAAGACACTCAATGATATGGACTCACACAGTGGCTACCACCATGGGCTCAAACCTAGGAAAGCTAATGAGGCATGGGACCAGGCAGTTTCCTTCTGTTGTGCCCAGGGTTGCTATAAGTTGGAAGTGACTTGTTGGCACCTACCAACAACAAGGTATAGATATTATTAGTGGTTACAAACTCTACAGTGTAATAGTAGAAAAGGATCCCTGACATAATATGGAAAACCAGACCATTAGAAGATAGGAGATGAAGCAACTGAGAGGTCTTGATACTAGAGGGATCATCTGCTGAAATTGATATGAAGAATGTTAGGAAGTTTAGTAGAGAGAATCAATGAGGACAACGAGGGCAGGTTGAAGTCTCCAAGCAATGAGGATGGTGTAAATGTGCTACAATCTGATGGCTAATGCTTCATAGGGCACACAGTCCAGGACAGGACACACAGTTCTCAACCTCCCCAATACCGCGACCCTTTCATACAGTTCCTCATGTTGTGGTGACCCCCCAACCATCAAATTATTTTCGTTGCTACTTCATACATTTTGTGGCTGTTATGAATCGGGCGACCCGTGTGAAAGGGTCATTCGAACCCCAAAGGGGTCACGACCCACAGGTTAAGAATCACTGGTCTAGGGCAAAACAAAGAGTACAAGCCCTCTAATGGCACCTTTTGGGACAGTAGTATAAAGGGTTTGGAGGAGAAATAATCCCACTCAAACTGGCAGGGAAAGTATAGGAGGGCCAAGATTCACCCAATCAGGACTGTGAAGGGGTGGCACATGTGAGGAGTTTGTTGACCATGGTCATCAATTCTAAAATGCATACTGGAAAGGTTTGATTTGAGGGATGAAAGAGAAATAGAGGGAGGAAGCAAAAGATGGGGTGTATTAAAGAAAATGTGAGAGGTTCTATTGAGTTTTATTTTTTATTTTAAGGGAGAATTCAAGCCATTAGCTGAATGATTGGCGTTTATTCTGCTAATGTCTTTGGAATGGCTGCATTAATTCTTCTGTTTAGCTTGTATTACAAACATGACTTACATTATCAATTGAAACATGAGATTCAAGAGAGGAGATCAAAACTCTATAGAGCCTCAGTGGATGGCTTGTTTCCACTACATTTTCATGACTAGTTCCCAGGGGACTGCAGTGATTATTATAATAAATCAGATGGAAACACATGGAGCACAAGTGATGACCTGAAACTGACAAATACTAATTCCTATTTTAGGTAATAGGTTGAAAAATAGCCCTGGAAAGTACTGAGAATAGAGGTCATGATCCAAGCTCCCCATCAGTTTTACAAGAAACGGTTTTAAAAACCACTGACAAATGTTGTCTAGATCCATTATTTCTTTGGAGTTTGCAAAACCATTATTTTCTATCATTCCTCCTGAATTGATCTTTCTTTAGCTTGGTTACAACTCCATCTTGGAAGATCCAAAAAGAAAAACAAACTCCCTGCCATCAAGTGGGTTTTGCCTCGTAGCAACCCTTTAGAACTGCCCCTGTGGGTTTCTGAGACTGTAACTCCTTATAGAAATGATCAGTCTTGTCCTTGTTCCAAGGAGCAGCTAGTGGGTTTTGAAAGCTGACCTGTGGTTAGCAGCCCCATACATAGCATCTATACCACTCAGGTTAGAGTTTATTTTTTGTGGGACTTTTTTGTTTTAGGAATTGTTCTTTGTGGTTTCCTCCTTAATGATGCACTGAAATTATGTAAAAATGTAGCATTTTAGTATAGTCAAAGACTTCTAGCTTTCTGGCCCCATCTCTTCCATGTTCTCTTCTACCTCCCTTCATAGGTGACCAATTTTGTTTCATGTTTTGAATAAGCAGTCTAAGATAATGGAGAAAGGTGCCACACAAGGTGAGGTCGTGGGTGGCAGCAGGTCAAGTAGATCTCTGTGCTACTGCTAATGTGGACTTGTCCGTGAACACCCCTGGCCCCAATTCCCTGAAGTCCAAAATGCCCAGATGTTTGGGGCCAGGATCCTTCAAGGTGCTATGTTTTATTGCATGAGAGATGTTAGATACCTTGACCGTGTACTTGGCTCTGGGAATAGAATGTTTGCCTGGACTGTGGTCAGCTTCAGGCCTAGAGGCAGCTCACTGGAGCAATCATGTCCTACCTAATTTGTCCTCCCCATGTTAGTCAATCCTCTGCTCACTTTTACATTGTTTTCTTGTAAAACTTTTTATTGCATTTTGGGGGAAAGCTTAGTGGACAAACGAGTTTCCATTCAACAGCTAAGACACATTTTGCTTCTCAACATCGGTGGCATTCCCCACAATTTAACAGCACTCATTTCACTTCCTCCCTGCCATCCTGTCTCCATTTATCCCCTTTCCCTGTCTTTCTGGTTTCTGAGCTTTGCATTCTGAAAATCGTGTCCTATCAGGACATAGAGAGTCTCCCCTCCCCCAACCCCCTCCCTCAGCTCTAAAGTGTTCTATGTGCGGATCTCCCACAGTACATTCAAGCAAGTCTTCCATTGATGGGATTTTGGTTGGCTTGATGTTTACAGCGATAAACACAATGTCACATTGAATCCAACGCTGTATTTTGCCAGTAGATATTTAGGGTGGATTTCTAGAAAAGGGATTACTTAATAAAAGTATATATAGATACACGCATTTATTTATAATATGTATGTGTGGGTGGATGTAAAAACTTGACAGTTTTTGTTAAATTTCCCAACAAAAATTAAGCCATTTTGCACCACTACAAGCAACATAGGAGAGTGGCTTATTCCCCCTCAGCCTTGCCAACATAGTATGTTGTCAAGTTTGTGGATTTTTTAAAAATCTAGGAGTTATGGAATGGTATCTAAGTATAGTTTTAATTTTCATTTGTCCTACTGTGAGCGAGTTCCATCATTTTTTCCCTATATTAAAGTACTGTTTATATTTCTTTTTTCTGTGAACTCTTTGTCCTTTGAACCTTAGTTATTTGAAGATGTTCTTCACCTACTAAGAATTATAATGAATATACATTTCATCAATTTTTAATTCTGTAACTGAACTGGTAAAAATTATAATTTCATATACATTTGGCACATATCTGACAGATAATTTCTTATAGAATATGTGTAGACTCCCCATCTTCAGGCCAGCTGCATCATTGCTCCCTAGGCTCATGGTTAAGCATGCTGATTCCTGGTTCTCAGTCTAAGATCCCTTCATCTGGAGATTTTTATTTATAGTAAGCGCTCCATAGAATTCACCTGTGCATTAACGTTTCAAACCACTTTAGTAGAAAGTATAAGAAATTAGGATATCAACTAATGCAAAAAAGGCATTAACAGCAACAAAAAATGTTTAGGGTTTTAAAATTTTCTTTTTAACACTATAACCCACTGCCATTGAGTCAATTTTGTCTGACAGCAACCCTATATGCAGTTGCTAAATTATTACATAGATGCAAACACTCTTATGTTTCTACTAGGGAGTGGCTGGTGCATTTGAACTATAGACATTTTAAAGATCAAGTTACTATTACTCTTATAAAGGGAATCAGCAAAAAAATTTTTTTCTTACTTTTATTGGGAGCTCTTATATCTCTTATCACAATCCACAATCCACACATTCATCCAGTGTGTCAAGCACATTTGCACATATGACGCCATCATCATTTTCAGCAAAATGTATAGCTCTAATGTGAAATTTTATCCTTAGACATGGTAATTCTGAGTTCTAAATTGGTAATGCAGAAATATTTTTCTTTCAAAGTTAACTGATTTTCAGAATCAAAGATGGTACTCTGTCGCTTCTTTGTAGCTATAACTGTCAAATTCAATTCCTTCAAACACATTATCTCTTGTACCCATTAGCTCTTGTACCTACATTTAGAGCTTAAAAACACTAAACTTACTGCCATAGAGTTGATTCTGACTCATAGAGGCCCTATAGGTCAGGGCAGAACTGCTCCAGTGGCTTTCTGAGACTGTAACTCTTTATGGGAGTAGAAAGCCTTGTCTTTCACCCGTGGCGCTGGCTGGTGGTTTTGAACTGCTGACCACTTTGTGGTTACCAGCCTACCATATAACCACTACACCACCAGGGCTCCTTCTTGTTTAGGATAGTTTTTGGTAAATCTTTGTTTCTGATTTCTGGATTGTATTCTAGTCATTGGATTAGAAAGAGGAATGTATGACAGTGACTATTGCCTGATAATGTATTCCAAGAAGCTCTCTAGTGAAGTTTAATAGATTGTTAAACACACACACACACACACACACACACACACACACATCCACAAAAGGGCTATATGCACACATTTCAGAAGGACTCCGCACATTCAAAATGACAGTTAGCTACAATGGTGAGTTCATTCCTGGTTTCTTGGAAGGAGGTTGTGGGATTAGAAAATTAATATGAAAATACATAGCAGTTCTGAAGATAAAGAGTTTAACTACTTATTATTTTGTCCATTAAAGGAAAAGGAATACAGTTCATACAAGAGTTGAAAAACAGTATGTCTAGATCACACTGAAAGACATAAGAAAGTTTTGAGCAAGGACATAGTAGAATATATTGTAGCCTAGGATATGCTTTTCTGAGTCAGAGGATTACTCTGGACACTCCCAAGCCCACGAAATACAGCAGGCTTCCAGGGAATACTGGAGCCATGTCTGAACTTTAGTGATCGAGTTCTCTTAGTTATAGGCATCTTACTGCCCAAGTTTCTGTATCGTCATTCAAAACTCACAGGCCAACTAACTCACAGGAGGCTGGCCACCTTTCTGTCCAGGCCATCCAGTGCTCCAAACATTTGTAACTGAAGATGAACACGGCTGGTTTTGCTTTAATCCAACACAAGCCATATAATTCAGTCCAATTTTCTTAAAACCCAAATCAAATCCAACTCACTGCCATCAAGTTAGAGTGACTCTCTAAGACAGAGAAGAATGGTCCCTGTGGGGTTCTCAAACTGTAACTCTTTACAGCAGTGGAAAGCCTCGGCCTTCTCCCAACTTTCCTTTTAAAGGGGGGTAGTAAATATAGTGGGGAGCCCTGGTGGTTTAGTGGCTTCCATGTTGAGCTGTTAACTGCAAGGTTGGCAGTTCAAACCCAGCAGCCTGTCTGAGGAAGAAAGATTGACAGCCTCAGAAACCCGCAGGGGCAGTTCTATGATGTTCTATAGAGTTGCTATAAGTCAGAATCCACTCAATGGCAGCATTTGGTTTTTGGAAGTATAATGGGTAAAGTTTCATAACTCTTGATTGATTTAGAAGAGATATTGAAAAATTATTTGCAATTCCTTTTCCTATTTAAATGTTTCTTGGCTTTAAACGCTACACAGTCCCTTGACACAACTCTTTTGGCAGCTCACATATTCTATGATTGTCCTATGAAAGCCCTTCAAGATTTGAAATCAGTATATATTTTATTAGTTGTCCACTGCAATGTCTTGAGTTACTGGCTTATAATTCCATATCATAATAGTAATAGCTCCTTTGATTAGTAACTTCAAATGAGTACTTGTTCCATAACCCATAAATTACCTTTTTAAAAAGAACGATTCATGGTAAAATATATATTACACCAGGGAGAAAGATGAGGATTTCTACCCCATAAAGAGTTAGCCTCAGAAACCCACAGGGGCAGGTCTACCATGTCTCAAAAGGTCGCTATGAGTCGGCATTGATTTTGTTTGTTTTTAATATAAACTCCACGTTTGCCATTCTAACTATATTGTAAGTGTACAAGCCAGTGACATTAATTGCACTCACCATGTTGTGCTACCAGTATTACCACTTCCCACTACCAGAGGCTTTTTTAGCCAACTCAACAAAACCTCAATCTCTCCAAAAATAATGGACTCTTCCCGCTCGCTCCCAACTCCCGGCAACCACTTTTCAACCTCTGTCTCCAGACGTCCATTGCCTCTTCTGGGTGTTTCACAGAAGTGGGGTCGTGGACGGTCTCATCCTTGTGGGTGTGACTTCTTTCATTCAGCACCGTGTTTTCAAGGGGCATCCATGTCAGCACTTCACTTCTCTTTAGGACTGAATAATATCCCATCGTATGTGCATATCCCATTGACTTTTCAATTCATTTGATGATGCACACGAGGGCTGCCCCTACTTATGCATTATGTTTTGAAATGTAACACCGACAAATTTGTCTGAAGTTTGATTTCCCACATTCTCTAAGCATCCACATTCTCTAAGATCTTGTATGGAGAAGCAGTTTGGTAAAGTGGAGTAAGACTTGAGTCAGGAAGCCTAGCTCTCAGTCCAGCGAGTACTTTCACAACTGAAGCAGGAAAGGTTGAGCGAGTCCCTTTAGCCTTGCAGGCCTTCATAAAATGTGGGAGATAAATTACTATGCTTTCTATTTTCTTTTTTGTTTGCTTGTTTTTGCTTTCTATTTTCTTTAGCTACCTTTTACATATATTGTCACTAGGGGTCGAATTTTGACTGATAGCAACCCCAGGTCACAGAGTGTCACTGCATCCCCAGGAATTTTTAAGCTGTAACTAAAAAACAAACTGGAGGAATCCCGGTGGCGCAGTGGTTAAGCACTCTGCTGATATCCAAAAGGTCAGTGTTTTGAACCTACCAGCTGCTCCAGGGGAGAATGATGGGCTAACTTGCTTCTTAATGATTTTGTCTCAGAAACCCTGTGGGGCGAGTCTGCTCTGCCCTCTGTGGTAGCAACAAAGTGGAACAACCAGATGTCACTGGGGTCGGTGGTGCAAATGCCTTGTGTTCAACTGCTAACGGAAGGCTTGGTGGTTGGAATCCACCCAGCAGCAGTAAGGCAGAAGAAAAAGGCTGGGAGATCCGCCTCTGCTAAGCTTAAGGCATTGAGATGAATTGTGCTTCACCCCAGAAAAGGGCAGAGAGAGAAAAAGGAAAAGAGCAGTTGAGGAGGGAAATGAGTAAAACAAACATTGCACTAGTCATTTTTGGAATGAATGCAAAGATGAGCAAGACAGTTTCTGCCATCAAGGAACCAAGAGCCTGAATTGAACTAGGACATCTACATAGTATATGACAATATCAGCGTTTTCCTCAAAGAAATTCACCAAGAATGAAAACTGGCAGTGAGTATGTGCTAGAGGCAAACACACACCTGTTAACTCGTGCAGGGCTCAAGGTCATTAAGCCTATAGAAAGGTTCGTGATTGTATCAGCATTACCCCCACCTCGGGTCAGAAGCTCCTTTTCCTTGAGGTCCCAGAAGGGACTAAGTCAGGACTGGTTATGTCTCAGTTGTGAATGAGGGAATAACGAGAAGTTATGTGGAGGTAGCAAGTAGGTGGACCTTTAAGGATGAACCGTGGAGAAGAGAAGGGATTTTCAGGCTAAGGAATTAATCAGCACCAAGTAGCTGCTCCCAGAACCCCAAGAACCAGTTGTCCTGTGAGGTTCACACGATTCCGGCTTCCTCCACCTTCTCCTTTAGGGTTTTTCAATTTCACCGTGAAGAAACCACTGCAGTGAAGTTCATTCCGACTGACAGTGACCTTAGTTACTAGTTAGAGTCCATGGACTTGCCCAGGCTGTCAACTTTCACCGACCAACAAAAGCCCACCACCGCACCTTTCCACCGCGGGGCTCGGGGTGGGGTCGGGGGCAGTGGGTTTCCAAGCACCGACTTTTCGGTGGGCAGCCCGGCGCCTTCATCACTGCGACTGTCTCCACCTACAAATTGAAAAGAAGCGCAGTGTCTTCCGAAGGACCCCCGGGTCCCTGGGGTGGCGGGCACCCCTGCTGGACCTGGCTCCCCGACCCCGAGGCCGGCTGCTACCTCGGG
>NW_022103920.1:58052085-58105035 GCF_000313985.2 Echinops telfairi
TCCCCGCAGAGGCCATGGAGGACGAGGAGAGGCGGAAGAAACTGGAGGCCGGCCGAGCGAAGGTAGGCGAGCCGGCCGCGCCGCCGGCCGGGCCCGGTGGGAGGGAGGCCCGGGGAGCGGGCGCCGCGCGGTCCTTTCTCTTCCAGCCCGCCGCCCTCGCCCTTTTCCCCGGCCCGAAAAGCCCTTGACCGCCTCGCACCTTGCTGACCTTCCGGTCCCCTCGGATCGTGTGGTTCTTCCTCGTGAATCCCCAAATGAAACCCACCTTTTACTTTATTGCTTCCACCGAGGCTTTTAAAAACATTTTTTATTGCCTCCGAATCTCCCAACTTTTCACTCTCTCAGGGTGTTTTCAGGGCACTGCGGGCATTGTGCTTTTTGGGTTTTTTTTCCCCCTGGGTGAGGGCTTGGGGCTTGTCTCTGTTCGGGGTGTGTGCGCGGATCAGCTGGGCTTCGGCGGTGGCACGCTGGCACTCTCGGTGTGTGTGATTGGCTGGTGACAGCTGCCCAGCAGGGGCTTGAGGGTGCCACAAGTGCCGAGTGTGAACGCCGCCGGAGGGGCGTTTCTAGCAGCGCGCTTTGTACGTTTGCGTTTGGAGGTCTTTGTCACCGCGTGCGCTTTTGCATTGTGCGGAATGTGAATGCCGTCGGTGAATGGAACTTCTGGGCCGTGGTGACGACGGTGACGTGAGTGGCGCCTACGATTCCATATTCTGAGCAGCACCTCTAAAATTCCTGCTTTAAACACTTGCGCTGTTTTAATGGTTTATTGTGTGTGCGCATCTATATGTATGTGTACATGTAATATAGATGCAATCTCTAGTGAGCCGTGTGTGCGTACGCGTAGGCGTATGTGTGTGTGTGGTGTGGGTGTGTGTGAGAAAAAGTCTGTAAAGACTACAATACAAAAGTATAAACTTAAGTGAGTAGGCTTCTTGAAGAAACCGACACAGGCAAAATGTAAGTGAAAAGCATTCTTTTAAGAATTCCATGCTTGAGTTTATCTTTTGATCTCAACAGCCCTCATTCTTCCTACAATCAAGTTATCTTTTCTAGATCTTATTTTAACCATCTCATTACGGGTAATTAATTATTAACTATTCTGGTTGAACCACATTTAAATTATAACATAATTGACTCCCCTTCCTTTCTTCATCCTCCTCTCTTTCAAATCATCCAACCCACCAGCAAACAAAGGAAACCGGGTCGTGATATTGGTAACCAATGACGAGCCAATACTGCAGAAATACATTCGTAGATGCTGAACAAAAATGTAATAAGGATGCAAACCACGTTACTAAAATATAGCTGACTTTTTCACAGATTCACTGTAAGCTCAAAGCTTCAGTGGGGTCTGTATCAAGGTAGGTTATTATTTTAAAAATCTGTAGATGGGAGTGGAAGAGGAATCAGGTCATCTTCAGATGCACAAAGTTGCTTACATTTGTTGAGTAATCTGAGGGTCAGAGCAAGTTCTGTGTCGCCCAAGAAGGGGAAGCTGAGGGTGTGTCTCCTTCCCAAAGCATTGAACTTCTATTATTAGATGTAATTACCAAGTTTTGTCTGTGGCCTCACACATTTTATCTGCCCCCAGAAGTGTCTTCCAGATATACATAAGGTGGAAGCAACGTTATAATACATAATTTACTTTAGGCAGAAACTTCTCAAATTGATTAAATGAATAACTTAAGTTGTCATGTGTAGTTGACTTTACACAAAAAACAAACAAGGAAAAACAAAAAACGGAGTTACTTAAATTCTGTGTAGTTAATCTGGCAAAAAAAAAAAAGCCAGTTTTCTTGTGTGCACATGGAAATTGTGTGTCTTTAGACATTCTAGCAACTAGGAGTAAAAATATTTTTCTTTCCACTTTAATTTTTAAGGTGCAAGCTTATCTTTAGAGTTGAACCCAGTTATTTTTATTGCTAAATAGATCTCTGCCACTTTTCAGGTAAGGTATGCTTGCAAAGTTAAGCCATATAATACAAAAAAATGGGCGCAACCTTCAAAGACAACATTCCTCACTGCCATTCAGTCAGCACCCTATAGAACAGGGTAGAACCGCCCCTGTGGGTTTCCGAGGCTGTAACTGTTGACCGGAGCAGAAAGCCCCGTCTTTCTCTTGCAGGACAGCTGGTGATTTCAAACCATGGACCTTGCGGATCACAGCCCAGTGCAAAACCATTACACCACCAGGGCACCAAGACAACATGAGGAGAATCGTTTTTTAAGATGTGTAAAGGCAGTGGAATAATGCACAGCCATTAAAGTTATGAGGACTGATGGGAACATGGAAAATAGAGTGCTCAACATCACCAGAACTAGCATATTTTGTTGTAAGGTGACATTGAGTCGGTTCTAACCCACAAGGACCCTGTGCCCAACAGAAGGAAACACTGCCCAGTCCTGCGCCATCCTCACAATTGTCCCTGTGCCTGAGCCCATGGTTGTAGCCATTGTGTCATTCCATCTAACTGAGAAATTGCATATGCACTTCCTCCTTTATTGACTATCTCATTTTCCAACATTTTGCACTTATGAAAACTTTGAAAAAAATTCTTAAGGGATGCTTGTCGTGGTCTGGGTTACAAGCAGACCTGGGGTGCTCACCACAGGCCACCCTGAATGAATGATCTCATGGAGGTTCTGGACATATGAAGGAAAGTAGCCAAATAGCCATAAGACACTTCCACTCATCTGTGACATTTAGGTCCTGGCACAGAGGACATGAGACCATGGTGGGGGATGATGCAAGGTTGAAGGTGGGCAGGGGGAGGCCAGACCAGGGCTGGAAGGTGCAGGGAATTCAGTGGGGAGAGGCAAAAAGAGAAGGAATGGGAAGGAGTCTCATGGGGCTATGGGGATAGGACAGACAGAAGATGAACAGGGGTTCCCTGACCAGGGCAGGTGACAGGAGGTGGCAGATGGAGAACACTTGGGGTCCCCATCCAAGGCAGGTGATGAGAGAGAGTGGCAGCAGTCAACACCCAACCACCACCACCCTCTAGGTCCAGAGTAATGGGAAAGGCATGGTAGGGTGGGGGATAGGGTGCAGATGCGCCATGCATATCCCAAGATGCACCAAGGGTGGCCATTGGTCGGTGAGTGATGGGGCCAAGGGTTAGGGTGACATGGACATACACTGACATTGAAGACAAGGTGTGGCCCCCCAACTCACATAACACCCCTTTCACCTAATGACTTGTTCTTCAGAACTTAAATATGTTGATAAGAGTGAGTCTACATTATTTCAATTACATGAATGTGCTTATAGATTAGGATTAAAAGATTATTATAAAAAAAGTAATTCAGCAAATGTGAGCTGTCTTATACCAAGAAAAAACAGAGAGGTGGTGACATAGTTCCTGTTTTGAAGAGACCCACAGTTCAGTGGAGAAACAGACTGGGTAATGAGTACAGTGATGGAGAAGGTGCACTAGGCTTTGTGGCGATCTACCCACCCACCCCCAATTTGTTCAATGTGTCCAATACTGCCACCTCATTGAGACTTTTACAAATAAGACTCTTAATATCCATAGGAATGTCATCTAGCCGGATACCTATTCATAGGAGCCTGGGTGGTTCAAGTGATGTGCAGCCAGGTGCTAACCCACAGGTTGGCTATTCAAGCCCACTCAGCAGCTCCAAGGAAGAAAGGCTTGGCAAACTGCTTCCATAAAGATTACAGTCAGTAAAACCCTATGTAGGACATGAAGGTATGGGGCTAGGGGTGGGGTCAGCCCACAACAGCTAACACCGGACCTACCACCTACCTCACTAAAGGCTTGTTTATGAATTAATGAGCACATTGCTCATGAGTTGTCATTACTCTTCTACTTCCCCAGCTGGTTGTAGTACTAGTTTGTGGTCATGCTTGTAATTTAGTAATAATTCCATAGCTCTCAACTAAATTTTCTTCCAGGCATGACAAACATCTTGAAATTATCATTTTCCTAAACTTACTCAGCTACTTGGTTTTCCAGATGCCTTGTTTGTTCATTGGACCGAAGGATTCTATTTTGTTGGAAGATCTAATTCTGTTCTTGTTAGGTCGATCTGTTGAATCCATCCTGACTCATAGCGACCCATGAGCAACAGGGAAAGCCACCACCTGGCCCTGCACGGTCCTCACTATTGTTCCCATGCATGAGCCCATCGTTGTAGCCACTGTGTCACCCCTTCTTGTTGAGGGTCTTCCTCTTTTTCACTGCCCTTTTACCAAGCATGATGTCCTTCTCCAGGGACTAGTCTCTCCTGAGAACAAGTACATGAATTGAAGTCTTGCCATCTTTGCCTCTAAGGAGCATTCTGCCTGTACTTTGTCCAAGACAGATTTGTTTGGGGTTTTTTGGCAGTCTATGGTACTTTTAGTATTCTTCACCAGCTCCATAATTCAAATGCATAGATTTCTTCAGTCTTTCTTATTCAATGTCCAACTTTTTCCCCCTAAATTATTATGAACTTTTTTCCAAAAAAATTTAAGCATAAAGTAATAAATGTAAAGCACATCTGTACATTCATTGCCCTCATCATTCTCAAAACACTTGCTCTCCACTTAAGCCCCCAGCATCAGGTCCTCATTTTGTCCCCTCCCTCTCTGCTCGCCCCTCCCTCATGAGCCCTTGATAATTTATAAATTATTATTTTGTCTTGCCCTGTCTGACGTCTCCCTTCACCCACTTTTCTGTTGTCCGTCCCCAGGGAGGAGGTCATATGTAGATCCTTGTAATCGATTCCCTCTTTCCAACCCACTTTCCCTCTACCCTCCCAGTATCGCCACTCACACCACTCGTCCTGTAGGGATCATCTGCCCTGGAATCCCTGTGTTTCCAGTTCTTATCTGTACCAGTGTGCATTCTCTGGTCTAGCCAGACTTGCAAGGTAGAATTCGGATCGTGATAGTGGGGTGGTGGGGTGGTGGGGTGGTGGAGGAGGAAGCATTTAGGAACTAGAGGAAAGTTGTGTTTTTCATGGTTGCTACATCGCACCTTGACTGGCTCGTCTCCTCCCCGTGACCCCTCTGCAAGGGGATCTCCAGTGGCCTACAAATGGGCTTTGGGTCTCCACTCCACACTCCCCCCATCATTCACTATGGTAAGATTTTTTGTTCTGATGATGCCTTATACCTGATCCCTTCGACACCTGGTGATCGCACAGGCTGGTGTGCTTCTTCCATGTGGGCTTTGTTGCTTCTGAGCTACATGGCCACTTGATTTCCTTCAAGCCTTTAAGGCTCCAGACGCTGTATCTTTTGCTAGCCAGGCACCATCAGCTTTCTTCGCCACATTTGCTTATGCACCCATTTGTCTTCAGCAATCGTATCATGGAGGTGAGCACACAATGATATGATTTTTTGTTCTTTGTCAGTGTTCAACTTTACATACATATGAGGCAGTGGAAATTATCCTTGCTTGGGTCCGGTGCACCTTAGACCTCTGAATTATCTTGCTTTTTAACACTTTAAAGAGGTCTTAGGCAGCAGATTTACTCTTAGTCTGTAGTCTTTCCTTTCTGTATCTCGACCTGATTAATGGCCCCCCTTTTTTAACCTTATATACAGCAAATGGTGAAGCACTTGCTGTTCACCAAAACCTTGATAATTCAGGCTCACCCAGTGCATTTGTGAGAGAGAGAGAGAGAGATCTATTTGGCAGTTTTGCTCTGTCATGGGGGTCCCTGTGAGTAGAAAATGACTCCACAGTACCTAACAAGTACGCATTGATAAAAAAAAATTATGGTATATGTAGTTATTAAAATAATGCACACAACGTTTTGGGCATGGGAAAGTGCCCACAAATAATGAAGGTGAAAAAAATTATAACACTAAGTATATGTATTTATTTATCATGAAAACCACCTGCCAGAGAGACCCCCAAGTGCACGCAGTGCTTTCCTCCTGGTAGTGGGGTTACAGCATAGGGGTTAGAGGGTTGATTTTCTTTACACTTTGAATGTTTCCCAAATTCTCTGCAGTCATCTATTTCTTTAATGATCTCGCTCTTTTTTTAAAAGTTAAAATGTGACTTTTAAAAATAATACTAATTTATAAATTACCAAGGGTTTGTGAGGGGGAGGAATGAGGAGTTGATACCAAGGGCACCAGTAGAAAGAAAATGTCTTGAGAATGATGAGGGCAACAAATGTACAAATGTGCTTGACACAATGGATGGATGGATGGTTGGTGATAAGAGTTGTATGAGCCTCCAATAAAATTATTTTTAAAATATGTAACTTTTAAAAGCAACACAGGTGTATCACTTACAGAGCTGTGAAGGACTGCTATATTTACAGATGAAGGAGATGGGGCCCAGAATAAGTTTCCTAAGGGTCTCCCTTAAGTGTGTAGCCATGGCGCTATCGCTGCTATTAAAGTGTCCTCTGTGGATTAAGTTGGCATGCTGTGTTATTAGACAGGTACAGTCTCCTTTCTCTAGTCCTGCTGTCCTTGCATTTTCCTCGCTGTGAGAGCTGAAGGTCAGGGACATGCTCCTTGCTGCTTCCCTTCTGCCTCTCTCCCCCTTGCTGTCGTAGCTGTGTGTCATTAGAGAATCAACATGAGCCTTTTAACTGTCTAGTTTGATTTCCTGTTATTTGGAGAGTTTTTGGTTTACTGTCGAGTCCTAGTGGCTGCTAGCTGCAAGGTCAGCAATTCGAAACCACCAGCCACTCAGCAGGAGAAAGGCGAGGCTTTCTACTCTGGTGAAGACTTGCAGTCTCAGAAATCCACGGGGGCAGTTTACTCTGTCCTATTGGGTCACTATGAGTCAGAATTGACTTGATGGCACTGAGTTTGGTGGTGGTGTTTTTATTATTATTTTTTTAAATTGCATCCTCATCTATGCTCTGAGTATTGATGCTGTAAGAAGCCTGACCCATGGAAATATGAGCCATGACTGCATTATTAAGTAAATATTTTCTGAGCTGGAGTGACCCCAATTTACAACATGCTGACCAGGACGGCACTAACAGACTGCCATTGTGTTGAGTCAGACTGTTCTAATGCCGCTCCAAATGACTTCATGTTTCCTAGTAAAATCATTCATAACATGATCTAAAGAGTTCTGTAATATTGAGCAAAATTAAACCGAGTACAGTTGTGTATTTTGTGTAACACCTCTAAGCTTGCATTTGATATAGTTTGTAAAGTTCTATTTATGTTGCTGTAATGATGAATCCAAAGTTTTGACCCAAATACTTAGCATTTTATATAATGGGCATCATTTATTTAATTAAAAAGATTTAAAAATATTGCCCATTGCATTCATTAAGTTGGATATTATGTATTTTTTTGTTGATCTAATGAGTGTTTTCAATTTGAAGAGTACTAATTATAGGCCAAAAAAGGATAGTACTCTTTGTAAACTGTAATCAGTTATTGGTGGCAGGATTTTTTTTCAGTACTTGGTTCTATTTTGAGTACAGTAATTGTATAAAATTGTTCTTTGCAGATTTCAGACATATACCCCCCACCCCCCAAGAAAGTTGCCTCTGGATCTGGAAACACGACAGAATTTTTGTAAAGTTTATTAAAGTGGTTTTGAACCTGGTGTGTGTGTGTGTTTGTGTGTGTGTGTGAGAGACAGAGAGAGAGAGAGAGAATATTTATAATCCTGCTATTTGTTCTGGTAAAACTAGTGGTTCAGACTTTTTGAGACATGCATTCTTTCTTTTGTTCAACATATTTGAACATCTATAACTAGGCAGCTATAAAAAAGAATGCTGCAATGTGGCTGGTTTCAGTAATCCCTTGCAGTGGCCACACAGAACTCATAGACAATTCTCATGATTATGGAGTTGATTAAGGAAAATAACAGGTTATAAAAGGTCAAGATACAATTTTTCAGACAGGACAGCATCTTCTCAGCCATGCCCACAGGCAGGCCTCTCTCTGGTCTTTGGCCTCTCAGCCAGTTGGCCCATTAGCCTCTCTGTTCTGCTCATGCAGTGTTACAAAGCTGTTTAGGGCTGCCACTACATGCCCAAAGGGCACATCACTCTATCATAAAGCTCAACCCAAACACACTCAGCTCCAGCACAGTGAGTCAACAAACCTAGCGCTCCCAATGAAACAGGTAGAGACCTCGCACTCCACAAACCAACCTCCTACCTGAAGACACTCAGCTTTACTTGATCCGTGGTCTAGGTGGTCCACCACTCTGTCTCCTGCTGCTCCTCTGGTGTCACAGCTGTCTCCAGACCAATATGCAGGAATCCCAGAGTCCAAAGGACACGCTCCACTCTCCATGATTCTCACCTGCTAGTAGTGAACCCTCCCCTTCCTGCTTCTGAGATGGCTAGTGTTATACCTGGCAGGCTGGCAATCACAGTTAACCTGGTTCCCACTCACTCACAGAGGAATCATGTAATCCCTTTCCTTCTTCCCAGACCCATTAGGAAACAGTCATCTAGCGGGAGTAACAAAGACTCTGGTTAGAAGAGCCATATTAAGTAATTCATTGTCCTGCACTATGTGTATGTGTTTTAAAGATATGTATATATGTTCATATGTACAAGGAGACTTCAAAATGTTCTTGGAAAGATGAAATTAAAATATAATGGATTATTCTCCTCAAACTTTTTGAAGCCCCTGGTTAACATTTCTATCCATCCAGTGGGATTCTCTTCCACCTTGTTTTTTTAAAAAACCCTCTGGATTCTGTCAAAATTTAAACTCGTGTTTCCTTTCAGTAATAGTTTCTCTGTGAGTTGGTGAGAGAAAAATGATTGATTTCTCAGTGGGCCAGTGAGTCACCCCAAATTCCATGGCCAGCTGTTTTATAGTGCATGCTGTTGGTCAAAAGAGACACCTGTTCAGGTTTTGGCTTGATCATTACGAATTCAGTTTCTCTATGGGGGTAAAAAGAGCCGAGTCTAGCATTGAAGTGGCGTGTCATTTTTCACATGAACACAATGGCTCTGTTCAGATAGTTCACCGAGTGCAATCTGTCTTTGTGGTTGGCATGTGGACACCCCATTTACTGTCGGCGTTTTGGAGGGACCGGTCATCAAAAGAAACTTTGGATACTTTGTTGCCCTGCTGGTGTAGTAGTTAGGAGTTGGACGGCTGGTAACTTCAAGGTCAGCAGTTCAAAACCACCAGCCGCTTTGCAGGAGAAAGAGGAAGCTTTCTACTCTTGTAAACAGTTTGTCTTGGAAACCCACAGGGGTAGTTCTACCCTGACCTTTTGAGTCAATATGAGTCAAAATCAGCTCGCTGTGAGTTTTTGGTTGTGAGCACCAATGTCTGTGCACTCACCAGGCATTTGTCACTATTCAAAAACTCACCACTGTTCTAGAAGTTGTTTGTCTGTTTCTTCTTTAAATCGGTAAATCCTTTTGTACTATGTCAAATTCCTGTATCTTTGTTCAGGAACCACTTAGTGTCTGTTTTCAGTTGCCACTGGGGCTGATTCCGCTTGTAGTTAGTTTCTTTGCTTGCTGGGATTTTTTGTTTGCTCTAAAATTCTCGCTACAAGTTGCAAGATTTATTTTTTTTTTAAGAAGCTATTTCTGTAAACCCCAAAACTGCTATTTTGATGATTCAAAACTACACATAGCGTCACTATCTACAGCCCTTGTCTACAGAGATGTGAGTTTATAAATCATTTCAATCGAATTGGTTCTCTGACTTACAGATCTATGAAAAACTTAAAGGGTATAAGATGTAGGCTTTATTTCTTGATACTGAACCGCGTGATTACAGTTCCTGATTGTCTACTCAGGATCAGTGGGCTCTGTGGTTATGGCGGGTTCAGTCCTCCAGGGTGCCTCACACTTATTCACGTTGGCATTGCCGCCGCAGCTTCTCCAGGAAAGCTGGGGACAGAGACCAATTAAAGGTAACATATTAGTTCTCCAGGTGTCCGGCATGCAAGTTAATCTGCAAAAGTGTGTGGAGTAGATGGACACGGAAAGGGATCCTCATGGGTCAGTGAATCCCAGCTTCATTCCCACTCCACTTAGGTTCTCTTGACTATAGATGCCTGGGTCGATTTCCTTAGTCCAGTTAGTTAATAGACGTTCGAAAGAGCAAGGTGTAAATCTATAGGTCTGTGATGATTGCATTAGCAAATATAAGAAGGGGTTCAAAAAGTTTGTGAGAAGCTTCCATTGCCTTAAGGAAGTGATGATTTGGGATTGAAAGTGATACTGAAACAATACTTTCTACTCATAGAACACTTACTGATTATACTTTCGATGTAAAATATTTTGTATTTGCCACTCTAGTGTTTTCTTTTTAATTTGAGTAAGTTCCTTTTTAATGAACATATATATGAAAATTCCTATTGATTGACTCCTCTTTAACAGAAGCACTATCACTTTGTCTACTCGAAAAACAGTAGACAGATTTTCAGACTAATAGCGATTTAAGAAAAATGGAATAAAGCATGATTATTTTGGTTGAGAAAAATACATATTTGAAATAATACAAAGAATAAAGATATTTTAATAGGTCCTAGTGTGACAAAAAGGTCATATCTCAGAATTAGATTTAAATTTTTAATGTTTTAGCTTCTCTTTTCCCTTTCATATGCTGTTATGTTTCTGGTTAATACTTTGTGAGAAAGGAGCTTGGTTGAATGTTAAAATCCTTTGAAATCTTGTATCCTGTACACCCAAAACAAAATTCACGGTCATCTAATCAACCTTGACCCTCAGTGACCCTATAGGATGGTAGAACTGCCTCGGGAGGGGTGGGTGGGGATTTCGGAGATTATAACTCTTTTCAGGAGTAGAAAGCCAAGTCTTTCTTCTGCAGAGGCTGGTGAGTTTGAACTGCTTACTTGTGGCTAGCATACTAATAACTAAATTTCAATCTTCTTTATTTTTGTTCACTAACTATCTCATTTTATCATTTCTTTCCCTTCCAACATCACTACCCAACAAAACCAGGCCCACATCACCTTACCACCTATCTGAGTTTCTTCCTCTAGGCTTTGTTTGCTTCAGTTTGTCTTATATATGGCTACCAAATTAATCTTA
This sequence comes from Echinops telfairi, assembly GCF_000313985.2. Lineage (NCBI taxonomy): Eukaryota > Metazoa > Chordata > Mammalia > Afrosoricida > Tenrecidae > Echinops > Echinops telfairi. Next base: position 58,063,069 of record NW_022103920.1, read on the forward strand.
AATTTTTCTTTCATTTTGTTACTCCTATACTTAGTTCTCTTCAGTCTTTCAGATCAAATCCTAGATGTATTCATTCCTTTAATGTTTGAGCCTCTATGAGGTGCTGGATACAGGTAGTTGCTGTGAGTTGATATTAACAACAGAAGAATGATCTCAGGTCCATCGTGTGGCCATTGTGCCACAGTTCACCAAAGGGCTCTCTTGTCCTTGCTGGCCCTCTGCTTTTTTTTTTTCTTTTAAAAATCACTTTATTGGGGGTTTGCACAACGCTTATCACAATCCATCCGTCCATCCATTGTGTCAAGCACATTTGTACATTTGTTGCCATCATCCTTCTCAAAACATTTTCTTTCTACTGAGCCCTTGGTATCAGCTCCTCATTTTTTCCCCTCTCTCCCCCACCCTCCCTCCGTCATGAACCCTTGATAATTTATAAATTATTATTATTTTTTCATGTCTTACAGTGTCCGATGTCTCCTTTCACCCACTTTTCTGTTGTCCATCCCTGTGGGAGAGGGTTATATGTAGATCCTTGTGATCAGTTCCCCCTTTCTACCCCATCTTCCCCTTACCCTCCTGGTATCACTACTCTCATTATTGGTCATGAGGGGTTTATCTGTCCTGGATTCCCTGTGATTCCAGCTCTTATCTGTACCCTGTACATCCTCTGGTCTAGCCAGATTCGTAAGGTAGAATTGGGATCATGATAGTGGGTGTGTGGGGGGGAGCATTAAAGACCTAGAGGAAAGTTGTATGTTTAATCGTTGCTACACTGCACCCTTACTGGCTTGTCTCCTCCCAATAACCCCTCCGTAAGGGGGGTGTCCAGTTGCCTACAGATGGGCTTTGGGTCCCCACTTCACACTCCCCCTCATTCACAATGATACAATTTTTTGTTCATTGATGCCTGATACCTGATCCCTGATCCCATGGACACCTCGTGATCTCACGGGCTGGTGTGCTTCTTCCACGTGGGCTTTGTTGCTTCTGAGCTGGATGGTCACTTGTTTACCTTCAAGTCTTTAAGACCCCAGATGCTATTTCTTTTGATAGCCAGGCACTATCAGTTTTCTTCACTACATTTGCTTATGTGCCCATTTGTCTTCAGTGATCGTGTAGGGAAGGTGAGCATCATGGAATGGCTGACCCTCTGCTTTATAAAACATCATGTCCTCCATCTATCTCTTCTGGTGACATGCAAAGCATGTGAGTTGAACAGTGTTCTCTTGTGATCCATAAGGTTTTGGTTACCTCAATTTTGGAAGTAGATCACTAGACCTTACTTCCGATCTGTCTTATTCTGAAAATAGGTGGCGAACAGCTGAAACCTATGCACATTGAAGACCTGGCTGGCATTTGAAATACCAGTGGTGTGGTTTCTGCCAACACACTTGCTGCTGTGAAGTCAGTGTTGACTCATGTGACCCACTGTGGGTTTCTGAGACTGTAACTATGTACTAGAGTAAAAAGCCCAGTCTTTCTCCCGCAGAAGTGTTGGTGGTTTTGAACTGCTAACAGTGTGGATTGAAGTCCAGTGGTAACCACTACACCACCAGGGGTCCTTTACAAGCCATTATAAAGTACCTGTGATCAGATATTAAGGAGCAGTATGTATCCTATAGAGCAGCGGTTATCAACCTGTGAGACACAACCCCTTTGGGGGGTCTAATGACCCTTTCACAGGGGTCGCCCGATCCATAACAGTAGCAAAATTACAGCTATGAAGTAGCAACAAAAATAATTTTATGGTTGGGGGGTCACCACAACATGAGGAACTGTATTAAAGGGTTGCGGCATTAGGAAGGTTGAGAACCACTGCTCTATAGGATACATAGGAACTTTATCATAAAAGTGGTGGGAAACAGAGCTTGTTTAGCATGTTCACCTTTCTATGATGTCATTCCTTTCTCAAACAAAACAAATTCAGAAATGTATGCTGCCACCAGGTGGCAGTTTTATGATACTGCTATATAGACTTTTTTTTTTTTAAGTAAAAGGTTTATTTGATTAACATAGGTGATTGAATATTAGCAACCTAATTCTATGAAAACTCCTAGAAAGGTGGCTATATAGGAAAAGGTAAAAAGGGGATTATTGTAAAAATAGAGAGATTTCAAAGGAAAACCAGAGAATACAGTTGGGCTTCTTGTGCGCAAAAAACAGCCATTAGGAACTGAGGTTCTCACTGTCACCGTTCACAATATCTGATTCTCCTCTCTTGGTAGACCAGCTTCCTTTGCCTACAAAGCCGCCTGCACATGACCCAAAAAGATAGAATGAGTTTCCAAATAGTTTTATTCACTAGAGTTGCTTTTCGTCAGGTATGCTTTAAGAAAAGGAGGCGGAAGAGAAGAATTGTTTAAATAATGGAAGGAAATCTCAGCGTTCGCATGTAAAACCCTGGTGGAGCAACAGATAAGTGCTGGCTGTTATCTGAAAGAATGGTGTTGTGAACTTCCATGCAGAGTAAAGCCCTATGAGGCTACTCTGATGTTTGGCATCACTCTGATTTCAGAGCGACTTGATGTCATCCAACAGCATACTGGCTTAAGAAACAGACTAGCAGAAATATATTTGCAACCTTTCCCCATCTCATCCCACCCTCCCCCACCTGAGGTAACGACAATTCCGTTTTATCGTTTCCCTGCTTTTGTGTACTGCATATGTGTATGTACATAAAGTTTTGTCTTCATGGCTTTGAACTTTATGTCAAGCACAGCTCCCAAATGTATATGGCCTACCACCCCCTTATCAGAAAAAATTTACTCGGCACCTTCCTGGTCATGAAAGCCTTTTGTCCTGTCGCCCATAATCCAGGATACAGTGCATGTCTGCTTTTGCAGCCCCCTCCCCCTGGCTGTTCCAGGGCTTCCCAGGGGACATAACGCCACTTTGATAGCAGGGACTCCCATTGTGCAGTCATTTGTAATGGTTTATATTATGCAGGACAGGTTTACTCTTGCATAGTATTCCCCTTACAGATGTATCAGGGAATCCTGTTTTGAGAATGATGAGGGCAATGAACGTACAAATGTGCTTTACATAATTGATGTATGTATGGATTGTGATAAGAGTTGTATGAGCCCCTAATAAAATGATTTAAAAAAAAGAAGAAGAAGAAAAATGTTTCTAGAGCTACTAAGAAACTTGTCTCTTTTCTGTGCTGTCCCTCAGGCTACCTCCTACCAGCTCCCTTCCCTTCCACTGCCTAAAGCAGGGTGTCATGCCCCGGCCCAGAGAGTGGCAGCCTTGACTGGGCATCCCCTTAGGCAGCTTCTGGGCTCTCACTGTCTGAGGCAAAGGCAGAGGGGCAGGCAGCCACAGATGTTATTGGAATCCTCTCCTCCCTGCCTCCCTTGCAGGACCCAAGAGCTAAAATATGACCTTGAGTCTATCCCGCCTGAATTTCAAGACTATCTCAAGAACAGATTTGACGCATTGAATACTAATACTGTTGCGCTGTGGGGCCATCAAGAACATCTTCCATGAAGAAAGCACAAGGTCATGAAAAAGACAGGAAAGAAAGAAAGAAAAGATCAAAGTTGATGTCAGAAGAGACACTGAAACTTGCTCTTAATCTTAAAGTAGCTAAATTAAATGGAAGAAATGATGAAGGCAAAGAGCTGAACAGAAAATTTCAAAGGACAGTTCAAGAAGCCAAAGCCAAATATTATAATGAAATGTACAAAGAACTAGAATTAGAAAACCAAAAGGGAAGAATACACTCAGCATATTTTTTTTTTTTTTTTTTTTAAACATTTTATTAGGGGCTCATACAACTGTTATCCCAATCCATACACACATCAATTGTGTGAAGCGTATTTGTACATCATTTCTCAAAACATTTTCTCTCCATTTAAACCCCCGACATTAGGTCCTCATATTACACCTCCCTCCCCGCTCCCCTCTCCCACATGAGTCCTTGATAGTTTATAAATGGGTATTTTGTCATATCTTGCCCTGTCCGACTTCTCCCTTCACCCACTTTTCGGTTGTCTGTCCCCCAGGGAGGAGGTCACACACAGTTCCATGTAATCGGTATTTTAAATGGAAAGAACTTGAGAAAATATTTGAACCTTGAGTTGCATGATTGAAAAGTTTTATGAGCAAAATATTGAATGATACAGGAAGCATCAAAAGAAAATGGAAAGAATACAAAGAATCACTGTACCAAAAAAGAACTACTTGACATTCTATCATTTCATGAGGTAGCATATCAGCAAGTCAGTGGTGCACAAGGAAGAAGCTCAAGCTACAGGGAAAGCACTAGCCAAAAACAAGGCTTCAGGAGTTGATGGAATATTAATTGAAATCTTTCAACAAGTTGATGAATCACTGAAAGCACTCATTCCTCTTTGGCAGGAAATGTGGAAGACAGCTACTTGGCCAATCACTGGAAGAGAACTATATTTGTATACATTCCAAACAAAGGTGGCCGAACAGAATGCTCAAATTATAGAACAATAGTATTGATATCCCATGCAAGTAAATTTTTGCTTGAGATCATTCAACAGTACATTGACAGGGAGCTACCAGAGGTCCAGACTGGATTCAGCAGAGGACGTGGAACAAGGGACACCGTTGCTAATGTCAGATGGATCTTGGCTCAAAGCAGAGAGAATGCTAGAAAGATGTTTACTTGTGTGTTATTGACTATGTCAAGGTATTTGACTGTGGATCATTACAAACTATGGATAACCTTGAGAAAAATGGAAATCACAGAACACTTCATTGTGCTCATTTGGAGCTTGTACATGGATCAAGAGGCAGTTGGATGAATGGAACAAGGGAATACTACATGATTTAAAATCAGAAAAGGTATGCGACATAGTTGTATCCATTCACCATACTTATTCAATCTGTATGCTGAGTAAATCATCAGAGAAGCTGGACTGTATGAAGAAGACTGGTATCAGGATTTGAGGAAGGCTTATTAACAACCTGTGGTATGCAGGTGACACAACTTAGCTTGCTGAAAGTGAAGAGGACTTGAAGTACTTGCTGATAAAGATCAAAGATCACGGCCTTCAGTATGGATTACAACACAATGCAAGGAAGACCCAGATCCTCACAATTGGACCAATAAGTAACATAATGATAAGTGGAGACATTGTCAAGGATTTCATTTTGCCTGGATCACAATCAATGCCCATGGAAGCAGCAATCAAAAGATCAAAAGGTGTGTTGTAAAAGGTAAAAATCAACTGCACAAGCCCTTAGAGCAAATGTTTCTCAACCTTCCTAATGCCGTGATCCTTTAATACAATTCCTCATGTTGTGGTGACCCCCCAACCATAAAATTATTTTCATTGCTACTTCATAACTGTAATTTTGCTACTATTATGAATCGGGCAACCCCTGTAAAAGGGTCAGTCGACCCCCAAGGGGGTTGCGACCCACAGGTTGAGAAACGCTGCCTTAAAGTGTTGAAAAGCAAGGACATTATCTTGAGGACTAAGGTGCACCTGACTCAGGCCATGATGGTTTCAACCACTTCATATTGCAAGTGAAAGTTGGACATTCATTGGATGTGTTGGTGACCTAAGAAGAATGGATGCATTTGAATTGTGGTGCTGGAGGAAAATATTGGGAGTATCATGGGCTGCTAAAAGGACCAACCAATCTACCTTGGAAGAAGTACAGCCAGTGTTCCTTAGAGGCAAGGCTGGCAAGACTTCAAAACGTACTTTGGACATGTTTTCAGGAGACCAGTCCCTGGGGAAGGACATCATGTTTGGTACAGTGTAGGGGCAGCAAAAAAGAGGAAGACTCTTAACAAGATTGATTGACAACATGGCTGTAACAGTGGGCTGAAGTGTGAGAATGATGGTGAGGATGGCACAGGATAGGGCAATGTTTCCATGTGCCTAAGGTTGTTGTGGATTGGAACCAACTCGATGGTTCCTAGCAACAACAGCAAGGGAAAATCTGGGTACTCTAGGAAAGGAAGGAGCCCTGGGGACACTATTGGGTAAGTGTTGGATTGCTAATCACAAGGTCAGAGGTTCAAACCCATCAGTCACTCATCAGGAAAAAGAGGAATCTGTATGCTCTTGTACAGATTTACAGCCAACAGGCACCCATCTAAATGAGGTGTTAGCTAAATCCAAATGTAAGAAGCACACCTCTTTGTGTGATCCAAAGATGACAATACCAAAATGCAAATATGACAAAGGGAAATGTATCAGAGTTTAAATTGTGAACACCCAATTTGTAGAAGGCTAGGGAGGACAGTGGGAGCTCAAAACCCATCTGCAGAGTATTTAGCCAGATTAAGCTGTTGGCAGATCCACTCTAGCCAAGGCAAAAGTCCTGAACAACTTTACTACCAGATAATGATCATTGTAATCTTGATTATGCTGGAATTGAACTTAATACTAGGTCAGTTAACCTCTCTCCTGACCCAACCTGGATTTGTTCTAGATGTAAGTATGTGTTGCTTGTTCTATGAAAAAATTTTCTCCTCTGGCTTTTTAAATACTCATGGTAGCCTTTTCTTTCTTACCCATTGTTTGTATTTTTATCCTTATATTATTATTATTATGTTATCCTTACCACTTTGTTTTTTATTGTTTCTATTGGGTTTCTATTGTGTTTCCCAATAGAGGGAACAGATGGAACAGAGGGAACAGATGGATAGAGATAATAACTGATGCAAGAGTTTATAGGGCATGTAGGGGTGGGAGATAGGGCACGTGAGGGGATTTGGGGAGCAAACAATGAATGTGGGATTGGGGAGGGAGCACAACTGATTGTGATTACACAACTTATTTAAAAAGGGATTTAACCATAGACCTATATGATATGTGAATACTATATCAAGAAAACCCCACACTTAAAAAACGAAACCAAACTTCACCAATGGTTACCATGATTAGCTAATTGAGTAATTTTCTTCCTTTTAATTCTTCTTGCTTATCTGCTAGCTTGCCATTTTTCAGATTAAAAGTAAAGCAATTTGCATGAGTATAAGAAATTGGATTTATGAATTGATTTTGGTCCCTCACATTTTTATAAAACAGAATTCTTTTTTTTAATTTGAAAGTATATGTTTTAATAGTTGTGTGCTAATATTTAGTGCGGCACCATTGACAATAATTAAAAAGTAGAAATAAGCCAAATGTTATCAACAGAATAGTGGATAAAAATATGGTATATGCCAGCAGTAGAGAGTAATAATGAAAAATGAGATTCTGAGTCCATGTTATCACATGGGTGAACCTGGAAAACATTATTCTAAATGAAATATGGTAGACACAAATGACCATATTTTATGATCCCACTGATATGAAATCATCTAGAATAAGAAAATATATAGAACCGAATGTTTGTTAGTAGTTAGCAGGGTGGATGGAGTGGGGAAGGTGGAAGTGATTGCTTACAAGGAGTTTCTGTACCTAGTTGTTACTCACCTGGTTGATCCCAATGACTGGCAGTTCTGTGCATGTCAGAGAATGGTGCTCCGTAGCATTTGATATCATCATGTTTTCAGAGGCGCCATGTCTTCCTTCCAAAGTAGAACTTTTAGTAAAAAGATGGTATAAGCATTATTTTTGAAAATTAAAAAATTAGGGGGGTAGAGTTTGTTTGGTAGAAGAATATCATTTTTGTGCTTTCATAAGTAACTAGAAGATCATTTTAATTCTGAAACTCTGGAACTTTCTGTGGAGCTGATTTAGACAGGTTCTGAGAAATAGTGCTTAAAATGATTGGTTAATGATGACTCTTTTCTGTAAAAGATACATTAGCCCTTTTCACATAAGACAGACTCATTGAACATCATTCTAGGTTTTGAATATATATCAGTGAATGAAAGACCTCATGAACCTGCCCTTCTGACTAATTGTTCTGGTAAAGTATAAGACTTAATACAATTATGATATTGCCGTAAAGCAATGCCTTGATAATTTTATGATTGATTTATGGAGGTCTAGTGGGGCAGTCGGTTAACGACTCAACTCTGGGCTGAAAGATTGGCACTTCATATACACTGAGAAGCACTTCAGAAGAGAGGCCTGGTAGTCTGCTTCTGAAAATATTTTATTGCCATATGATTATGGTTCAGAGCATGCCCTGCATGTCCATAAAATTTGGATAAAGCTTGTATCGCTATATTTTTTTCATGGAAGGTAGTTGTGGTTTTCTTTTTTTTAAATCATTTTATCGGGGGCTCATATAACTCATCACAATCCATACATAACATCAATTGTGTAGAGCACATTTATTTGTACATTCGTTGCCCTCATCATTCTCAAAACATTTGCTCTCCACTTAAGCTCTTGGCATCAGCTCCTCATTTTTCCCCTTTCCTCCCCGCTTCCCTTTTCCTCATGAATCCTTGATACAATTTATAAATTATTATTATTATTTATATCTTACACTGTCTGACGTCTCCCTTCACCCACTTTTCTGTTGTCCGTCTCCCAGAGAGGAGGTTATATGTAGATCCCTGTAATCGGTTCCCCCGTCCCACCCACCCCTCCCTCCACCCTCCTAGTATCGCCACTCTCAGCACTGGTCCTGAAGGGATCATCCGTCCTGGATTCCCTGTGTCTCCAGTTCCCGTCTGTACCAGTGTACATCCTCTAGTCTATCCAGATTTGTAAGGTAGAATTGGGATCATGATACTGGGGGGGAGGAAGCATTTAGGAACTAGAGGAAAGGTTGTATGTTTCATTGTTGCAACACTACACCCTGTCTGGCTCATCTTCTCCCCGCGACCCTTTCCATAGGGGATGGATGTCCAATTGCCTAGAGATGAGTTTTGGGTACCCACTCCGTACTCCCCCTCTTTCACAATGATATGATTTTTTGTTCTTTGATGTCTGATACCTGATACCTTTGACACCTCGTAATCACACAGGCCGGTGTGCTTCTTCTATGTGGGCTTTGTTGCTTCTGAGCTAGATGGCCTCTTGTTTACCTTCAAGCCTTTAAGACCCCAGACGCTATATCTTTTGATAGCCGGGCTCCATCAGCTTTCTTCACCACATTTGCTTATGCACCTGCTTTATCTTCAGTGATTGTGTAGGGAAGGTGAGCATCATGGAATGCCAGTTTAATAGAACAAAGTATTCTTGCATTGAGGGAGTACTTGAGAGGAGGCCCAGTGTTCATCTGATACCTTAATACTAAACTTATAAATATATATGCACATAGATTTATTTCCCAATCCTCATATATAAATACATTTACATATGTACATGCTTTATTTAGACCTCTACAAATGCCCTCTGCGTCCTAGCTCTTTCCTCTATTTCCTTTTACTTTCCTCTTGTCCTATTATCATGGTCGGCCTTCATTTGGGTTTCAGTAATTCCTCTCGGTTACATTACCCTTGATCACACCCTACCAGGCCTCCTACACCTTCCTCACCACCGATTTGTGTATCGCTGTTTTCTTGCATTGGAGTAACAGACCAAAATTTCAGAGGCATCTCTGGCTTCTGCCCTTGTGACAGTCACAGCCTTGGAAACCCTGAGGAGCCCAGCTGCTGCTGCATACCTGGGTCAGTCTGTGTGGATTCAGCTCATTGGCAACTCGCATCAACAACAGAAGTGATTAATTTAAAACACTGTTATACTTTTCCTTCATGTCTGCCTGCTTTCTGTTGTATTTGGGTTCTTTCTATTTCAGGGTTTTTCCCTTAGTATGTTTGTATAATTGAAAAAAGTACTAAATATAGCCGCTGCTGTCTGAATGTATTTATTTCCTGACTCAGCAACATGTAATTTCAAGAAGTCTTTGAAATGGAGCATAAGTTCCAAGAATGCTACCATTAATTTTTCTTGGCTTTGCACTATTCTTACTAAGGACACTATTTTTTGAATGAAATACTTAGACTTTCTATTAAACTTATAGATAGTATATTTGTGTTCCAATTGGTTTATTTGTAAGAATGAATTTGGCATCCAATAATGCAGCTTAAATGCATTCCAACAGCTTAATGATGTACAAATAGAGCGAGACAGCTGGTTTTGCACCTGTTTCTTAGGCAGCCATGAGGTGGAAGAAGTGACTAGTTTCTAAATAACTAGGGAGAAATTTTTAATCTGATATATATATACTATTTTATAGTCTGCAAAACCACATGTTTAGAAAGTTCACATTATGAAGTAGATGCATCTTTATTGAATAAATAGTATGCAACTCTACACAGCTTTTTTTCTTGGTATTTTTCAGCAGAAAAAAATTAAAAGAAAATATGCTATATGTAATCCTGTAAATTTTGATATTTGTGGCATATTGTGTGGCTAAGAACATCAACATTGTAATGATACTGCTTTAATATTATGTATAACAAGCAATACACTGGCCATCTTTGTGATTGGGCTAGTAAATAATTATAGTTATACTGATTGTATTACATTTCTTTTAAGGCATATAAGGGGCATATACCGGCTTTTATCCTTTTGTTTCGTTTCCTTCCTTTGAATGATTAATTGAAACCTACATTTAGGGCATTGATGATTACTAGTAGTTTCATTTAATAATTAGAAAATTTTCTGGAAAAAAACCCAAATTTGCTGCAAAAGAGAAAACCATCAGGAATCTCAAATTAAAAGATCCATCATCATTATTGTTCTATTGTCTCTATTCTTTCAGCATTTACCTCTTCTTAGTCATACAGCTGGAAGATCAGCAGGTGGAAACCTGCTCTAGGGTTGAGACAAGGCTTTCTACTCCCACTAAAAATTACTGCCTCGGAAACCCACAGAAGCAGTTCTGCCTGTGCTATAGGGATTTTTTTGAGTCAGAATTGACTCAGTGGCTGAGTTTTTTGAGTTTTAGATATATAATGCTACTAAAGTTCAGGCTAGATATGATTGTTAATTTTCCTTTCATAAAAGTTAGATTGCAGTGTAATACTATTTCATACATATGACTGTGCTATGACCATCTTGATTATTAATAATAGTTCACCATAATATTTTTACATGGATTTACCTTGGCTATCCCAGTGATGTCCAGCGTGTCATATATAACTCTGATTTAAAGTGGTGCTGAGATATTTTAGGTGATACCTGATGGTGTTCAATAACATCAGACAGTATTGTAAAAACGTAGTACTTTTCCAGTTTTCTTTTGGTCCATCTTATTTTGACAAGCCAAAAGTCTATTTGCTGCTTGTCTACTCTTAAAACCCCTTTAGAATTTTCCCATTTCTCTCATGACTATCAACTCTATCTAACAGAAGTTTTAATAGCATCATTTTGTTTTCCTTGTATTTATTTTATTTCTTAATGGAATTTATGATTCTTTTAAAAATTATTATTTGAGTAAAAGTCTACAAAGCAAATTGGTTTTCCATTCAACAGTTGATACGCATTTTGATTGCTGCTGTTAGGTGCCCTGTATTGTCTCCAACTCACAGAGCCCCTGTGTACAACAGAATGGGGCCCGGCCGGCCTGCACTGTCCTCAGTGTTCCCAGGCCGAGCCCATGGTCGCAGCCACTGTGTCAGTCCATCCCCTCGATGGCTTTCCTCTTTTCCACTGCCCCTCTCCTTTACCAAATATGATGTCCTTCTAGGGACTAGTCTCCCAACAACATGTCAGAAACACAGGAGATGCACTTTCACCATCCTCCCCTTTAAGAAACATTCTAGCAGTACTTCTTCACAGACACGTTTACTTGTTCTTCTGCAGTCTTTCAGTTTTCTTCACCAACAACCATAATTTAAAGACAGTGAATCTTCTTAGGTCTTTATTCAATGTCCATTGTTGACATGCATGAGGTGAATGAAAATACCATGGCTTGAAAATACCAGGCACACCTTACTCCTCAAAGTAACATGCTTGCTTTCAGCACTTCATCCTTTTCTATCCTGTCTTCTGAGCTTTTATCTCCGGGTAAATGCTGCTGCTCTTTTGATCTCATATGATTAATTGTTCTAAGAGTGTATAACTTTCTTGGAGTTGTTTGTCTCTTGTTGGGCTGAAAGTTGAACTGCCTGTGGGAGGTGAGTGTAGTTGCAGGTTTGAAGGGTGGTTAAGGGCCATAGTCTTGGGGGCCCTACCAGTCTCTAACAGATCAGTAAGCATGGTCTATTCTAGAATTTTGAATTTTGTTCCACCTTTCTCTCTATCCAGGACCCTTTTAAAATTAAGGTCAGCAGTAGTACCCATGAGCCATTTATTTCATTCTTTTGGTCACTGGGTCACAGAGTTTTGAGTTCACGTAGTCCTTTAGATCTTTGAACTAATTGTTTTCTTCTGTTTGATTTTCTTCATTCTTTTTGCTTCAAACTGAGAGGGATAAATAGTGGCACCTTAAATGGCCACTTACAAGCTTTTCCGACCAAATTGCTAACCATCCAAGTAGGATATAGAGCACTGCCAATTTGGACTTTACGCCTGTCGATCCTGGTGACCCTAAGCCCTCAAGCCTAAGGACTCATTCCTCAAGTTGTTTCCCTGTAGCAGTGTTGTTGTCATTATTGTTGCTGCTGCTACTATGTATTATGTCCCTGGAGGTGAACAGAAGGGAATACCGCCCTGTGCTGCACCATTCTCACAGTTGTTGTGCTTCAGCCAGATGGGCAGATACCGTAACTGCACATTGTGGCTAAGGATCTTCCTTTTTTGCTGACCACCAACCATGATGTCCTTTACTAGAAATTGATCTCTTCCTGATAACATAGCCAAAGTATATGAGACCAAGCCTCCCCATCCGCCCCTCTGAGGAATATTCTGAGTATTTGTTCTTCTAGCAGTCCATGGTACTTTCCAGTCCAGTGCTCTCACCAGCACCATCACTCAGTGCCTCAATTCTTCATCGGTCTTCCTTGTTCTTTATTTACCATTTACATGCATGCGAAGAGATTGAAAAGACTATGGATTAAGTCAGGCACATCCTAATTCTCAAAGTGACATCTTTGCTCTTTAACAGAGACCTTGTGTAGCAGATTTACCCACTGCAGTATGTAATTTGACTTTTTGGACTGCTGCTTCTATGGGCATTGACTGTGGTCCCAGTATAATGAAACCCCTGACGTCAACTTTTCTCCATTTATCGTGGTACTGTCTTTTGGTCTAATTGTGAGGATTTTCATACTTCTTTAAATTGAGTTTCAATCTATATTTAAAGCTTCAGTCTTTGATTTTTACCAGCAGAAGCTTCCAGTTTTCCTTACTTACAACAAGCAAGGTGTCGTGTGCATATCACAGATTGTTAATAAGCCTTCCTCCAATCCTGATGCGACAGTGTTCTTCATAGATTTTGTTCGCAGATTTGCTCAGCAGACAGGCTAAAAAAGTGTGGTGATTGCACACCTTTCTTGATTTTAAATTATGCTTCTTAGTGGTGATTTTAAAAATTATCTTTGGTGATAGTGGCTCTCTTTTCTCCCCCTCTAGCTTGCTCAATTTCGGCAAAAAAGAGCTCAATCTGAAGGGCAGAATCTTCCCAAGAAACAGAAAAAAAGGAAGAAAACCCCAAGCACTATCCAGGATGCGCCAGCCTATCCTGCGGTGACTATTGATCAGCCACAGCCTGATGAGATGCTCGTAAACAGCTCTCAGGGCATCGGTAGCACCACTGAGTGCACAGTGGTGAGAACTTTACACAGTGGAGAAATAATCAAGCATGACCATGGCCTCACTGTTGAAGTAAGTATTCACCGGCTTGTAAACATAGTTCAAAATGGAAATGACAGTGCTGTAAAGACAACACTCAGGACTCTGCACTTTGGCCATATCTTTAGCTTCTTTTTGAAAGTTTCAGTAGGATGCTAACTAAAAAGCAATGCCCAAAATACCCATCAGCCTCTGAAAGGGAGTTTTGTGAGCTTCATTCTGCAAGTACTGGTGAAGCAGCTGTGGTACTGCAAGGACACAAAATGATTTTGACTGTCTCTGCCCCACAGTAAATCAGACCAGTGGGGAAGACAGCTGTAAGGTAGTGCAGTGCACCCTGGTTGGAATTTGGTTCAATAGCATCCCTGGCTTCTACCCACTAGATGACAGTAGCACCTGATCCTCACCGCCACTTATGACAACTCAAAATGTCTCCAAGTCCAAACAGGAAATAAGCCATGTGGTGAGGATAGACCCATCCCCCACAGAGAGCCTATATATCCACAGGCAGTCCAAATGTCCCTGAGGTACACAAGCATCCCTGATTGAGGAGCACTAGTCTAAAGGAGTCCTGGTGCCATAGTGGACTACATGTTGGGCTGCTAACTATAAGGTTCTCAGTTCAAACCCACAAGCTCTTTGCAACAGAAAGACGTGGCTTTCCACTCCTATAAAAATACACACTTAAAAAAAAAAAACACAGAGTGGTGGTGGGGGGCGATACACACCTTTAAAACCCCAAAGGGGCAGTTCTACTCTGTCCTGTATAACTCAGATGACTTGATGGCAGTGGGGGGTTTGGGGTTTTGTGTTGTTTTTGTCTGATATAAAGAATTTTTTTTGCCACAAGAATACTCTCATTCATTTCTAAGCTTACATTTATCAGAGGCTTTTTGATATATACAGATATATTTTGCCCTGTTCTCTAAATTTCTGAAATGAGTGAATGCGCCAAAAGATACCTGAAAATGGCATTTCCTAAGTTGTCAGACCTCAAAATCAGGAAAGTATTTACTAGCCCTTTTAGCTGGGTATCTTTCAACCCAAAATTCAAGGTTGGGTTTTTTCTGTAATTATAATGCATTTTCTGAAATATTGCCTGGGTGTGTGATAGCCAGATGAAGCACAAGCTTAAAACGTTTTCTCTCTAGAATTAGGGGCCCATGTATATGTACAATCAGAGGGTCTAATTGGTAACTACAAGCTTTTCATAGCTATAGCTTCACACAGGCATTTTACTCCAGTTTTACGCAATACCACCCAAGTCACATTTAACAAAATTCTATAATCTTTAACAAATCAAGTAGAGTATGGAATGCTGATCCTGTGTCTCAGGGTGTGGCCATGCACCACAGGATATGATGGTACAGTGCTACCAATTATGGGACTCCTTAGTTTGGGGGGGCATATGAGCAGGTAGTACCTTAGGTCAGCAAATCCTTTGAGAGATCCTTAGCCTCTCTCCTGTACCCCTAAACCAAACCAATTGCTGTTGAGTTGATTCTGTCTCCTGGTGACCCCCCTTTGTGTTAAGAGTAGAACTAGGCTTTTCAGTGGTTGGTGTTTAACTAGTGGATCACCGGACACTTTCAGCATAGGTCAAACCACTAACCTTTTGTTTTGCAGCCAGGTGTGTTAGAATTTCAGTTATATGCGTTGGGATTAAATTCAAGGTAATGAAAATAGTTGTTATTGACTTAAAATTTACATGTGACACAAACATAATTTTAACTACAGTGAACCTTCGCGCTTCGACTTCCGCGGCTTCACTCTATCGCGGTTTTTGCGTAACAGCACCCACTGCCTACACCTGCTCCTTCAGAGGAAAAAGACGGCGACCCACCTGTAGAGTACATCCCTTAAGTCATTTCATAGGCTATTGATTACAGTATTTGTAAGAACTATGTATAATAATACTGTATGTGAAAGATGTAATACTGTAAACTAGATGCCATAAGTAATATAATAAATAATAAATGATAATTGTAACATCCAAAATGTTTTACTGTATTTTCCCTTTTTCGTTTAATAAATTGGGTAATACGAGTGTAATGGTGACTAAAGGGTGTTTTTTTCATGTCCTCTATGCTCTAACTACGAAAATATTTGATTTACAAATAAGGAATCCTACTTCGCGGAATTTCATTTATCACGGTAGGGTCTAGAACCGATTAACCGCGATAAACGAGGGTTCACTAAAACTTGAAATTAATTTATTTTCAAATATTGAACAAGCCTTCTATCCCTAGAACAAGCCTGTAAAGTGTGATTCTTAGATGAGATGAGATCAGATCAGATAAGGAAAACCTTGAGAGGAGCACCTTCGAAGTCAGGAAATTTGGATTTGGTCCTTTATTCTTTCTACTAACTGATTTGAGAGAAGCTTGGAAAAGCCACGTACATCATAGCCAGATCTCAGGGATGTGAGGAGACTACCTTTGAAAGTGCTTTGTAAACTGTGATGGTGATGTTATTTTTTTTTTGAAGTTGTTACTACGTCTCCAGCATCAGATATAATGAATATTCTTTTTGCAGAAGTTGACCTTCTTTGACAGTACAATTTTATTAAACACAGGGTTGGGCTTTCGGAGAATGGTGTTGAATTAGTGCTTTTTGGCTTAGGGATAGTGTTGTGAGAAAGCACCCCTGGACACTTTCACGTTTAAGAAAAAGCCAACTGGCCAGTATTAGATATGTGATTTAGCCTTTGTAACTTGAAAAAGAAAGCTTTAAATATTCGAATAATTTTACTAGTCTCCTAGTAATATTTCATTTGAGTTTTCTATCGTGATAACAACAATAATGGCTTACTAAAGCATGATATTTAGCAAAAGAAAAAGTCATAATTGTAATGGGTTTTTCCTTCTCTTTTAGCCAGAAAGTGAAATTTCAACCACAGCAGATGATTATAGTTCAGAGGTAAGAATAGATAAAATAATGCTTTCAAATGTTATTAATTAAACTAATACTTTACAGTGTTATTGAAATTACCATCTGTTGTTGATGCTTTATTTCTTGAATGACACATGCTTCTTCTGTGTATTATGAATATAATATTGGTAAGATATAATTTAAATGACTAGAAAACTTGGTGATTCTCTTTTCCTGCTAGATCTTTTCTTCAAATTGTTAGCTGAATCTAATATTTGCCTCATTAGTTACTACTTAATTAGACAGAGCTCTTTCTGTGGTTTCTGAGGTAATCTTTGATGCCAAGTTCCCAGGATAAATGACCATTACATGGTATCCATGATGAACTCAGCAAAAATTTATTATGTGAAAATATTTCATTTTGAGCATTGTTTTTCTACAGGGCTTGAGTTCTACTTAAAATCATAGTCATTTGTTTACTGAAATGTATAGTGATTTCTATTTTCATTGATGAAAGCTAATATGAATATTAGCTACTTTAGGAAATGCTTTTTTATATGTTGCTAATAAGTATATGTCATTTTGTTATCTTTTCTTTTTTCTTTTAGATGTGGTTATTGTTTTTTTAACCCAGTATTTTAGGGCACAGAAAATTGGAACTTAGACTGTATGGCTCAACAACTCCCTTTATTCCATAAGTCTCAATTTATTGTAGATTTTCATAGCTAACATAATTAATCTTATGTTCTTAAATGAACATAGTACTCTTATAGTTTTTAATGGAAATAAAAACTTTTGACATTTCAAAAGTTTAATATGTTTGCAAGTAAGCAATATATTTGTTACTAATCTGGAGAAATTATAAGCAATGGTAAATGTATAAATTATTGCCTGATTCAGGTTTTGTGTAAGTTGGCCATAGGAAATAACTGGACTAAAAATCTCAACTTGTGATTCAGTGGGTTTGTTCTTGGGAGTTTAAATTGGGGGCTCGTATCTGAAAACACTGTTTTTCTCTTTCTGTACTACCTTAATTTTTATAGTTTGTCTTTTCTTGATAGACAGTTTCAGGTGCTTTGGTCCTTGAACTCTGTTGGCTTTGGGATACCTCCATGACTCCACTCCACAAAGTGAATCTGTTCCTTCACATCACAGTGAATTTTTATATATTCAATAACTATAGTCAGGTTATGCCATGTATACGAGCAAAATTTGGTTGAAATTTTTGTAGCTATTTTCTTATAGTGGAGGAACAGACCAAAATGTAATTTATCTTTTAGAAAGGAGGCCTGTGGCTTAGTGTTGTCACCAATTAGGCTGCTATCTGGAAAGTCAGCAGTTTGAACCTGCTAGTCCCTCCACAGGAGAAAGTTGTGGTGGTTTGTTTCTGTAAATACAACAGCCTTGGAAACCCTCTGGGGCAGTTCTGCTCTGCCCCATAGGGTCACTGTGAATTGCAGTTGACTCAATTAAAGGAAGTTTTATATTTTAAAACAGTAACCTCTAAAGAGATTGATTTTTAGGTTCTCTTTATGTTGGGATTCTTGTTACATTAAGATATTCTTTGCCGGGAAATTATAGAGGTCTAAATACAGGCATGTACATAAGTAAATATTTTTACATATAATGATAGGGAAATAGATCTATGTCCATATAATTATATATTAAGTATTAAGGTAGCAGACAGACATTGGGCCTCTACTCAAGTACTCCCTCAATGCAAGAACACTTTGTTCTAATAACCTGGCATTCTGTTATGCTCAGCTTCCTGACACAATCACTGAAGACAAAGCAGGTGCATAAGCAAATGTGGTGAAGAAAGCTGATCGTGCCAGGCTATCAAAAGATATAGTGTCTGGGGTCATAAAGGCTTGAAGATAAACAAAGAGCCATCTATCAGAGAAGCAACAAAGTCTACATGGAAGAAGCACACCAGCCTGTGTGATCATGAGGTGTCGATAGGATCAGGTATCAGGCCTCAAAGGCCCAGAACAAAAAAATCATATCAATATGAATGAGGGTGGGCACGGAGTAGAGACCCAAAGCCCATCTGTAGACAATTGGACATCCCCTTACAGAAGGGTCACAAGGAAGAGATGAGCTAGTCAGGGTGCAGTATAGCACCTATGAAACATACAACTTTCCTGTAGTTCATTAAGGCTTCTCCATGTTCCCCGACCCCAACATGACCCCAATTCTACCTTACAAATCTGGCTAGACCAGAGCATGTACCTGGGTACAGATAAGAGCTGAAAACACAGGGAATCCAGGACAGATAAACCCCTCAGGACCAATAATAAGAGTAGCAATACCCAGAGGGTAAGCAGAAGGTGGGGAGAGAATGGGGGAACCGATCACAATGATCTACATGTGATCCCCTCCCTGGGGGACGGACAAAAGAAAAGTGGGTGAAGGAAGACATCAGTCAGTTTAAGACATGAAGAAATGATAATAATTTACAAATTATCAAGAGTTCCTGAGGGAGAGAGGATGGGTGAGGGAGGGAAAAAGAAAATAAGGAACTGATAAGAAGCCGAAAGAAAATGTTTTGAGAATGATGATGGCAATAAAGGTACAAATGTGCTTGACATAATGGATGGATGGATGGATTGTGAGAAGAGCTGTACGAGTCCCCAATAAAATGATTTTTTTTAAATGATATTCTTTCCTACTATAGATTTATCTATGATACCCAGTAAATAAAATTTCAAAATAAGTTGCAAATAATATTTAAATATAACCCCTACAGATAGAACATGATATCAAGTTTTTCATACTTGTTAACCATGGTTCACAATAAGAAATGCGTTTTATGTACTTATGTGTGTAGTACATATGTATACATATATAAGTACATGTGTATACCTGTAAGCATGAATACTTTTATACATAAATATGTAAATATAATTCCAAACTCAATTTGATGAAATATACTTTTATTGTATGAAATGTACTGCTACTGTCTTTTTTTAATGCTGCTCATAAAAATTACATTGATTTTCTTAGTTTGAAAGTACAGTGACTGAGAAGACTACATTGAGAAAAAGATCATTATGGAATAATACTTGGCAGGTTTAGCATGACTCAAAATCATAATTCTAGGAATATTAGACATGTCAGGCTTGAGTTCATAATTAATTATATTTGCATGAAAGAAAAAATGATTACCTCATCAAGGTTGCTGAGATGGGGATTCCACTCCATTTTATCATGCTAGATTGGGCTTGACTGAACTAGAATTAGGGGATACTTCCACAATGTATAGAGCAATCACCGTCAGATCAAATTTATCACCCAAGGAATAAAGACTGTTCACAATGCTTTCACAATGTATAATACTTTTCACAGTGTAACTATAAGCTCTTAGTGTCTTTCTAGGTAACATACAGATTACATTAATGACTCCACTCAAAATACCAGGTTTTCAAAGTTTAATTAGCTCAGCGTTCGTAGTTTATATTTGCATATTAAAAAATTTCAGAATCACGTACCATATATACTTGTGTGTAAGTCAAGTTTTTCAGCACTTTTTTAATGCAGTTAATTGTGGTAAAATTAGGTGCCTCAGCTGATATTGAGGTCGGCTTATACTTGAGTATATGTGGTAATTATAATCATAGACCAAATAATGGCCTTATAATTTTCTTAATAATCTGTCATTTTTTTAGTAGATAGGGAAATAGTCAATACTAAAAGAGTAGGGCTTTAGATTCAAAAGTTCCTGTGTTCAAATTTCAGTCTCATTGCCAGTGAGCTGTGTGAACCTGGGCATGCCAACTCTGAAGTTTAGTTGTCTTACCTGTAATTAGAGCTTAGTTGGAAATTGTATGCTGTGTGCTTAATGTGGCTGACTTCAGTGGCTAGTCTACTCATTTGTCTCAAACATGAATTTAGTTCTAGAATGAATTACTTACGTAATTTTATTCTATGACCTAAGATCTGTTTTATATGAGCATACACCAATTATTTGCACTGGAGAAGCCAGACAGAATAAGAAATATCTTTCCTTGGGATTGATGTAAATCAGCATGATCTCTTCTGCCTGTGACGAACGGGCATTTCCTGTCCACTATGCCTGTTTACATGAAACCCTTGAGTAGGCTTGCCAAGAAAGTTAGAAATGGTACAGGTAGCATAGTGACTTAAGGTGGGTAAATATGCTTTGCTACATTCAGAAGGATGAAGTGATCTTTCTGGCTAAACTCTTATTGTACTGGTTATGGTCTCAATCTCATTATTCAGTTCATCCTAATCAAGCCCCTTTTATAATCCATACATTTGTGAAACAAGTTAAGAGTGAATGATCTTAACTTCATTAGCTATTTTGGATCCAAAATGACGAGTCTGCTAGGCAATTGAATATTTGTAATTTTCATCATTAAATATTAATTTCACATTCTTTTTATGTTTTAATTCAACTAACCATTATTTTTCTGAATATGTGTGCTCCCAAATTAAGGATAATAAGAAAAGTACATAAACCACATGAAAATCTAAGGATGTTATCCTTTCCTGTTTTTACGCTAATGTCGACTGAAGGGAAGAGTCTCCTATGAAGCCCATTTTGCAATAACTTAGTGGAACTTATTTTTCCTTTGAGTTTTTTGTATACCAGAGTTATAAATGTAATACTTTACAGAATTATTTTAAATGCACCTTATGCGTACTTTCCCAGCTTTTTCAAGTCTTTTGTGACTTAAGAAAATCACATCGGGCTTCTAACCTCAAGGTCAACAGTTTGACAATACCAGCTGCTCCCCAGGAGAAAGAGGAGAGGAGCTTTCTTTTCCCTTGAGATGTACAGTCTCAGAAACCCACAGGGGCAGCTCTGCTCTGCCCCACAGGGTTGCTTCAGTCAGAATCGACTCCAGCAGTGAGTGTAAACATTAATGTTGACAAATACCTCAGTAAATTAGGATAGAAAAGACTAAGAAAAGTTGAGCCGTTTTCAATTGAAAGAGTTTATTAACCTAAACTTCAGGTTTCAAACTCTGAATTTGCCTTTTAGATTTCCATATACCAAATATACCATTAGAAGTCTAGAAGCTATCAGTACACTATATTACAAATTAGAATGATTCATTGCTAACTATTATTGATCCCGATATGCTGTGTAGTGTTCCTATTATAACTTTTGAATATAGTTGGTTTTAGTTTACTTCTGGTGAATAATTTTTTATTACCTACTTACATGATAATAAATTTCTAAAATTTATTAGTATTGACAAGGTTTAACATTACTGCAACAGCATATAATTAAGTATTGAAAATTGGTCCTACAAGAGGCTTCAAAAAGTTTGTCCGAAAAGTTCATTTTTAAAACTTCATTTTCTCACAAATATTTTAAAGTCCACCTGTGTAGTATTTTAAGAAGCTAATAGTTGCAATATTAGCTTATTTTTTATAAATGTATATTATTTATTATAATATTTCAGAATAAAGAAAAATTAATTAAACCAAAAAGACTCCAACTCTGATAAACAACTCCTAATTACGATCTTCACGTTTTATCGTATTCTGGCCCATATGGTCCTAACCTTTATTCTCAGATATTCTATTTTATTTATCTCAACAGTTAAAAAACAAAAGTCACTTGAAACCTATTAGCATGGAATAGTGAATAATCAGGATGTGGGCAGAGGTGAAGTTCCTTATTGTAAGGTTAATGGAGAAACCTTAAATGGGTCAATTGAGCTGAAATTGATCTCTCACAAAGTCAGTCCTAGAGACAGATTCTGTTAACCTTGTTACTCTCACCAAAACTGTCTCTGATGGAGGCAGGCAGGAATACATTATGGGACAGCCTCCATTTGGTGTAGAATCAGCCTGAGCTGTCTTAGTGCTACTTCCCATATCTGAATTTTAAGGGAGCACCCCTTGCCGCCTCCTACCTCTCTTCTGACCTGTTGACCAACTTTCAAGGAATTTGGACGAGTAAACTGTTAGGGTTTAGTAATATATATATATTACTAAATATATATATATACACACACACACATATATATACATATATATACAATTTTAAGGAAGCATTTTCAAGAATCTATCAAGTAATTTGAGGTTCCCAATTACCCTTTTGAAGAAAGCAAACCAGTTTGCACTTAGTTTGAACTTTAAATCACTTCAGTGAAAATATGTATTATAACACCTTATGCATTATAAGCACTCAGATGTGTGAGGAATGATTGACATTTAAAATTGCCGTGAGGCATATTAGATGCTTCAGTTCGATTTAATACATATTTTATTTTTGCCAAGGAGGCACTTGCCCTAAACATGTATGATGCATGAATACAGATTATGATTGTTAGTTTTAAGTAAAATTCCATCTAAAATTATAATATATCAGGAAATTGTTTTTATGCAGGTAAATGGTTGCAGTTTTGTGATGAGAACAGAAAAACCTGCAGATTTATTAAGGGTACAGTATTTAAAACTGCTCATGATACTAACTTCTTAAACTGTTTTTAAAACCATGTGGCTTACTAACAAAGCTTTTTCCTGAATTTACTTTTTTCTATGGGTGATTTCTAAATGCTTTTAACATATAACAACATTTCCTGCCTCTTTAAACTCAATTGTCTCTGAATTTGCAGGTATCCTGTTTCTGTTCTTGAGGTACAAATCTCATTAACAACAAAGTAGGTTGGCATACCAGTAAACTCCCAGGTTATGAGTAATATTTTAAAAGTGGACTTTGCTGTGGAATTAAATATTTGAATTTTATCCATGAGGAACATTGCTAGTATTGAATTATTAAAATCTTGGATTGATTTAGGAAGAAGAATTTGGTGTTGATTCCTATTCTGAACATGGAGCACAGTACAGTCAGACTCATCTAGAGAGGATGGAAAATGAATTGACTGAGAAGCAGCATGAGATTGATGAGCTAAACAGAGAACTAGAGGAAATGAGGGCTGCCTTTGGGACTGAAGGGCTGCAGCAGGTATGTCCACCTTCTGTGGCTTTTGGTGTGTTACTCTCCAAACAAAAGTAGGACATCTGAGCGATGGCATAGGAGTAAACTCACTGTTGTCAACTCACTTCTGACTCATTGACCCTGGAGAACAAAGCGATGGGACGTAAATATTTTCAGAAGCAGGCTGCTACATCTTTCTCCTTTGGAGCCGCTGGTGGTTTGAATCACTGACCTTTTGACTCTCAGCTCTGCGCTTTTAACAGCTGTACCAGTTGGGTTCAGTGTACTCTGTGTGATGGGGGGGGAGGGGCGGGGCGGGGTGTCTGTCAGTCTCTGACTTAAAGATGGGACTTTTAAAATACTAATTTAAAGTGTTATTTGTCTTCATACATATTTAAAAAACACCAAAATTATAACTAGGATTCAGCTAAGATAATGTGGACTCTAGTTTAATGTTGTGAACTAATCTAGACTGAAATCACTCCAGTAGCATAGGTATATTTCATTCATCCTGAAGGAAAATTATGATGCAAACCACATCAAAATCATATGACTGAAGCCCAAATAAGAATGCCAGTTAGTCCTAGTAACTTTTGTGATTACAGTGACATCTATTGTACATGACAGACAGTTACATAATTAAGAATAACCGTATATTTCCATTGTGTCCTCTCCAGAAAGAAGTGAGGATAAATAATGGCGTTTGCCTGGGAGCAAGGTTGGAAGGCACTTCTGAATATGAAGGCACTTGTCCTTTTCTCAGTCATTGTCAGTGAGTCTATTTCAACTCACAGAGACCCTGTAGGCTATGGTAGAACTTCCACTGTGGGTTTCCAAGACTAACTCTTGATAGGAAGCAGAAAGCCTTGTCTGTGTTCTGCAGATTGACTAGTGGTTTTGAAAGACTGACCTTGCCATTAGCAGCCCTACTTGGAACCACCACGCCAACAAGGCTACCAGTAGCTATCTGGTACCTAAGGTACTTTTTCCCCCCTAGTTCAGGTAGTTTTCTCACAGTTGGTTTTTGAAAACAAAAGCTATTCCCGCAGGTTTTCAAATGCGAAAAAAAAACTACTTACAGCCTAAGAATTTTGCAGATATAGTTAGGTTAAAATGTAATACTTGTATCATTTGATCCCTCTTTTGAGCCATTTAAAAGTTGTTTCAGTTTTTTAAAAAAGTGAAGGGGAAATTTTTCCACACATGGATTAAGCCTCTAACAAAAGCCCTCTGACCATAGACTAGGGATAGCCTTGCTGGCATGCAGAGAACATTGCAAAGTGGATTATTGCTGATTCAGTTAGGTTAAAAATTTGCACCTTATCATTTGATCTCTCTTTTGACACATTTAAATTTTGTTCGTTTTTAATATTTTCTGCTCTCTTTTTGATTGAGATTTCTCTCTGTTTTACTCTGTTGTTAGTTGAGTGTGTATGTTTATGTATATTAAATCCAGGATAGATAAATCTATAGAGATAGTTACTGAATTAATGGTTCCTTGGGGATATGACGGAGGAGTTGGTGGGAAATGGGGAGCTTGTTCTAAAATTGATTGTGGTTCTGATTGTACAGCTTTTCTTAATATGATTGAACTATTGAATGATATGATATATATGAATTTTATGCCAAAAACTATTAAAAATTTATTCATTCGTTAAAAAATATGTTCCATTGAGGGAGGGGGGAGTATTCTACCAGCACATTTATGTATAGATATATAAAATAAATAAATATATATATATATATATATATAATTCCCTTATGTTTTTGGTGAAAGTTTATAAAGCACATTAGGTTCCCCTTTAACAATATCTGTACATGGTGTTCAGTGCCAGCATTATCCATAGTCTCATTGTTATTATGTTTGTTCCATTTTCATTAATCTAGCTTTGCTAGAGCAGTGGTTCTCAACCTCCCTCATGCCGCGACCCTTTCATACAGCTCCTCATGTTGTGGTGACCCCCAACCATAACATTATTTACATTGCTGCTGCATAACTGTAGTTTTGCTACTGTCCTGAATTGGACAACCTCTGTAAACGATGGACAACCTCTGTGAAAGGGTCGTTCGACCCCCAAAGGGGTCGCAACCCACAGATTGAGAACCGTTGCTTTCGAGTAATTCTTGCCCATTTGGTCTTACACAGATTATTCTGGATCATCCATTTTAAAAGAACAGTTGCCTAGTAACTGTTTTGTTGACATTTACAATTTGCTGATAGTAACAATTTTGTTGAAAAAATAAATAGCACTTTTTTTCCTTCGCTTCTTCAGTTACAAGAATTTGAAGCTGCCATTAAACAAAGAGATGGCATCATAACCCAGCTCACTGCTAACTTGCAGCAAGCAAGAAGAGAAAAAGATGAGACAATGAGAGAATTTCTAGAGTTGACAGAACAAAGTCAAAAATTGCAGATTCAATTCCAGCATGTAAGTATTAGCCATATAAAAAATTACTAGACTCAATAATGATGTTTTTAAATTGTTGCACATTCCAGAACAAATCTAAATTTGTTAATGAGACACTGCTTACTAGATATCATGTTGGAAAAACTAGAAAATACCTGTTATTATGTTAACCAATAATTAAGTAAAGCTTCTTGAATGATTTCTTGCCAGGGTTTGTTTTTTTTCCCCCCGGTACTTCTTTGTCTCTGTTTTGGAGTTGTACAAAAAGCTGACTGGTAAATTTTTCCAGAAAGTAACCTGTAGTCACATCTATATTTGCCAGTTGTAGTAGTATGGTTTTTAAAATTTTATATTTGCCAGTCATAGTCTGGTTTTTAAAATTTAGTTTTCACAATGGTAACTAGATTAACTACTAAAGTTAGCCAAAAAATATTATTAACATTGTAAAGTAACTAATGCAGAGGTAGTTAGATTAAAATGCATCGCCTTACCATTTGATCTTCTTTTTGTCCCATTGTAAGGTAAGTCTATGGGTTTCCAAGGAAACATTCATAAGACAGCATTTCCATTCATCGAAATGAAAAGGTGCACTGTCATAATCATCATGGAACAAAAATGGTTGACAAAACTTTCCTGGCCTTTTTCTCCCCGTTGCAGTTTTCAAAGTTGTTTCTGTTTTTAATATTTTCTAATTTCTTTTCTATTGAAATTTTGTCTAGTCATTTTCGTTTTTTGTTTGCTTCCTGGTGGTATTGCATATGACTTTCTGTACATGAAATTCAGAGTAGATAGATCTATATATACATGGCAGGGGATTATGGGAGGAAATAAAGAGCTGACAACAATGAATATGAGAAGAAAATGTTCTGAAATTGAGGTGGTGATTGCACAACTCTTCCTAATATAATTAAATAAACAAATTGTATGATATGTGAAGTATATGCCAGTAAAACTATTTTTAAAGTATTGCTATAAAATAATAGAAACGTTTATTAAACACTGATATAAAAATGTAAAGCTATTGGTTTTAGACATGTCCTCCATCTAGGTCTATACATTTCGAAAGTAGTGTTTTCATTTTTCTTAACTCTTCCTTGAAGAATTCTTCACTCTTCATTTTATTCCATGTCAGTTTTGGCGTCTTCTGTGGATTCAAATTGTATATGAGTTTGGGGAACAAAAAGAAATCTACAGGGGCAAGGTAGGGCTGTAGGGTGGATGGGGTAAGAGTCCCCAAGGAAATATTTGTAGGACAGCCCTTGCTAGTCTCGAAATAAAGAGGTACAATGTCATAATGGAAAAAAATTTTGTTGGTAGAACTTTTCTGGCCTTTTCCTTCCCAGTGCAGTTTTCAATTTTCTTAAAACATCTTCCTAATAAGTGACCATGCTCATGTTGTGTCCTTCTAAAAGATCTATCAAGATTATCCCTTGGGAATCCGAAAAACAGTTGCCATAACCTGCACTGACCTCTCTGCTTTGAATTTAACTGGTCCAGCAGGTGCCCTCAAATATATCTCTTTCCTTCTCATACAGTTCTTTTGTTCAATCCCATTGTGTGAGGCTATACAGTCATCGATGCTACCAGCTCCACTCTCTCCCTCTTCCTCTCCACCCCCCCCCCCTCACTTTCCGTACCCTCAGGGAACTCTTATTCCTGTCAGTGTCTCTGAGGGGTCATCTATCTTGACTACCATGCACCAAGCTATCTTAAATGTACAAGTGAACATACAGAAGTCTAATATGGTATTCTAATATGGTATTCTAATAAGGTATATCATGTAAGGACCATAGTAGTAGGGGAAAAAATAGTAAAGAACTAGAGGATAGTTATGTGGTTCATCAGTGCCACACTGCATCCTGGATGTATTCCCCATTCCATGAGGCCCTTCTAAGAGGGACTATCCAATTGTCTTGCTGTCCAATTGTGGACCTTGGGTCTCCACTACATATACTCCCCTTCATATCAATTTGGATGCATGTTTTTGAACTTCTGATACCTCTTCCCGTTGATACCACATGATCACACAGGCTGGTGTGCTTCTTCCATGTGGGCTTTATTGCTTCCCTGATAGATGGCCGCTTGTTTAATGACAAGCCTTTAAGACCCAAGACACAATGGCTTTTGATAGCCGGGCACCTTCAGTTTTCTTCACCACATTTGGTTATGCACCCATTTTATCTTCAGCGATCATGTCAGGAAGGTATCATACAATGCCACATTATTAGAACAAACGCTTCATGTATTGAGATAAGATTTAAGTAGAGGCCCAAAGTCCATCTCCTTCCTTGTTGCATTTACATATATACATATAACAAATACACACATATTCATATATATATATACATATAACAAATACACACATATTCATATATATATATATATATATATTGGGTTTTATTTTTTCCTCCTACCCCACTATTATGTTTACTGATTGTTCACCACTGAGTAATTCCTCTCAGAAACAATTCGATTGATCAAACATGCCCAGAAAAGCTACACCTCCTTGCAGTCCATCTTAAAACTCTTACTATTTCCCTGTGCCCATCATTGTTGGCTCCCCACTCATCGCAACGCCCCCTCTCCTCAGGTGCCCCCAGGAACCATCGGTCTAGCCCCTGTCTCTGTGAGACTGCCCGTCAGCATTTCTTATATAGATCAACACCAACAAAATAAAAACAAATAATAATAAACGGTAAAAAAAATTATAAAAACAACATACAGATAGCCACCAGTTTAACAGGAATCATGACCTAGAATCTCATTGGTGCCCAAAAAAGTTTCCCATAAGTCCACGTTGCTATTCCCACGGTTGAGGATGGAGTGCCACTCTCCCCCATTTACGCTTTAGACTTTCATTGTGGCCCCCTTGTGAGTAACCCCCAATCAGTTCAGGTGAGTTGTCCAGTGCTATCGTCTGAGTCAGGAGTCTACAATCGGGGTTCCTCGGGGACTTCGTGACTTAACTCCCATCACTGGTTTATTGTTGCAATTCCTCTTGGTTTGCCCCCATGTGGGCTGGTCCGACCAGTCGCTTTCCCCAAACAGTATCTTCAGTGCTGTCCTCTAACAGAAAATAATTTGAGATAGTTTCAGCAAAAGAGAGACATTTAATATAAGGATATGAAATTATTTTTTTGAACTCAAGGCAGAAGTACCACAAGGTTCTTGAAAGGGATTGGAGCCAGAGACTGGAAAGTCATCAGGAATCTGGGGACTGCTGTCATCATTAGCCCCCACTGCATGTCTACCTCACTTAGCTCCCTCACTCGCTCCCTATTTTCTCTGCTTTACCACAAGGAAGAGAATCTTATTGAGTGAGCTTCAGTAATGGGCCATTACCAATCCAGTCTACAATGGCAGGCAACATGTTTGCTGGGGCCTTAGGTACAACTGCAAATCCATCAGAGTCCCCCGAAGAGTCATTGCAAGCTGAGTAATACCTCCAAAGGTGAATATTCCTTAATATAATTACTTTGCAGTTGTAATGTGCTTTCCATTGTTCAGTTGCAGGCTAGTGAAACACTGAGAAACAGCACTCATAGTAACACAGCGGCAGATCTGCTGCAAGCAAAACAACAGATCTTCACTCATCAGCAAAAACTGGAAGAACAAGACCACCTACTCGAGGATTATCACAAAAAGAAAGAAGACTTCAAAATGCAAATTAGTTTCTTACAAGACAAAATTAGAGCCTATGAAATGGTATGTTTATTTTAAAAGTCAACCAATTTGTGGGAAGCTTTGCAATGATCTTTTAAATTTCTTATGTGTGTATCTTTTCTTTTTTTAAATTATTTTATTGAGGGCTCATACAATTCTTATCACAGTCCATACATACATCCGTTGAGTCAAGCACATATGTACACCTGTTGCACTCATCAATCTCAAAACATTTTGCCCTCAATATCATTTGCTTATTTTCCCCCTCCCTCCCCCCTCCCTCCTGAACCCTTCATAATTCATAATTTATTATAGTTTTATCATAAGTTACACTGTCCGATGTCTCCCTCCGCCCTCTTCTCTGCTGTCCATCCCCCAGGGAGGAGGCTATACTTAGATTCTTGTAATTGGTTCCCCCCTTCTACCCCACATTCCCTTCACCCTCCAGGCCTCGCCCCTCTCACCACTGGTCCTGAAGGAGTCATCTATCCTGGATTCCCTGTTTTTCAAGTAGCCATCTGTACCAATGTACATCCTCTGGTCTAGCCAGATTTGTGAGGCAAAATTGGGATCATGATATTGGGGAGGAGGAAGCATTAAAGAACTAAAGGAAAGTTATATGTTTCATCATTGCTACCCTGTACCCTGATTAGCTCGTCTCCTCCCCAAACCCCCTCAGCAGGGGGGTGTTCAGTTGCCAACCGATGGACTCTGAGTCTCCACTCTGCACTCACCCACCTTTACAATGACATGATTTCTTGTTCCTTGATGCCTTGACACCCAATCCCTTCGACAGCTGGTGGTCACACATACTGGTGTGCTTTTTCCATGTGGGCTTTGTTGCTTCTGAGCTAGTTGGCCGCTTGTTTATCTTCCAGCCTTTAAGACCCTAGATGCTATATCTTTTGATAACCAGGCACCATCAGCTTTCTTCACCACCTTTGCTTATGCACACCTTTGTTTTCAGTGATCGTATCAGGAAGTTGGGCTTATGTGTGTATCTTTTTGTCATTCATATGAATACCAAAATGTTATGATTAATGAAAATTCTATATATATGTATAAAATATTTTATTTCAGAAACAACTGGTAGTCTCACAACAATAAAACAATCTTTAAAATAAGCTTGTTAAGTTTCCTGAAAGTTTATGTTAAATCAATTAATATATGGATTGTTATAAGAGTTGTAGGAGCCCCAATTGAATGATCTATTTGAAAATTGACAAAACAAAATGAAATGGGTTTTAATTAGAAAAATAAATATCTCTGATTACAATACTTTGAATGAATTTCTTATAAAGCAGAGTATTGTTTGGAGAATAATTACTTAGCATTTATTTATTAAGTACTATGAGGGTGGTGATTGAAGCTATGTTGGTTTGCTAGATCACAGCTCATTCTTCTCCTAATCTGAACTTCCCAGGCAGGGTACAGTAGTCATCGGCAAGGAGTATACTATTCCCACTGTATTTCTTAAAAATAGGGATTATAGCCTTGACTGCAGCATTTTCTTTCCAACACAAAGTAAGTTTTTAAAAATCATGCATATTTGAAATAAATGATGCTAAGAAAAATGAATAGTGAATTGGCACTATTTAATATTTGAATGTAGAATTATGGTGGTTTGTAAATTATATGAAGTGCTGGACTATTTTGAATTAAGTGCTAACTTCTTTTCCCTCTGTATAATATCAGGAAATAAAAAAGTTAAGATTTTTGTGATGTTAACATTTTTCAAGATTAATTGCATTTTAAACTTCAGTTGGCAACCATAAGTTGATTTTGCTTCTTTATAGGTTCTAAATGCCTTACATGTTTTTTTCCCTAGGATGTAAGTATGTTTTTTTTTTGTGCAAGTAGAATTTCAGAAATGAAATACCTTAATATATTTTATTTCATTTTAGCTTTAGAACATATTTTGTTTGGTAGAGAAGCTAGCATTATCTGCAAAAGTTCTTTTACAGATGAAAACACTAGGACTTAAAAGAGATTAAAATGACTTCTGAATGTCATAATATAATATAAATATTAATATAAGAAATCATATCAATGTGAATGAGGGGAAGTGCATAGTTAGGACCCAAAGCTATCTGTAGACAGTTGAACATCCCCTTACAGAAGAGTCATAAGGAAGAGATGAGCCAGTCAGGGTGCAGTATAGCACCGATGAAATATACAACTTTCCTCTAGTTCTTTAATGCTGCCTCCTCACCACCCACAAATCCAGCTAAACCAGAGCATGCACACTGGTACAGATAAGAGCTCGCAACACAGGGAATTCAGGATAGATCAACCCCTCAGACCAATAATGAGAGTGGTGATACCAGGAAGGTAAGGGGGGGAGGGGGAGAAAGGGGGAACCGGTCACAATGATCTGCATATAACCCCTTCCCAGGGGGAGGACAACAGAAAAGTGGGTGGAGGGAGACAGCGGTAGGTGTAAGACATGAAAAAAAACATTATAAATTATCAAGGTTCATGAGGGAGGGGGGAAAATGAGCTGATACCAAGGGCTCAAGTAGAAATGTTTTGAGAATGATGATGGCAACATATGTACAAATGTGCTTGACACAATGGATGGATGTATGGATTGGATTGTAATAAGAGCTATAAGAGCCCCCAATAAAATGATTGTTTTAAAAAAGAAATTTTAGCCCATAAGGTAACATGGGACGGGATGTCGGATGTCAAGAGGAATGCTGGCAGGATTTCCTTCAAGAAGCACATTTGTTGCTTTGGTTCATTTATTTAAAATAGACTGGCTTTTTACTTGTCTCAGAACTCTCTCTAACCCTCACTGCCATCTAGTCAATTTTGACTCATGGCAACCCTCTAGGGCAGGGTAGAACTGCCCTTGCAGGTTTCTGAGACTGTAACTTTTTACAGGAATAGAAAGCCTCATCTTTCTCCCATTGTAGGGGCTGTTGGTTTCTAACTGCTGACCTTGAGGTTCAAAGCCCAATTCATAACTACTATATCACCAGGGCTCCTTGATTCAAAGCAATGTAAGAGGAATTCTCAAGAAGGCCAAGACTATTGTAATGCTTACTTGTTTCCAGAGCTGAATATACAAGTCTGATTTGTCTTTAGAGGGATTGAAGAGCAGGCTTAATAGTTTACTGTGTATAGAATTATGTAAAAAGCCAATTTCTATCCATCTTGTGGTAAAAGGATGATATGTTACCAAGTGCCAAAAATGCCTTTCTTATGTTTTCCTTTTTTTCTGTATAAAGGAACAAAATAAAAAAATAGAAAACTCAAATAAAGAAATACAGGAAAAGGATGAAATCATTGAAGAACTAAATACAAGAAGAATAGAAGAAGAAAAGAGAGCTCTCGAGCTGAAAGAGAAAGTGATAGCAGCTGACATGCTACTGGAAGAGTTACAGGAACAGATCGTACAAAAGAACCAGGAGATAAAACACATGCAATTAGAGCTGACTAATTCTAAACAGAAAGAAAGACAGTGTTCTACGGAAGTACAGCAGTTAATGGGGACAGTTGAAGAACTGCAAAAGAGAAATCACAAGGATAGCCAATTTGAAAATGATATTGTGCAAAGAATGGAACAAGAAACACAAAGAAAGTTGGAACAACTCCAGGCAGAGCTAGATGAAATGTATGGGCAGCAGATAGTGCAGATGAAACAAGAACTAATAAAACAACACATGTCACAGATGGAAGAACTTAAAATACGACATAAAGGAGAAATGGAGAATGCTTTAAGGACACGTCCAGATAGTACAGTTAATGAAGATCAAGTAAAGTTAATGAATATGGCAATAAATGAACTGAATATAAAATTGCAAGATACTAACTCTCTAAAAGAAAAATTCAGGGTAGAATTAGGAGTCATTTCCGGAGAAAAGACTGCTTTGCAAGGACAGCTTGAAGATCTTTTAGAAGAATTAAGCTTTTCCAGGGACCAGATTCAGAGAGCTAGACAGACAATAGCTGAACAAGAAAGTAAACTCCAGGAAGCGTACAAGTCTCTTAGTACAGTGGATGACCTGAAAGCAGAGATTGTGTCTGCATCTGAATCCAGGAAGGAACTGGAATTAAAACATGAAGCAGAAGTCACAAATTACAAGATAAAACTTGAAATGTTAGAAAGAGAAAAGAATGCTGTGTTGGACAGAATGGCTGAATCCCAAGAAGCTGAATTAGAGAGGCTAAGAACACAGCTCCTCTTTAGTCATGAAGAAGAACTTTCCAAACTGAAGGAAGATTTAGAAATTGAGCATCGAATAAACACTGAGAAACTTAAGGATAACTTAGGCATTCACTATAAACAGCAGATAGATGGGTTACAGAATGAAATGAGTCAGAAGATAGAAACCATGCAGTTTGAAAAAGATAATTTGATAACTAGACAGAATCAACTACTTTTAGAAATTTCAAAGCTAAAAGATTTACAGCAATCTCTCATGAATTCAAAATCAGAAGAAATGACTCTACAGATCAATGAACTGCAAAAAGAAATCGAAATACTAAGACAGGAAGAAAAGGAAAAGGGTACCCTTGAACAAGAAGTTCAAGAATTACAACTTAAAACTGAGTTATTGCAGAAACAAATGAAAGAAAAAGAGAAAGACCTTCAAGAAAAATTCACAGAACTTGAAGTAGAGAATAGTGTTCTTAAAGATGAAAAGAAATCCCTTGAAGACATGTTAAAAATATGTACTCCTGTTAGCCAAGAAGAAAGATTCATTTTCATGGAGTACAATAATTCCAAACCCAAAGAGAGTAGCTGGCAAAAAGAAATAGATAGGCTCACAGAGGAAAATGAGAACCTTAAAACACAATGTATTCAGCTAAATGAAGAGATTGAGAAACAAAGGAACACTTTTTCATTTGCTGAAAAAAACTTTGAGGTTAATTATCAAGAGTTACAGGAGGAGTATGCTTGTCTCCTCCAGGTAAAAACTGATTTAGAAGGCAGTAAAACCAAACAAGAAATAGAGTATAATAGGAAGCTTAAAGCACTTAATGAAGAGCTCCATCATTTGCAGAAGATAAATCCAACTGTAGTAAAACCGAAAAGTTCCATTTTTGACGATGATAAGACTTCTGTAGCAGAAACAGTGGATATAGGTGAAGTGGTTGAGAAAGATGCCACAGAGCTTATGGAAAAACTCGAGGTAACCGAGCGAGAAAAACTAGAACTGTCGGAGAGATTGCGTGAGCTTTCAGAACAATTAAAGCGGAGCCATGGTGAGATTTGTGTTTTAAGTGAAGAAGTTAAATCTTTAAAACATGAGAAAGAGCAAGTTTTATTGCAATGTAGAGAGCTAGAACTCATAATCAAACGGACAGAAAACCTAGGTATGTTTGATGGTCAGTCGAGTTCTAAAGATGAAGTTGTGACTGTGACGAGCAGGAACACTAGAGACCCACTTTGTGAAATAAGAAAAGGTTGTGGTGGCGAATCAAAAGTAGTGGAAGAAGATGAAACTCCTTTTGAAAATAGGACTGCTGGTAAAGAAAGCAAACAAGAACCGTTATTTTTGGATGGCCTGCCGTCAGTGACAAATGAATGGACGCTTCGGACAGCTGAACCTAGTGACCACAGTGAACTTCAGCAGGAACTCCGTGCACTCAAATTAGAGCAGGTATGTTGACTTGTTTAAATATGGTAAAGCAAAATGGAAATGTATCTTTCATATTAAGAGTTTTCATCTTAAAACACACATGAGTTATCTTTATAAGAGAATGGACGATTCCACTAAAGTAATTCTGCCATTATTTTATTTTTTTCCTTACATGTTTGTTAACTTTTCTTTTGATCTGTTTTGCTCAGGAAGTAAAAAGTGCTATAGAATTCACATTTTATTTAGGAAGACAAAATTTTAAGTAACTTTGTTGTAAATCTGAGCTTCAAAAGAAGTTATTAATTTTCGTAATATTTTGTTACAATACCAAGTACTGATTGTAGGATTTTCATAATGGGATCGTCAAGATTCCACACCTGAAAATTAAAGCTTTTTTGTGGTTTATAGTATTGGTCTGTAGTTACAGAATTATATTTCCCCCCGGGGGGGGGGCGGGGGCAGGGTGTGTGTGTGTGTGTTTCTAAACCCTAGATATTTTTCAGGCTTGCTTAAAAAAATAAAGTATTAATTATACATAACAGTTAAACTATTAAATAGTATATATAACTTGAATAATAATAGATCACTCCTGACAATTTATAGTACTATTTAGAGGTAACAGGAATTTCCACTGGACAACATCATAAAGCATAAGTGAATAGCTGTACAAGAGAATGCGACGGTTGGTCTCAATTCATAGGGAGCAACAGGAAGAAGTGTTAGGAATCGGAGGAGGATATGGAATGTGTGCCTAATTGCCTGATGAACAACTGCCTCCTTTGTAGTGAGACCAGAAGAGCTGTATGGTGCCCAGCTAGCATTACTGAATATTTTCATCAGCGTCTAAGGAAAGATTTCTAATCAAAAAGGGGGGAATGTAGTCAAGAATGGCCAGTTCTTAAGGATTCCCAATTTCTTCGAACCCAGGAAAGTTGATGAACCCCTGGAAGGATGGCCCTGAGATAATCTTTAAACCTTAAACCAAAAATAACCCCTGAAAACTTTTTTAAGCTAAACAGGAGTTTAGCTTAACTAGTAAAAAAATGTCTGCCTTGAGAATTATACTTTTAAGAACTATCTATGGAATCAAATTAATAGCAGCAACTCAAAAGATTAGTTAGGAGCCTGAGGAAGCAGCAAATTTTTATGGTTAGGGGAGGAACAGTTCAGAAAAAGAGGTTGAGAAAGGTGGTTGGCCTGGAAGAATATAGTCAGTACCACTAAATGGTGCATCTAGAAATTGTTGAGTTAGTGTATGTTTTTTCTCTATCGTTTCAACAATAGCAATAAACTAAATAAAAATATTAAAAAGAATGATAATTTGGTTAAATCTAAGAGTTAAAAAAATATGCATTATCTGTAACCCAACAATTACCTTTCTAGGTGGTTCTCAAAATGTAGCCCCTTTAGGGTTAGGGTTAGGAAAGAATAAAAGGGGGGAAAATGCAGCCCCTGACCAGCAGGATTAGCATCACTTGGAATGCAAATTCAGGCCCCACCCCAGACCTCCTGAACCAAAAATGGAGTAGATCTCAGTTCTCTCTTCTAATGAGAACCCTAGGTATAACTGATGCATTCTGAAATTTATGAGCGTCTGTGCTAGAGAAACACTAGTACACGTGGCCAAGGGGGGTATCTTTAAGACTTCTATATTTTAAATATTAAAAACCCTAGAAATAGCACAGTTGGTCTTCAGAAAGTAAATGGATAAATTGTGGTATATACATACATATACTGTACAGCAGTATCAATGTGGTTAGATCTCAGAGATAAACCTAGAATGAGAAGAGCTATTTATAAAATAAATATATACCATTTATGTAAATTAAGATCACGAAATACAATGCATTGTGTTCAGGTAGTTAGAGAAGTGATAGTATGAAAATGGACAGCCATGCATCAAATCTGTGTTAATTGCCTCTGAAGAAGGACACTTGGAAACATCAAGACCAAACTTGTTGCTATTGAGTCAATTCCGACTCACAGCAGCAATCCTGTATGACAGGAAAGAAGTGTCCTGTAAGCTTCCCAAGGTGGTAGTCTAGATGGAAGCAGACCCCTCATCTTCCTCCTGTGGAGCAGCTGGTGGTTTCAAACAGCTGACCTTTGAGTTAGTCCAGCACAGTGTTCCTAAATGGGTACATTGTGTTGGACAATTTTATTGGTGTTTTATTTCTTTAAAAACAAACATGGAATTGGGTGGGATAATCAGCTGAAACAAAAAATAATATAAAATACTAGTTTTGTTCATTTAGATTGCGAGTAATTGCACTTCTTAGACTATTCTTTGCATTTCCCTACATTTAGATTTTCATTTTTAAACAAAAACAGAAGATGAGATACTCGATATACCAAATATTAAATGTTATGATAAATAAATTTGGAAAGAAAACATTGTATTACATTCTTAGAAAAAGGGAAGTACATTAGTGCAGCAGCAAGAAGAGAGAAAAATTCGGCTTTAACACTCGTATATAAATGTTTTTAATATAGGGGGAGAAAGGGGGAACCAATCACAATGATGGATGTATAACACACACAAACCCGACCCCCAGGGGAGAAGAACAACAAAAATGTGGGTGAAGGGAGACAGCAAATGGTGTAAGATATGAAAATAATAATAATTTATCAAGGGTTCGCGAGGGTGGGGTAGGAAGGGAAAGAAGGGGGAAAGAGGAGCTGCTGATACTTAGGAGATTCAACTAGAAAGAAAATGTTTTGAAAACGATGATGGTCGGGAGACGGTGGGGAGAAAAAAAAGGAAAATGATGATGGCAGCATGTACAAATGTGCTGATACAATTCATGTATGGATTGTTGTAAGAGCCCCCAATAAAATGATTTATTAAAAAATAAATTTTAAATTTAAATATAATTTCATGTTTTCCCCCTTTGCAGTTGGTAAAAGGTTGAGAATTAGAAGTTAAATAATTTGCTGTTTTGAAATTTTCTAATGTGCATGCACATTTATTTTAAGGATGATTTAAGGCTACAGATGGAAGCCCAACGTATATGCCTTTCGCTGGTTCATTCCACTCATGTGGATCAGGTTCGTGAATATATGGAAAATGAAAAAGATAAAGCTCTTTGCAGTCTTAAAGAGGAACTTACTTCTGCCCAAGAGGAAATGGTCAGGGACCTTCAGAGAACACACCAGTTAGAGCTACTGAATATAAAAACCCAAGAAACAGGTAAATGATTAAAGCAAAATCATAAATCCATGGGGCAAATAAGTCTGGCTTAAGGTCCACCATTTCACTATTCTTTAACTGTCTTCGAACCCACATAGGAAGAAGGCACCTCTTTATCCCAATCCTGGGGGTGGTCTTCATACAGTCAATGGTCATTCATTTAAGTGCCTGAGAGAACTAAACTCACTGAAGGAAACCAAAGTCCAGGGGGAAAGCATATATGAAGAAAATTTACCGCTTAGAAAACAGTGGCACCGTCTCTATAATAGAAGAATGAGTAGAGAGACTAGTGCTTCCTGGCGGGAGGAGCCGGGTGAGCCAGTGAGCAGAGACATGGACATCTTAGAGGAGATTCCGTAGACTTCTGTTTTTAGCTGTAGAAGTGTCTTTATTATGAAGTGTAGAAGGATGGGAGAGTGCAGCCATTCTGGAGAGTTGAGAGTTTTATAAAGATGTGCAGCACAGTAGAAGGTTGATAAAACCAGAGATATACATAGGAT
Organism: Echinops telfairi; assembly: GCF_000313985.2. Taxonomy (NCBI): domain Eukaryota; kingdom Metazoa; phylum Chordata; class Mammalia; order Afrosoricida; family Tenrecidae; genus Echinops; species Echinops telfairi. The sequence goes on from NW_022103920.1 coordinate 58,101,788, forward strand.
CTTGAACAGAAAAAAAGCTTTATGTGCTCTGAGTGAAGCATGCTTACTCCTTGATTTTAAACAGAGAGAGTAGCATTGATTGTTTTACCGTAAGATAAGGGTATTAGAATTACTTGAGGATACAAAATTAGTGGTGGGAATCAAGTCAAATAACGTTGGCAGTAGTACTGATAAAACAAGATGTTCAATAAACCCAGGCAATGTCATTGAGGATCAAGGGAAAGAGTTCATGTGATAGGCTGTAGTCTGCAGTTGGTTTTAGCACAGAAAGGGGGAAGGGCGGCATTGAGATTGCTTCCTAAGTTTCTGGCCTGTAAATGGATTGAGGGCATTTCTAATCACGAGCAATTGCCAGTAACGTGGAGGACAAGCTATCACGTCTTACACTCTAATGCTAAATTGTTCTAAATGTAAAGACATGACATCAGTAGGTTAAGGGATCCTTCAGCCATGCATATAGAAGAAATCGTCTTGAATTGTGTTTTCTTGTTTTCATCCAGCAGAATGAATGTGAATTGAAACCTGAGTTAACATTAATTAATAAGCATTTCTTTCCAAAGAGAAAGGAATGTTCTTCAGAAAAGGAAGTGTTTCTGTTGTTTCAGTAAGAAAATTGTATTGAAATGTGCGTTTTCTTTTATGTATATAACTTAGATGGCAGTCGTGAAAACAAATTATCCACTCTCCAAGATCCTTCCAAAATCAAACAACTTGAAGAGCAAGTTCAAAAATTGGAAATCCTCGCATCCTCTTTGCAGCAACAATTGAAAGAAACTGAAGAAAATTATGAAGCAGAGATCCATTCTTTAAAAAACAGGCTTCAGACTGTTAGTGAGTCCTCTCTTCACCCAAGGTATCCATCTGCCTATAATTTCACTCAACAATATTTGTAGCTTAATAATAATCTTAATACCCTGGAATGGCTGTTTAAAAGAAAAGTGATGAAGAGCAAAGTTCCTTGAAAGATAGGATGTAGTCGTTTAAGAAATCAGAGCGAGAGCTGCTTCTATAACTTTGACATGGACAGACCGAGTATCAGTGTGAACCAGACATTGGATTAGAGAGAGCTTACCACCCCTACATATAGGTGCCGATTATTATTACTCTACACTCGAGTATAAGCCAACTCGAATATCAGCTGAGGCATCTAATTTTACCACAAAAACTACACAAGTAATGTGCTGAGAAACTCGGCTTATACATGAGTATATACAGTTTTCTGCTGGGTTAAGTTAGGCAGTGTGCAGACCTTTGGTTTTTGTCTTATGCCTTGTCTGTGTTGTTTTACTGTGGCATATATAAAGTACGATTCTTCCAGATGTGACTGGACTACTTCCACTCGGTAGTCTGATGATCCCAGAGTTTCTGGGTGGCACAGAGGCTTAACTAAGGAATAGCTTGGTGGTTGGAAGAGGCTGGTCATCTGCTTCTGAAAGGCCACAACCGTGAAACCCCTATGGAGGGCCATTCTCTGAAACATATAGGGTGGCCCTTTCTTAGAATTGACTCAGTAGCTACTGGCATGGGTTGTTTAGTTTTGTTTTTATAAACATTTTCATGTCCTACATTTAAAATATGCTTTATGAAGTGGCACATAATTTATTATTGATTTGTTAAAATCCTGTATTGTTCAGTTGTGTTACTTTCAAATGGAAAAAAAAACATCAAAATATTATCTAATTGAATGTACAGCACCTATAACCTGTAAGCTGTCTTTCTTGCTTTCCCTGTTCAAGGAGCCCTGGTGGTACAGCAGTTCACCCTGCAGCCGTGGCCCAAAGGGTGACACTTCAACCCCCACTAGCAACTCTGCAGGGGCAGTTGCTCCCATACAGAGTCCAAACTCAAGCTCACTGCCATCGAGCCAATTCTGACTCATAGCAACACTCTCAGGCAGAGTAGAACTGCCTGTATGGTTTCCGAGATTGTAAATCTGTATCTGAGCAAAAAGCATCGTCTCTCTGCTGTGGAGTGACTGATGGGTTAGAACTGTTGCTGTTTTGTGGTTAGCTGCCCAGCATGTTAGCCCCTCTGCCACCAGGGCTAGAACACCTGCTCTGTGGCACAAGGGTGCGATGAGTCAAAATCTGATATTTTAAGCACATGATAAATTTGGATTGACGGTGAAACAAATGCACAACTCTAACTCTTTGGCACTTGTAATTTATATTTAGCTTCCCTGTGGATTCAATGGTAATGACTGAATCTGATGTGCAGAGGAGAGTTTATACTGGAAATTGTCTTCAACAGAACACTGATGGTGCTGTAGAGGTATTCTATCTTTAAACTCTTGTATACACTAACCCATTTATTTTTCCTACTATTTTTATGTCTGTAGCTTACTAATTATCTAATAAGTACATAGAGGCTACAAAGTAACCATAATAAATATGGTAAGGCCTTTAATAAAATAGCCAGAAGAGTATGTAAGTATATAGTTTAATAGCATAGAAAAATACAGAATACATTAAATTTATTATTGTTTTTATTTTTTAACTTTATTTATTTTGATTTTCTTCAGAGTATACACAGCAAAACATATGCCAATTCAGCAGTTTCTACTTGTCCCATTCATAGACACTGATTTTATCCTTGGAATTGTGTAACCATTCTCATCCTCCTTTTCTGAGCTGTTCCTTCTCGATTAGCAAAAATTCACTGCTCCCTGAGTTTAGGTCCTGTGTCATCTTTGAATAACAGGAGTTACGAAATTCATACTAGAGAGAGAGCTCTTAGAAGAGCATAAGGCTCAAGGCAGACCTTTTTATTATTATTTTAAGAGAACTTTAGGGGATACTTTGGTTTAAGGTTTAAGATATCTCAGGACAGTAGTTTCATGGCTCTATGAAGTTTAAAATCCATGAAAATTAGAAAGTCTTTTCTGCATTTTTCCCCTTTTGATTAGGATTCTTACATAGATTCTGACCAAAATGTTCATTAATAGCATAGGATTAGAGTAGGGATACCAGCTGAGATAGTTTATTGTGCCAGCCTGGCCGATAAACACAAGTGGGATTAACTGAAGGGCGGAGAGATAAATGGCTCAGTGAGCCTCGCCTTTCTTGTCTCTCGCTTTTTGATCATTGGACCAGTGTGCGGCTGCCTTGCTTGTTTTGTGCCTCCTTTTACAGTCTACACTACCTGTGGGATGCCTAGCCTGTGAACTGTGTCGCTGTAAGTTGAGGTCCCTTTAAGAAATCTCTGGAGCTGGGGACTGGTGGTTGGTGACCTGGCTGACAGTTGGTGAC
>NW_022103920.1:58106750-58137494 GCF_000313985.2 Echinops telfairi
AAAATAGGATGTTGAGTGCACCTCAACTGAATTTAGAGAACAGTTCAAGAACAGATTTAGCACACTGAACACTGTGACAGAAAACCTAGTGAGTTGTAGGGTAACATCAAGAACAGCATACTTTTGATAGCCTGGCACCATCAGCTCTCTTCACCACATTTGCTTATGTACCCATTTGTCTTCAGCGATAGTGTAGGGAATGTGGGCACCTAGTGATAGGATTTTTTTGTTCTTTGATGCCTGATACCTAGTCCCTTCTACACCTCGTGGTCACACAGGCTGATGTGCTTCTTCCACGTGGTCTTTGTTGCTTCTCAGCTAGATGGCTGCTTGTTTACCTTCAAGCCTTTAAGAACCCAGACGCTATATATTTTGATAGCTGGGCACCATCAGCTTTCTTCACCACATTTCCTTATGCATACATTTGTCTTCAGTGATCGTTTCCGGAAGGTGTGCATCATGGAATGCCAGTTTAATAGAACAAAGTGTTCTTGCATTTAGTAAGTACTTGAGTGGAGGTCCATTGTCCTTCTGCTGCTTAATACTAAACCTATAAATGTATGCATGTAGATCTATTTCCCCACCATCCTATATAAATATATTTACATATGTACATGCCTGTATTTAGACCTCTATAAATATCCTTTGTCTCCTAGTTCTTATCTCCTATGTCCTTTTACTTTCCTCTTGTCCCACTGTCATGTTCAGCCTTCATTTAGGTTTCAGTAATTTCTCTTGGTTACATTGCCCTTGCTGAATCTGTACCAGGCCTCTCACACCCTCCTTGCCACTAATTTTAGATCACTTGTTGCTCCCTTGTCCCTGGGTTGGTCAACACCACCTCCTTTCCCCTGCCTCCTCTCCCATGTCCCCCGGAAACCATTGGTCCCGTTGTTTTCTCCTCCAGACTGTTCATCCAGCCTATCTTATCTAGATAGACCTGTAGAGATAATTATATGCACCAAAAACAAGGCATAGCAAGACAAAGTGACAAAAGAGAACACCATGACAACAAAGAAAACCAATGACCCATAAAAGAATAAATTAATTTTTAAAATAGAAAGAAAAAATTTTTAAAAGAAAGAAAAACCTGTAAATAGATCAAGGTCTGATTTTTGACCTCTAGGCGTGTCCTCCAGTCAAGTCCGATGGGGTGTCAGCTCTGGCCCGAAAGTCTATCCTTTGCACTCCCTCGGGAGCTCCCTCCTCTGCTCCCCCTGTTGCTCTGCTGCACGCATTTAGTGTTTTGCCTCGGTGTTGCGGGGTCAGACCAGGCCAATCCCGACACTGAGTCTCCAGTGTTGTCCCCCGTAGGACCATGGGTCCGTGAGGGAAGTCGCGTTTCATAGTGGTATCAGCCATATATATGGTCCACTCTGTGCATTGACTGTTTGGAGCAGGGATATCATCCCCCAGGCCTGGTGGGCCAGGATGTGCTCCACTCTCTCTTCCTCCCCATTCATTTGCTCCCGTGTGCTCTGATAAGACATGTCCCTCTCCCCTAGCTGCAGCTTCAGTGCCTTCCTCTAAAGTAAATTCTTCTGGAGGGAGAGGGTCATCATCCTTTTCAAGCCATTCTCTTCCCACTTGAGCCCCTAATATTAGCTCCTCATTTCTTCCCCCTCCTTCCCCTGCCCGCCTTCCCTCATGAACCCTTGATAAGTTATAGATTATTTCCATATCTTACATCGTCCTCTGTCACCCCTCACCCACTTTTCTGTTATTCATCCCCCTGGGATGGGGTTATAGATTGATCCTTGTGATCAATTCCCCTCTATCTTTTTTTCTGTCTAATTAAAAATGTTGGGAAGTTCTTTTAATTCTCATTTCCATTATTACCTATTTCTATTCAATATCTCGTTTTTGCATCTGTATTTTTAGATTTTTATTTTGTCGTTGTATTGTTTTTCTTACGTTAACTTTTGTTCTGCAATTGTATTTAATGTGGTTGTATTACAGTCTTCCATTTAGCGGGTTCTGCGTTGGGCTCTAACTGCCAGGTCAGGGGGTAGAAACCCCCAGCTCCTCCATGGAAGAACGAGGGCAGCGTTCTGCACCTGGAAGAGTTAGTCTCAGAAACCCATAGGGGGCAGTTCTACTGAACTCTAGGGGGTTGAAATGAGTAGGAATCCACTCATGGCAATGAGTTCAAGTTTGACTGTGAGATGCAGTTTTACAAATCCTTTTGTCATATTCACATTGTTGAGCTATTATTGTTTCTCTGCTCTTTGTGTGTCTTGTGATTTTTTTTCCCTTGGGGCATGGAAATCTTTTAGTGAGTTAACTCTCTGAAGTTTACCCCATAATTTCGTGGTTTTGCCTTCACTACTTTCTTCAAGGAGCCCTGGTGGCATAGTGAACTAAGCACTTAGCTGCTAACTACACAGTCATTAGTTCAAACCCACTAGCCTCTTTATGGGATAAAGATGAGGCTGTCCAGTTCCATAAAGATTCAAAGTCTCAGAAAATCAAAGGGGTAGTTCTACCTTGCTCTATGAGGTCGCTTTGAGTCCAAACAGGCTTGATGGTAATTAATTTGAGTTTACTGTTGTTGTTACTGCCTGCCAGAAACTTAGCCAGACAGAGCCCTTGCTTACCATTTTCCATTTCTCTCTGTGGTATCTCCCTCTCCCTCCCTGGCTTAATTTAGATTTGAAAGCTCCAGATATTGGTTGTCAGCTTTTATTTTCTCCCATACACACCAGAGAGGATGACTGTTCAAGGGCACTTTCTCTCAGGCCAGATTATCGTGTACTTATCAATTCTTCCACCAGGTGGTGCAGTCTCCTCTCTCTGGTTATTTGTTTTCTATTTCTGCAACCATGTTTTTAGTTGGAAAATGCACACTCACTAAGCCTCTGTTGGAGCGAGTCTTGCCCTCCTGTTTTGCCTGCAGCTTCCTTCCCTGCTCAGTAGAGTTGGCAATTAGAAGAGGCAAAGATGGAATTTTCTCCATTTCATGAGGAGGAAAAGCTGGCACTCTCCAGAAGGGACCTCTGAGAGTTGGTTTGTTAGTTTCAGAGCCTTAGTGGCTCTGTGGTGATTGGGAGAGTAGGCTCTACTTACTTTACTACTCATCTTCTGACTGAACCATAGGGAACCTTCTGTGGGTATTTGTATCAGTTCAGCAACCAACAGTTACTGGTTTGGGGACAGGTGGTCACATTCCGAATGGACCCCAGAGAGGTCTGCCTTGTTGCTATCAGAGCCTGCCTGGTAGTATATTGGCTATGGATGTAGCCTGCACTCAAGATGCTTGCTCTTCACACACAGAGGACAAGTCACCTGTCCTTAGCGTTGATGGAATGGGGAAGCACAGAAAAAGAGGTACTCCCTGGAAGGCTGTCCTGCTGGTTTTTAGGGGCCTGAGCTATGGGGTGCACAGGGAGGCAGGTAGTGTGTTGACTCTGAGATCAGCCATCACTGCAAGGAGCCTTCTTAGGCTTGTCACTGACAGTGTCCAGGTGGGGTTCTTGCTGTCACATGCCAAATGGGCCTCTGTGGAGGTCTGCCTAGTTGATTTTACAGCTGAAGCTTTGGGACCTGTCTCTGCAGACAAGGGTTGTGGTGGTCAAAGAAGCAGGCTCTTTTTTTAGGTCCGCTTCCCCAGTTTCCAAAAACTGTGACCCATGACTAAGGGGAGGGGCAGGGCCAACGAGAGAAGTGCTTTCCTTATTGTGTGTGACTCTTTGATTCTTTGATATTTTTGCCTGTCTGTAGTTCCCTTCTGCATTTCTCTGCTCCCCAGTTCTGAGTCCTCAAAGTCAAGTATCATTTTTTTTTAATCATTGTATTGAGGGCTCATACAACTTTTATAGTCAGGTATCATTTACTTATTTTCCTTTTATATTTCATCTTGTATTTATGGGAGAGGTTTGGAATTATAATTTATTCTGCCATCTTTTTTTTTTTTAACATATGTTCTAGTTTTATGGGTCTATTATGTAGCATTGATAGCTTGTAGAGCAAATTCGTTTCAGTGCTCTGGGAAGTTGGACCAAGCGTTCTCCAGAGTGGTGTTTAGAAGGTGGTTACAAGATGGCTGTATGCTGAAGCAATGAGCAGTCTCCTTGCACAGGACATCGGTTCAATAGAAGCCTTTCATCTTTAGTATACAAGCCATCTAGCTTCAACCATCCTCTGCCGGCCTCTGTATTCCAGGCATTCCCAATCTGTGGCGACTTTTCTCAAACTCCCAGCATCAAGAGCCCAGTCTTCACTTAGATCTTCAGTCCCTGTGTCCTAGAAAAAATAAAGGTTGTGACCCTTCCTCATTCTCGAAGGTGTTGCCTTACTTTTCTGTGGACAGTGATTGACCACTTTATTGGTCCTAACACACTCATTCCATACGGAATATCTGTTTGGATAAAATTCAGACCGTGGATAAATGAAGAAACACTTGTGTACCGAGAACATGTTCACATTTTTTTAAGTATATGGGTGTTTGTTTATAAAGGTAATTTGTACTCATTTGTTGAAAATTTGATACCATTAGTATCCCTCACAAAAAAGAGAGAGATTTGCTTATAATTTTACCAAACTAGCCAGTGCTAACATTTTACTTAAAATTTAATGTGGACACACACGCACATGTGAACCTGATTAATAAAAGAAAATGTTTTGAGAATGATGATGGGCGCAAATGTACGAAAATGCTTGACACAATGGATGGATGGATGGATTATGATAAGAGTTGTACGAGCCCCCAATAAAATTATTTTTTAAAGTATCATTCCCTCTAAAGAACTTTGGTGGTTAAAGTGATCAAGTACTAACCCAAAAGTTTGTGGCTGAACCCATCAGCCTCTCCTTAGGAGAAAGATGTGGCACCACAGGGGTTTCTCTTAGAACCCCCCTGGGCACCTCTCCTCTGTCCCCAGGGTCTCTGTGAGTCAGAATCAACGCAGTCAGCACGGGTTTGATGGTTTGGGATCCCCAGGCCACTCTAGGAGTATATGTTAAAAAGGAAAACTAACATACTGCCATCAAACTGACTTCATCTCATGGAACAGAATACCATGACCCTTTTGGGTTTCCGAGACTTTTAATCCTCCCTGGAGCAGAAAACCTCATCTTCCCTGAGGAGTGACTGGTGGTTCAAACTGCTTACCTTGCGGTTGGCAAGCAGCTCAACGAGTAGCCCCCATACTGTTGGGCCTTGTTGAAATGTAAATAAGGAGTTGTAAATAGTTAAATTAATTTGTCTTTACACCTGTACTTATTAAATTCATAGTGAATAAGTACAATTACATAGTAGAATTATTCACTAGAGTGTTTTTAATTAAATTGGCAGAAGTAGAAGTTATTATGTTTTCCTGAGAGTATCCAGAAGGTTTATAAAAAACAGTGATATTTTAAAGCCATTTTGAGAGTAGAAGCTGAAAGCCAGTATTGTAAAAATTAATGTAAATAAATTTCATGTTTTGATTGTTTTTTTAATTTAGCTTTCTGGTGAATTTGGAGTAAGACAGGAAACAAATATGGCTAAGATGCTGGAAAAGCAATACCAAGAACAATTAGAAGAAGAAGTAGCTAAGGTAAGCTTACCCTTTATCCTAAAGATTGTCATAGTTACTAGTAACCATGAGGCTTTGAAAAGTTTTTTATTGATGGCAGTGTACTTTATTTTAAATTATGAATTTCACTCATAGCTCATCTTTAAGTTACCAGATATGGTATCAACCATGTTTGCTTAAATAGACTACTGTATATTTTTCTTTCAGAAAGCATTTCTCTTTTGATACAAAATAGTAGTGGAAACATTTCAGAATGCTAAAATTAGTTTTATTCTTTATATTTGTTACCTTTATGTGAAGGAGTTTAATTTTTTTGAAACAGGGCTGTGGGGTGGGGCAGGAAATGAGATGGAAGGTGGATAGGCCGCTGTAAATAACCTGTGCCTGGCCCCACCCACTTCAAGAGCCCTGGTGGCACAGTCGGTATATGTTATGAATTGGGCCGCAGTTCACATGTTACAGTTATAGTTTCAAAACCCATAGTGCAGCGGTTCTCCACCTGGGGTCTTTGTCTCCCATTATCTGAGTTTCCAAAGGAATTCAAGTTTTCTGTTTCTCTTAGTGCTTGCATAAAAATCTCAAGTGGAAGATTAACAGCAAGATATTATAGTATGTGATTAAGCACATGAGGTTTGATAGAGGATATGCAATGATTTATATTCTTGTTCTTTTAGTTTTCTAGATGTGTGACCTTAGAAAATTTAGGAAATCTATCTAGGCTTCTATGTGTTAAAAAACAAACACTGCCAATGATGGGGGGGAGTGTGAAGTGGAGATCCAAAGCCCATTAGTAGGCCACTGGAGATCCCCTTGCAGAGGGGTCTCAGGGAGGAGATGAGCCAGTCAGGGTGCGATGTAACAACGATGAGAAATACAACTTTCCTCTAGTTCCTAAATGTTTCCTCCCCGCTCCCACTACCATGACTCGAATTCGACCTTGCAAGTCTGGCTAGACCAGAGGATGTACACGGGTACAGATAGGAACTGAAAATACAGGGAATACAGGGCGGATGAGCCCTATAGGACCAGTGGTGTGAGTGGTGAAACAGGGAGGGTAGAGGGAGAGTGGGTAGGAAAGAGGGAACCGATTACAAGGAACTATATGGGGGATGGACAACCGAAAAGTGGGTGAAGGGAGACATCGGACAGGGCAAGATATGACAAAATACCAATTTATAAACTTATCAAGGGCTCATGGGGGGGGGTGGAGCGGGGAGGGAGGGGAAAAATGAGGACCTAATGTCGGGGGTTTAAGTGGAGAGAAAATGTTTTGAGAATGATGTACAAATGCGCTTTACACAATTGATGTGTGTATGGATTGCGATAACAGTTGTATGAGCCCCTAATAAAATGTTTAAGAAAAAAGAAAATGATGATGGCAACACATGTACAAATGTGCTTGATATGATTGATGTGTGGATTGTTATAAGAGCTATAAGAGCCCCCAATAAAATGATATCTTAAAAAAAACAACAAAACACTGCCATGAAGTCAATTCCAACTCATAGCAACCCTGTAGGACAGGGTAGAACTATTCCTATATGTTAAAAGAGGAGAATAATAGTAATTTCTGTGAGGATTCAATTGGCTGATACATAGAAAGCAGCTAACAGATCAGTTGACATTGTAAATGCTCAGAAATAATATTTTTAACAGTCTCTTTACTGTTATAATTGTGATGAAGTAAAGATGTTTTGTAAAGTAGCTTTGCTCCAAGCTGATAAGGAGCACAAAGGGCAGGTCAGTGAAAACTTTTGTAAAGACACAAGGGGCTGTTACTCTATAGACAACATTAGCTGGTTGTGCGGGGTTTTAAAAAATTTTAGTTTATTGACTTCAGTCATCAGTACTGATGAGATTGTGCTGAACCCCTCATGGACTGTAAAAAGTTGGGAACCAGTGCCCTATAGCCAGGCTACATGGAAAAAGCCCAATAGAGGGGCAGTGACTCCCAGTATAGAGTATGTTCAACTTAGTGTGTGATCTGGGTACTACTAAAAATAGACATTTATTTAAATTTCACAATGTAGAGTCGCTATAAGTCAGAATCTACTTGAGCCTCACTGGGATAGCTACTTGTTTGAATATAAGCCTGGAAGACCCTAGACACTATTCCATTTGATAGCCAGGCACCATCTGCTTTATTCACCATATTTTGCTATGCCACCCTTATCTTCAGTGATCTCTTCATGAATTCACATATGGAGCAGGGCCATGTTATAAGCACTAACTGCTCTTGGATTGGGGCTAGGATCAAGTGGGAGCCCAGAATCCATCTGCTTGTTCACGGTTTATGAACAACTCTGGTTAATTTTAGTGGTTATATAATGACAAAAACAAAAACCAACAAGATTAACAAAAAAACTAAAACAAACAGCAAAAAGTAAAAACATTGTCAATCATCCTCCTGGAGTATAAGGTAATTATACTGATAACATCAATAATTTACCCAGTGGCATAGAATTTAAGGTACTGTTGACATGAGGAGTTTATGCAAGTATAGTCCAACTTTGAGCTGCAGTCCATGAGTCGTTGCTTTGTACAGGCTGATTTTGTAATTGATTGAACTCTGTTGACATTGAGCACGGGGGCTGGTGCTAGGGGAAATTTTCCTGTAGCATTCCTTTCAAGGGCATGTCCTTGTCTATCAGATTAATTCCTGTCATATTAATGCAAGGGAGCATTGAGATACTAAATATATGGTAGTTCTGGATCCCCTTTCAGTGGAAACCCACTAAGCCAGGGGTCCCACCCAAGGTCTAAAGACTGCCATTTCCACACTCTTGGGGTGGCCATCCTTTGCTTCCTCTCCCATCAGGGAATTTCAGCCCTCAGTCCCAAGTACTACAAGTAGCTTTGAGGTAGGGCTTTCAGTAGGCTTCCACATCAAGTCCTTCTGGTATGGCCCTTGGGGGAGGCCATGTCCCCTGTTTAAAGTCATCCTAGTAAACATAGAAAGCAGCTAACAGATCAGTTGACATTGTAAATTGACATTGTAAGTTGACATTGTAAAAGATCTATGACATGGTCCACCAAGGGTTGAGTAGAAACTTATTCAAAGGGTCTATCCAGGAACATAGAACCAGGCTTATTATCTCCTTAGGTTCCCTACAGTTATTATTTATCATCCTTTCCCAATGTGAGGTTGTTCCTCCCCATTTACCCACTGTACCCACCAACAGAAATATAAGTGTCTCCTCTGAAGTGTAGATGCCCCTGGCCCCTGGTCTTCCCTTGATTTCCCAGTAAGGTTCTCTCGTCCCTGTGGAGGGCCTGTGGATTTGTTGCAGCCTTGCACCAGTGGTGCCTGTCCTCATGAAGGAGTGACCTCAGCCAATGTGAGGTCTCCTTTTTCCCAGGTGATTCTTTAAAGTGCATGTAAGGGGGGTAATATATGGTTTGCGTGGGAATTGGCCTCTAAGATTTGTTAATTGGTGTTTCTTCTTACAGTAGTGGACTCAGACAGCATTTGTCCCTTTTGTGATTTATTAACTTCACTCAGCATAATGGATTCCAGGTCCTTCCATGTCATGCTTTCATGGCTGTTTTTGAGGGAGGCTTAGTATTCCGTTATATGTATGTACCAGGATTTCTTGACCCATTCTTCTACTGTTGGGCATTTGGGCTGCTTCTGGTTTCTTGCTATTGTGAATTGTGGCTCCCAAGTTTGACGTAAACATGGGAGAGCACAACTTGTGTTGTATTTCATTTCTCTTGGGTATATGCCTAATCATGGTATGGCTGGGTTGTATAGGATTTCATTTCTGTAAAAAGGTAGTTTTTAGAGGAAAGTGGGAGACTAGTTTTCATTGCATTAAGTGCAAAGTATTCCATTATTTTTTTTGTTTTGTCATGAACTTTTTTTCTTCTTCTTTGGTTTGCTTCTGTGTGGGCGTGGCATACTGGCCGCTCTCTCCAACCTGTGGGTTTAGTGTTGTTTTCAGTAGCACATACTTCTAGGGAGGGGCTGTTGAACTGTCTGAATCCTGGTCCTATTGTTGTTAGATGCCATTGAGTTGGTTCTGACTCATAGCAGCCCTAGGTACAACAGAATCAAACATCTCATGGTCCTTCGCCATCATCACAATTGTTCTTATGTTTGAGCCCAATGCTACACCCGCTATGTCAATCCACTTTACGAGGGTCTTCCTCTTTTTCACTGCCCTTCTACCAAGCATGATGTCCTTTTCCAGCAACTGGTCTCTCCTAATAACATGTGCAAAGTACATGAGATGAAGGCTCACCACCCTTGTCTCTAAGGAGCTTTCTGGCTGTACTTCTTCCAAGACAGATCTTTTTGTTCTTTTGGCTATCCATGGTACTTGCTACATGGTACAATATTCTTCTCCAGCACTTTGATTCAAATGCATTGGTTCCTTTTCTCTCTAACCTTATTTAATGCCCAACTTTCACATACATATGAGGTGATTGAAACTACCATAGCTTGGATCAGGCACACCTTTGCTCTCAAAGTGGCATCCTTGCTTTTTCAGCACTTTAAAGAAGTCTTATGCAGCAGATTTACCCAGTGCAATGCATTATTTGATCTCTTGACTTCCACGAGAATTAATTGTGAATCCAAGCAAAACAAAATCATTGACGACTTCAGTCTTTTCTCCATTTATCATGTTACCTATTGGTTTAGTTGCGAGAATTTTAATATTCTTTACATTGAATTGTAATCCATACTGAATGCTATGTATGTTCCTTAATCTTTATCAGCAAGTACTTCGTGTCCTCCTCGCTTTCAGCAAGTAAGGTTGTATCACCTGGATATTGCAGGTTGTTAATAAGCTTTCCTCCAATCTTGATACTGCATTCTTCTTCATTAAAGCCAGCTTCTCCGAATATTTGCTCAGCATACAAACTGAATAAGTATAGTGAGAGGATACAACCTTGATGCACACCTTTCCTGACTTTAAACCAAGGCAGTATTCCCTTGTTCTGTTTGCTCTACTGCCTCTTGATCCATGTTCAGGTTCTTCATGAGCACAAATAAGTGTTCAGAAATTCCTATTCTTCTCAAGATTATCCATAATTTACTATGGTCCACACAGTCGACTGTGTTGACATCGTCAATACAACACAAGCATCTCTCTAATATTCTCTGCTTCCAGTCATGATTCATCTGACATTAGAAGTGATAACTCTTGTTCCAGGTCCCCTTCTAAATCCAGCCTGAATTTCTGGCAACTCCCTGTCAATGTACTGCTGCAACTGTTGTTGGATGATCTTCAGCAAAATTTTACTTGCTTCTAAGGTCAATCATATTTTTCTATAATTTGTGCATTCTGTTGGGTCACCTTTCTTTGGAATGGCTACGAACACAGATCTCCTCCAGTCAGTTGACCAAATAGCTCTCTTCCAAATTTCTTTCCGTTGGAATTTCATCAATTCCTGGAGCCTTGTTTTTAGTCAGTGCCTTCGTGCAGCTTGGACTTTTTCCTTCACTACCATTGGTTCTTGACCATATGCTAGCTCTTGAAGTGGTTAATGTTGACTAGTCCTTTTTGGTTCAGTGATTCTGTGTATTCTTTTCATCTTTTTTTTTCCAGTTGGAATAATTTTTAATATTTAGATATAAAAAGTGATTGCTGACTTTTTTTAATACACACAATACAGGTGTATCAGGCAAAATGCAGAGGAAGCAGCTCCTCCTGCGCTGTTCCATGTCTCCCCTTTCCTCCCAGCACACGGCACACAGTGGGGGTTTTATGCCACACCACTGTGATGCTTTGTGCCTGTGCGTCCCTCCCCACCATCGCCACTCTGAAACAAAGAGCACAGTCACCAACACTCAGGGCTACATTCCTCCCAGGGCCTCCGTTTGACCTCACAATGGAAGCGTGAGGGGGGAGTCTTTCAAGACAACTTAGGAGCAGTTTAGTGAGGGGTGGGTGGTGGGTAACCGTCTGCATTGCTGCACTCTGGGGTCAGCATGCAGACAGAAGAGCTATCATGGCTGAGTGGAGGGCACAGCTACAAGGTGGGCGTGTCTGTGGGACGGAGGGATTATCCCATCAGGTCCAGACAGATCAATATGCCAAAGTTTGGCAAGAAAAACAACCAAAAAAACCCCAAATTAATCAGCAGTTCAAACGGTTGAAATTCAGACTTCTCCTACCAGGTTCAATACACCCTTAGGATATAGATCTTTCCAGGCAGTGAAGGTGGAGGCCCAGGCATTCCTCCCGACAGCTCTGTGTTGGGTCCTAGGAGTATCTGCCGCTGTTGGAGGTTCTGCTGTTGCTGCATTTGCCACTTCTCTGTCTCAGAGACGGCAGGGAGAATCAGAATCATCAAGGAAGTGGTCTGAATCTATGAGGCTGTCCTGGAAAACCTGTGCATTTTTTGAGCCACTTAAAGGGAAAGATCAAAAGTGGCTCCAGCCACAGACCGGACTCTGAGAACATCTTCATCAGACCCCCGAGTCTCTCCGACAGGGTCTCATCTAGCTTCTTATCATCCTCTTCCTCCTCAGTCTTCTCTGTGTTGCCTTTCAGGAACAATTCACGCGGGACACTGGTGCCCAAAGGCCAGCTGCAGTGCCGGCCAGCCAGCAGGGGCAGCCATGCCTGTGGGGGCCTTTCTATCTTCTTTTGATAGTTCTTGCATCATTCAGTATTTTACCAATACACTATTTCAAGATTGCAACTTGGGGCTTGAGTTTTTCCCTGAGTTATGCTATGATCCACATGGTTGACAGTTCGAGACCACCAGCAGCCCCATGGGAGGAAGACTGGTCTTTCTACTCCCATAAACAGTCACAGTCTTGAAAACCCACAGGGCGTTCGCTCACTATGAGTCATCATTGACTCAGTGGCAGTGAGTTTGGTTTTTGGTTTCAGTTTAAAATATGATAAACATGTTTTTTCTGTTTGGTTTTCTAACTCTAGGTCTTTCCACGTGTCACTATACTATTTTACCATGTCTTCTTGCGCTCCCTTTTGAGATTTTTCTGTTCAGCTCTTTGGCTTCATGATTTCTTCCATTTGTCTTAGCTACTCTAAGATTAAGAGCAAGTTTCAGAGTCTCTTCTGATAGCTACTTTTATCTTTTTTTCTCTTTTTAATAACCCTTTGCTTTCTTCATCTATGGTGTTCTTGATGTTATCCCATAGCTCATCAGATCGTCTGTCATCTGTGCTCAATGTCTCAAATCTGTGCTTGAAATTCAAGTAGCATATACTCAAGGTCATATTTTGGCTTTCGTGACTTATTTTAATTTTCTTCAGCTTCGATCTGCACTTGCTTATGAGCAGTTGATGGTCTATTCCGCAGTTAACCTGTGGCCTCGTTTCAGCTGCTGACACTGAACTCTGTTATCTCTTCCCACAGATGTCAATTTGACTTCTGTGTATACCACCTGGAGAAGTCCACATGTATAGTTGCACTGATCATACAGGGGTGACTGTTTTCAAACTAAGTGTTAATCCATCTTTAAATTACGAAATCAATGTGTAGTGGGTCTGATATTTTATGTTAACTGAATGTTTCAGTTATAGAAACATATACACGTACAGGTTTATATATTTACTCTGAATTTAAATGTAAAATTTTGTTGTTATTGTGGGATGGGTTTTTTTGTTCTTTATTTGGTTTTGTTTGGTTGGGTTTTTTTTTAATCATGGGTACAGTGAAAAAATATTAACAACACTTACCGAAGGATTGACAGTAGATTGAAAAGAGGCCTGGGGACTGAACCTGGAGCAGCACAGAACTAAGAGGACCTGCAAATTACATAGGGAAAGAGTTGTGTGAAAGAAGTCAAGCATACAAACTAAAGAATATATATAGGTCTTACAGAGGATATTTCTACATATGTTACATGTACTGCAAATATACTCACGAATAGAGTAAAGCATACAGAGGAAAATGTTATAAAATTTTTTTACTAATAACCAAACACTCAGAGAATGAGTCACTGGGCCAGGGGCTCAGGACAGTAGTCTTAGGGGACACCAAGGTCAAATGGCATAGCATAATCCAAAATAACAGTGTTCTACCTCCTTTGATGAGTTCTGTACCCCTGTCTGGAATAAAGAGTGAAAAAGTGCAAAGAGAAATGGAAACACTCTGGAGTACTGATGCATCATGTAAACCCCAATCTCTATGACGCAACGACCAGGAGAACTAGCTGGTGCTTGACTATTGCTGTTTACCTGCTCTGAATGGCAAACACCAAAGGACGTCCTGGAGGGAATGGGAAGAAAATGTGGAACAAAACTCAAAATCATAAACAAAGACTGAGTTTACTGATTTATCCCAAGACAAGGCTTGTAGACAACCTTCGGGTCTAAGAATAAACTCACACCATCAGCCAAGTGATGGACAAGCCTATAGGGTGAACAGTAACACCAGGGAGGTATGTAACATGAAACAATAACCCATACCTGGTCCAAAGGACAGCATTTTCCCAGGGGAAAAGCTCAGAAGTGACAGAGGGATAGAAAGAAAGACAAAGGGAAATGGTAAACAGGGAAGAAGTAAAAAGAGTGTTGTTAAATTGTGAGGACTGTGATCAAGGACATGAAACAAAATGTTATGAATTGTTAATAAAAACTAATTTGTTGCATAAACTTTCACCCAAATCACAAGTAAAAAAATTTTAAACTGCATTTTATAAAAATGCAAGTAATAAAAATCAAAGGAGTGCATGTTTACATTTATTTTGCTTATTTTCAGTGTATTAATAATTGAGAATTAATACATATCATATCTTTCTGTAGTTCATTCATGCCATGCAGAATTGTACAATCGTTACCATAATCAGTTCTAAACATTCTTTTCCTTCCTTGACTCCTTGATAGTCTCCCTTTTACACGTCCCCACCACCACCAAAACCCTTATTCTACTTGTTTCTGTAAGTTCATCACATGCATTTAATTGTAATCCCTAGCCTAAGAAAACGTTCTTATGAAGGAGCCCTGGTGGCACAGTGGTTTCGCATTGGACTGCATTCCTTATGATCAACAGTTTGAAACCACCAGCAGTTCCAAAGGAGAAAAACTGGGCTTGCTACTCCCATAAATGGTTAAAGTCTTGGAAACCCACAGGGGGTTCACTATGAGTCAGAATTGATTCAATGGCAATGAGAGTTTTGAGTTTATGATGGGTATTTGCCCTTATTAAGGGATCACTGAAGATATGGATGCTATAGCAAAGTACACTAAGAAGATCCAATGGTGCCTGCCTATCAGAAAGAATATCATCTGGGGTCTTAAAAGGTCATCTTAAAACAAGCAGCTATCTAAATGAGGTCAACTTAGCCCATGTGAAAGCACACTACCCTGTGTGATCCAAGGATTGTAAATAATAAAATCCAAGATCAGAGGAGGGAATTGCATTAGAGCGTAAATTCTGAGCCCCTGGTTTGCAGAAGCCTGAAGATGGCAGAGAAAGACCAAAACCTGTTTGCATAGCCCTCATTTTTATTAAGCCTCCATTGAATTCCCTGAGACCATTGACCAGGGATGTGCATCAGAAAGCAAATATTGTTAGGTTAAATTTTAACATCTTATCATTTGTTTTCCCCTCTGACCCATTTTAAATTTATTTTTGTTTTTATTATTTCCTGCTTGCTTTTGGATTGAGAGGTTTCTGTGCCTTGTTACCTTTGTTGGGGGTGTTGTGTGATGTTCTTTATGTGAAATTCACAGTAAGTAAACCTACAGAGACAGTAACAGATTCATAGTTTCTTAGGGCTGTGGCAGGGGAGGTTGGGGGACATGGGTGCAAAATTAAGAATACAATGAGTATACATTTTTGTACAGTGAGACTGATTAATTGAACTTGGGCCAGATTGGAAAAGGAGACAAACTCTTGAGGAGTTTTACTTGCAAGGGAATCAGAGAAATGCTAAGGTACCTAAAAGGATGGTGTAGGATCATCAAGTGGGAGATTTTTTGTTGTTTTACTTTTGTTTAGCTGGGAGATAATACATATTTACATACTAATAGAAATTATCCAGAAGAAAAGGAAACAGTATACTGGTTGAAGAGAGGGAGAGGCTGATGCCGGTGTTCTTAATTAGATAAGAAAGTATGAGATCTGATGGTGAGGGGTGCCAGTTGGTGGGAACCTGGAAGTTTAAAATCTCAGGAAAGAGGGTAAGAAATATTGGGGTTATGATTCAGTTATGCTTTTCGATATGGTACTCACTGCTCTGGTGACCACTGCTACATCTTATTCCAATTTATAGCGACCTGTGAGACAGTAGGAATGCTCCATAGGATTTTGGAGGTGGCGAGTCTTTATGGAAGCTGACTGCTTCATTCTCCTCCTGCGAGCACCACCCTGAACCCACTGCCCCACCAGGCTTCTTGGTATAGCAAGGATTTAATGAAATAATATAAGAACTTTTAACATTTTCTGCTGCTGCTTTTATTATTGTTTTTGTTACCACCTGTATTGTTTTTATTGAACTCCATTCAGGACTCCATTCAGCAGCTGGAGGAGATAGCATCTGAGAGGAAGGAGGCTAGCAAGAACCAGGTGGGAATCAGGACCCCAAATAGGCCAATCAGGTTCAAGACAGGAAATTAAAGTAAAGCCCAGTCATACATCCTGGACCAACAGGGAAAAGTTAGAGAAAGCTGAAGGTCAGTAGGGGTGAAGGTTTCTAACCCAAGAGATATTTTATCCTTGGATTTATAGCAGCCAGGTTTTCCCCATTGCAAATCATTTGTGGAGCTAGGACTTGAAATAGAGTCATTGGTGCGCAAAGACTGATCTGTCATAAAAACCAGTATTTCACTTCCTGAAATGTATCATACGTAAATTAGAAAACAGGTACAATGGTACAGTTTTAAATACTTAATCATAGTGGTATTTAAAATAATTAAAGATGGCATCAGTTTAACTGTCCAGCAATAGAAAATTGGTTGATTATACTGGTAAAATATTGGTGTAATAGGAAACTTTTAACTCAGTTAAGATCATAATAGAAATGCTTTTCTTGATGAGAAATGATAGCGTTGCTATGAGTTGGAATTACCTTCACAGCAACGAGTTTTGTATAGTTAAACTGTAAAAGCAGATTAAAAGATAAGCATATGATCATATTTAAAGGAAAAGAAAAAGTCCACACTGGTATAGTAAGTTGCGGGGCGGTGGGGGTGGGGGGGGACGTCAAGAGCTATATAGTGTCTTATTTTCTTCATTCTGATAACTTTACTGAACAGTTAATGCTTTTGTAATAAGAAAAATATTTTTTTAATTTTTTAAAGGCAGGCAATAAGATAAATACTCCGACATTGGATTATAAATAGAAATTATCCCTATTATACTTTATCATAAAATTTCTTTTTGTTTAAAACTGAAGCTATGCTCTTTTTCTGACTCATAATTTTGAGTGGTATCTTTTGATACCACTTATGTTATTCATAAATCTAATCCTGTTACGTTTGCTTTGTTTCTTTAGGTTATTGTGTCAATGAGTATAGCATTTGCTCAACAAACTGAGCTCTTGAGACTGTCTGGGGATAAAGAAGATACCATACCATCAGAACAATCACATGATCTCTGTCAGCAAAAGCAACAACAGGTTTTAAATAAAGTGAAATTATCACAGGATCATTTTGGTTTTCAGACTTCTGAAATAACTGGCATGAGATTTAAAGAAGACTCTAAACCCCTAAGTAAGGAATTAGGAGGAGATGGAAAGCAAGGTCCATTATCAAATACTGATTACCTTGATGCGATCCTAGACTCGAAGGACTGTGAACTAACTATTTCAGAAGAAATGTTCTCCAAAGATAAAACATTTCTATTTGGAGAATCTGTAAGTATGCCTTCCTTGAAAATATGCCAGTGCCATTGATTAGGTTGGTTCTGAAGCATAGCCACCCTGTAGGGCAGAGTGGAATTGCCTCAGGATTTCCACGGCTCTTCAGAAGCTGATTGCCATATCTTTCACCCACGATGGGTCTGAGCACCTTAACCACTGTGTCCCCAGGTCTCCTTGCTTCAATGTGAAACACTTATAAAAAGTTGTCTACTTGATAATAAAAATATTAGCAATAATGCTTTTTAGTGGAAGAGTGAAGTGTCAGATCTTGACTTGTGATTTACAGTATGTTTTCTTAATTGTAAGGTATATGAACAAACCAAACCAAACTCACTGCCAGCACGTCCATTCTGACTTAGGCAGCATAATGGGTTACCCATTGAGATGCAAACCACAGGGTCAACAGTTGAAATCCACGAGCTGCTGTTCAAGAAAGATGAGGATTTAAATATTTCCTATAAAAGAACTAGGAGTCAAAAGTTATTTACCAAGGGCTCAAGTGGAAAGCAAATGTCTGATGGCAGCAAATGTGTTTGACATAATGGATGGATGGATTGTGATAAGAGTTGTACGAACCCCCAATAAAATGATTTTAAAAAATTTATAACTATAGGCATGTGTATATGTAAATATATTAATATGAAACAACAGGGATATAGGTCTATGTACATAAATTTTTATGTTAACAATCAAAGTAGCAGACGGATTTTGGGCCTCTACTCAAAGTCTCCCTCAAGGCAAGGACACTTTGTTCTAATAACCCGGCATTCTGTGATGCTCACCTTCCTGACACGATTGCTGAAGACAAATGGGTGCATAAGCAAATGTGGTGAAGAAAGCTGATGGTGCCCGGCTATCAAAAGATAAAGCATCTGGGGTCTTAAAAGCTTGAAGTTAAACAAGTGGCCATGTAGCAGGGAAGCAACAAAGCCCACATGGACAAAGCACACCAGCCTGTGTGATCACAGGGTGTCAACAGGATCAGGTATCAGGCAGCCAAGATCCAGAACAAAAAATCATATTGATGTGAATGAGGGGGAGTGCAGAGTGGAGACCCAAAGCCCATCTGTAGACAATTGGACATCCCCTCACATAAATGTCACTAAAAAGGGACAGTAGCCAGGGTGCAGTATAGTACCAACGAAACACACAACATTCTTCTAGTTCTCTAATGCATTCTACCCCTGACGATTGTGGACTCCAGTTCTACCCACAAATCTGGCTAGTCCGGAGCATGTACACTGGTACAGATAGGAGCGCTCAACACATGGAAACCAGAATAGATAAACCCTTCAGGAACAATAATGGGAGTAGCGATACCATGAGGGTAGGGGGGAGAAGGGGGAGAAACGAACCGATCACAATGATCAATGTATAACCACCTCCCAAGGGGGACAAATAACAGAAACGTGGGTGTAGGAAGACAGCGGACTGTGTAAGATAGGAAAAAATAATTTATAATTTATTAAGGTGTCACGAGGGTGGGGGAGGGAAGATAAAAAGAGGAGCTGATACCATGGACTCAAGTAGAAAATATTTTTTAAATGATGGCAGCATATGTACAAATGTGCTTGATACAATTGATGTATGGATTGTGAGAACTGTAAGATTCCCCCAATAAAATGATTTATATTTAAAATAACTTTCCTATAAAGATTTAAAGTCTTGGAAACCTAAAAGAGCATTTCTATGAAGGTATATGAATATATGACTTAATTTTAGTATTACAATTTTCAAGTCTGGTTCACCATATTCTTTCTTGTCTTCTATGCCTTGTGCATGGTCAAAATTTCATGAAATTATTCCAACATAATTTTGTTCCAGTTAGCTCTAGATTAATTACACTATAATTCGGCAGTATCTATGAATAAATGATTTGCTGTGTTAAATATGGTGGTAACATTTCATGGAAATAGCTATCTATTTAAGATGACAATTTAAAGTGTTTTACTAACTATATAGCAGTATTCTTATTCTTTATTCATTAATGGAGATATGTTCTGTATCTATGCTAGAAATTTATTGCTCTTTAATAGAAGTTATCTTAAACAGATTTTTATTATATTGCTGATTGGTTATTTTTACTCAGCACATTCAAATAAAATTGTCAGTTTTCAATGAAATTCAAAATGAGTAAAAGTGTTTATTTGCAAACCTTTAGTTTGTCAGCCAGTGTTTTACACAAAGTGCTTCAGTTAAGTGTTATCATGAAGTACTCCTCAAAACCCAGTAAGAAACTGACTTCTGGGTATGAGAAATTGTAATATAGAGCTTTATTTTTAAAGAAAGAAAACATATCCAACAGTTTTCTATAGTACTGTAATAACAACTATAACTTAAATCAACTTTTAAAAAGTTCTCATTTATATAGATTTAATTTTGAAATAGAAATTTCATTCAAACAATTTATCATAAAATGTCAAGAGTATATAGCTTCATTAAGAATAAAATAAATGTTTAATCTTTCTCTTGATAACATGTATATTAAACTAACTTCATGTTGATTTGGAACTTTATTTAAGAAAATAACTTTTAATTGACCAGTGTTCCAGTTCAACAATGGAAATACCTGGTATTGTGTGGGTTTAGTAACAGAATTGCTGACATATTTGGTTTAGAATATCAATGCCAACAAATTTCCACAAAATGTGTAATGGCTAATTTTCACTGATTTTTACTGTTACAGATCCCTGATGGGAATCTGGTGTCAAGCACGGATGCTTCTAGACAACTAATGTTAAATGAAGAACAGTTAGAAGATATGAGGCAGGAGCTTGTTAGACAGTACCAAGAGCATCAACAGGCAACAGAGCTGTTAAGGCAGGCACACATGCACCAGATGGAGAGACAGCGAGAAGACCAGGAACAACTACAAGAAGAGATTAAGCGGCTCCACAGGCAATTAGCCCAGGTATGGGACTAATCATCCCCTTTTTCCCTAATTAAAATATAAATCTTCTTTATTTGGCCTTTAAAAAATGTCGAAATTACTTTGCCAGATCTGAATAAGTAACCAGTGTTTGGCATCAGAAACAAACTCCAGCAGCACAGCAGGCTGCGTCTTGTTGGGACATCTAACTGAACCTTGAAGTGCGTTATGTTGCTGCCATTTTACTCAGCTGCCTTTTCGGGCACTGGAAAAGGGCTTCAAGGTTGTTATTTGTTTGTTAATCATTCTTTTGACCAAACAGGGCAAGAAATACTTGGTTGTGCCAGAGTGCTCCAGTATGCAGTTGATACCATTCAGTATTCCCATACTCATTTATGGTTTTATGAGCCCATCAGTAAACCAAGGTTTACATTTTTCTATCTTTAATCTACCTTTTTAATCATGAATGGAATCTTCTAAATTGCTATGTTTCTGGAACTTCCTCCAGAGAAACATCTCTTGTTGATTTAAAAAATGCAAATTTATATAACATTCTTATTTCTTTTCTTGACTAAATGTAAATCTTTGGGATTTGGTAGCTGGATTCTTAGTGATTATCATATATATTAAACTCACAAAATTGTTGCAGAAAAGCAAGACATATTTATGTAAGAGTTCTTTAGAAAAAAATGTATTCTATCTAATTTTGAAAACTGAATCTAAAAAGGAAAGAAACAGAGCTCTTAAAATTTATTCTCCAATATATTTTGAAAATATATTCTCTCAAATATATTTAATAGGAAAATTGAGGCTGGAGCATAAATTACACCACTTGGAAATTTTAAGTTCGCTTTTCTTCATAATGTTTTGTGAGTTAAACTGCTCAAACTTCAATGCAAAATTAGCATATCGAATAATATTAAATGAGCTGCACAAATTTCTGAATTTTCTGAATGAAAAGTCTTTTTTTTCAATTTCAAATTTTGCATTGAATTTTATATATGCTTTTAATCCCTTGTACTGGGATATGGATCATAGGATCTTTTTATCCCAAGGGGTTAAAAGAAATCTAATATTTCTGCGTTTTTCCTCTGTCGCAAACAATGTTCTCTCATGACCTTTTTTCTTATTTAGAGATCCTCAATAGATAATGAAAACCTGGTTTCAGAAAGAGAGAGGGTACTTTTAGAGGAGCTGGAAGCACTAAAGCAGCTGTCTCTAGCTGGAAGAGAGAAGCTGTGTTGTGAGCTGCGCCACAGCAGTACGCAAACACAGGTAGTATGGACTTTGCCCACCTGGGCGCGATGGATCAACAGTGCAGTAGGATTTGTTTGTCTCTGTTGCTTTTTAAAAATAGGTATTGAGCTTAACATTTGTGACTGCTTACATGTCAGGTAGGTGGAGTCAAAATGCCTTACATTCCATTTAAAGTAATTTGAACATGACATTGGGATAGCAGCTGTTGTTCCACTGGGGACCAACCCAACACACTTGATTGTGGCACTAGAGCACGCACTTGCTGGACTCCAGTGAGCTTTTCTCAACTGTGCCCTGGAATGTTTTATCTTTTTATGATAATGCTAATCGCTTGATAAAATATAGTTAAATATTATTTCAGACAGGACCTGTTTTGTGCACAGAGGTTTCTGTTTTACTTTGGTAACTATATAGAAGGAATGACATGCTATACCCAAGATGACAGGTTTCCTTTCTGTCTTGTCCTCTCTACCTTTACATAAACTTAAACAGAACGGAAATGAAAACCAAGGGGAAATTGAGGAACAAACCTCTAAAGAAAAGGAGTTGGACAGAAAACCGGAAGATGTGCCATCTGATATTTTGTCCAATGAAAGGTATACAGAATGTGTACTGGGAATTAAAGTGGTTGCTTTGATGTATTAAACTTTGTGTCTTTATTTTTATCTCAAACATTTATGGTTGATCTTTAAAATCTTACTATCTGTGTTTGAAATAGGTCCATATGTATAAGTAAAGGCTGATCATTTTTTAATCATTAAAATAGACATGTTGGTAGAAATCTGTCGTATATAAAATAATTTTTCATTGGCTATAGTGATTGTATACTTAAATCCATAAATAGTAAGTCATTACTTGGGTGTTGAACCTTTCTTCATTTTAATTGTTCTCATGTGCTATTTTTTTGTCCTAAAAAACGCAGTTGTATGCATGAGTTGTTCATTTACTATATGGGAATACATTCAAAGTAAGCTTGTTTATATCGATTATACAGTAGCTGTAGTGTGCATTGTCCACGTTCAGCTTTTTTTCATGCATGTACTGCATAGCAGATGAGAACTTTTAATCCAGTTTGTAGATGAAAATATTCAGCATCTGAAAGTAACGCATTTTTCCTTCCTTGATTTTGTCAGGGTTAATATAAAAATATTAAATCAGAACAGTTACCTCACGTTAATATTAAGAACTTTAAGCACGGTATTTTAAAATTTGTTGTGTTCAAGTGAAAATAATTTCTTTAATCTTAAACAAAAACTAATTTTCTACTAACTTAATTTCCTCCTTTTCCAATTGCTGTGACTGTCAACCCTCTTGTGCCCCAATCCCCGTCCTCAGCTGGCATGGAGGAATTTGGCCCCTAAGATTTTGGCTTCCCCATTGGATCATCAGTATGAAGCACAGTCAGGATGGAGCTCAAACGAGAAAGACAGTGTACGAAATTAGAGTTACCATGGCAACATAAAATAAACATGAGGTTTATTTTATATTGTTTATTTTATATGATTTCTCTCTACTTGGTATGCTTTAAATTTCTGCAATGTTTTAAGTTTTAGGAATTTTTGTAGTGGGTGCTGATAAAATAAGAATTCTTAATTATATTAATTTTAATTATTTCCTTTAAGTAGAAATATTTTTAAATTGCCTACCCCTGGGGCTTGAGACTAGAACAAAGCTTGAGGAAATGTTAAATGAAAGAAAACCCTTGACTTACTTCCTAGTAACTAAATTATGTAGAGCTTTATTTTTAATATCCTTGCCTATGAAAGCAGAGAACTTGATCTAGGTGCAAAAATAGAACTGTCTTCTTTGACAAATACTGAAGGAAAACCTCTCCATTTATTACCTTGTCCTAAAGTAAGTATGCCACGTGCCTTTGAAAACTGATATCCTTAAACCTGATTCTTGTGATCTCTGACAGTATGAAGTTGAGAACCCCCTTAAGCAGAGAGAAAGGATCATTGCCGTGAAAGCCTTGTTTTTGTCTCCATGCATTTGCACTGTAGTGTCTTTGTTGAATTAAGTTGTTGGGAAGAGAGAATTGTGTAATTCTTCCGAAGATTAATCAGTTAATCTTCTGAATCATCATTTGTGGAAGTATGTTTCTTGACATGAAAAATATGTTAAGTGAAAAAGAAAGTATACAAAAATACTTTGTCTAGGTTAATTCTATATCTGTTTTTAATTGCCTATATTTATGAGACTGGTTGAGGGGTGGGGTCTGGGTTAGGACTGAAATGCTGACAGTGCTTATCTCTGGGGTCTGAGCCTTTTTTTAGGGGGAGGTTAGTACTGTTTTAAAAGATTATATTACCGTACTTAGGTTTTAAAGAGAGAGACACGCCATACTTCCGTTTAGGTAATCAGGGGAGAGTCTACTGGCCGAAGTGTGCGTAGTGCGTATAACTTGAGAAACCTCCCACTGGAGCAGATGTAACAGAAGACAATCCATGCCAGTCCCACTGGTGTTAACTGCGTTCTGACCCTTTGCAGAAACAAGGCTCTGCCAGCCTATTACTGTTTCATTTAGACATCTAGATCATTGCCATTAAATTGCAGGCATCCTGTCACTTTCTAATGGTGGGACTTTAAAATTGTGTTTTAAAATAGATTGACACAAAAGATTAAAAGTAAAATATACATACATACATAACATATATACAATGATATAATTGTTTATATGTGGGCTTCAAAAAGTTCATGGAAAACTTTTTCATTCAGTTTGCCCGTGAGATTTTTGAGGTTCCTTTGTGTATAATTATAACAGAGTAATAACAATGACTACCCATAAAAAGTATTATTAGCTCAATAACCTAATCTGCTACCACCACACTTTGTGCATTTACATTTTACATCTCCTTAGCATTTTCTTCTGATCTCCAAACCACTGGCTTAAAATTTTAGTTGTTTGCTATCTTTCCAGTCAATAAAATGCTACACATTTTTTTAATGATATAGCCCTCGTGGTGTAGTGTTACAAGTCAGGCTGCAGTCCTCGCAGTCAGCAGTTTGAACCCACCAACTGCTGCTCAGGAGCAAGACAGGGCTTTCTACTCCCATGAACAGTTAAAGCCTCTGAAACCCACAGGGGCGGCTCTGCCTGTCCTATAGGGTCTCTGTGAGTGGGCATCAACTCGATGGCAGTGAGCCTAGTTTTTGTTTTTTTTAATAGTTCACTGGCCTACCAAAATGTTTCAGAAAAAAATTAATCCTATTATAATTTAATTATAAAAACAAAACAAAAAAGCACTTCATTATAGTTGCATATTTTTTAGTAGAGGATCATATATTACATATTTTTGTAATCATATATTGTGGTTTTTTGGTAGGACCTTAGCCAAGTTCTGCTTTAGAAGGACTAAAAGCATTTCAATATGTCTGTCTGTACAGGTATGCACTCCAGAAAGCTAATAGCAAACTTCTGAAGGTCCTCTTGGAGGTTGTAAAGACGACAGCAGCTGTTGAAGAGACAATTGGTCGCCATGTCCTTGGGATTCTCGATAGGTCTAATAAAGGACCAGCATCTGCCAGCCTAATTTGGAGGTCCGACGCAGAAGCACCTATAAAGTCATGCGTTCAAGAGGAAGGCACAGGAGGTACTGATTTTCTGTGCTATTGAATTGTCATCATTGCCTTTAGCAGCTCTTGCTGAATTCAAGGCACTTTGTTAGGTGTCCAGAGAATAGAAGGAAGAATATTGCTGTATTTTTCACAAAAGAACCTTTGAACATAAATACATAGTGACACTCTTCTCAAAACACCATTGTTGTGTAACATTGGCAAGTGCGTGTCTTTGAGTTGACATCATTCATACATACCTCTGGTTGCTAATGTGGTTGTGTAGACCAGAAGGCTGTTTAAGTTCTCTCCCAGGAAAAGAAAAATTCCACGTGACCACTCAAGATTACTGTCAGTATCCAAAGACATTAGCAGCAGCATTAACCAAACTCACAATCACTGCCATCAAGTCGGTTCCAGATCATAGCCACCCTGCAAGGCAGGATAGAACCGCCCCTGTAGGTTTCCGAGACTAACTGTATGGGAGTAAAAAGCCTCATCTTTCTTTTGTGGAGTGACTGGTGGTTTCAAACTGCTGACCTTTTGATCAGTGACTAGTCCAATGTGAAACCATTATGCCACCAAGGCTCCTAGTACCATCCCGAAACCACCCTATAAATTATGTTTAGAAATAAAAGGACTTTCTCTGAATAAAACACCAGTTTCACTTACCTGTCGATATGGTTAGAGGAACGTATAAGAAACCCAGGGACTGTTCTCTGCTAAGTCCCTTTCTTCCTTTGGGAAAAATGTTTGAAGCATGACACAATGTGTGGCTCTCGAGCTCAGGTCCTGACATAAGGTAGCCGTATTCTTTCCTCCAGCTGCGTGGGCTGCACCCTTATGTCACTGTCACGTTGCTGGCCTTCCCGGCACTGTCTTCCCCATTTTGTTTCCTGGAAAGGGAATCAGGAAATCCAAAGTGGGACAAGTTTTTGTTAGCTAGTGAAAGAAGGGGTTTGGACTCTTGAGCCCACAGCTCATTACAGTTTTACAACCAAACATTCCTCCCACTTCGTAGGAGAGCTTCAAAAGGGTCAAGAATTTACATACTTTTTGAGAGCATGTTTTTTTGTTTGATTTATTTATTTTCAAGTTTCCAGTAGCACATTTCTCAGTTTAGGGTAAAGCTTGATTTGGAATTTTAAGTAAAATTCATTAAAGATGCCTCAGTTGAGTTCAAAAACTATTTTAAAACTGTTTTTTAGTAAAAATAAGTACTGAAATAATGCTGGGGGGGGCGGGGTTTGTTTTGTTTTTTGTCCAAAGGTTTTGTTTCTTTTGCTTTTATTTTTTTATAAATAATATAATAAGTATATGTTTTATTGACATATATAAATGAATCTTATGAAAGGATTTCTCGAAAGCTATGTTAAAAGAACCAAATACTGACTAACAATCACCCTCGTCTTATACAGAACTGACATTCAAGGACTTTTATATTTACTACACAAAATCATCTCACAGTGAACGATCACTAGGAATCCTCTTCTGTATTTCTTCTTTTTTTTTTTAATCATTTTATTGGGAGCTCATATAACTTATCACAATCCATACATATATCCATTGTGTCATGCACATTTGTACATTTTTTGCCATCATCATTCTCAAAACATTTGCTTTCTACTTGAGCCCTTTGTATCAGCTCCTCATTTTTCCCCTCCTTCTCTGCTCCCCTCTCCCTCATGAACCCTTGATAATTTATAAATTATTATTTTGTCATATCTTAAACTTTTTGACGTCTCCCTTCACCTACTTTTCTATTGTCCATTCCCCAGGGAGGAGGTTATATGTAGATCCTTGTCATCAATTCCCGCCTTCTACCCCACCTTCCTTCCACCCTCCCAGCATCACCACTCTCACCACTGGCCCTGAATGGATCATCTGTCCTGGATTCCTGCGTTTCCAGTTCTTATGTGTACCAGTGTACATGCTGTGGTCTAGCCAGATTTGTAAGGTAGAATTTGGATCGTGATAGTGGCGGGGAGGGAGCAATTAAGAACTAGAGGAAAGTTGTATGTTTCATTGTTGCTAAGCTGCACCCTGACCTTTAGAATTTAACCTGTTTGAAACTTGGTAGATGTGTTATCAGGTCAGGCTCTTAATCAAGGACTATTCCGTTTCTAAATATAATCTTGCTGTATGGAGAAGACAAAAGTCATGCATTCTTGTTCTCAGTGTAAGATGTTTATCAAATTATTCTTTCTAGAAACAATTATATCTTGAATGGAAAACTAACATGTTCTATACATTTTCATTCAAACTCCAATTTTAAAAAAGCATTTTCATAAACTTATTTCACTTAATAGCTACCGAGTTAGGCATTTTCTGGTTCTTCTTTTCTTCTAGTAAGACAGACTAAGCAGACTTCCACCTCTCTCTCTCTCTCTGTCTGAAACACACATACACACACACACACACACACACACACACACTTTGTAACTTGTTTTCTATATTGTTAACACACACAAAAAAATGCTAAATATTTTGTTTTTTCTCCTAAGTGGTTGCTGAGGTGTTTGGCAACCAACTTAAAATCTTAAAAACTCACTTTTATAGCAGTATTCCCATAGTCATAGAAGGGAATGGATTGGTAACTCAAGTACAGAGAATTATGTTCATGTTCATTTTCTGTGCTCTGTCCTAAAAGAACATCTGACCTATTAGCCCATGTTCTTACATAGTTTATATCTAAATATAGATGAGAGGATTTTATGTCCCATTTTCAGGCATCCAGTAATAGAATAGTGTTCCAACTATGATAATCTCAGTTCTTTTCTTTTCTTTTTAAATCATTTTATTGGGGGTTCATACAACTCTTATCACAATTCATGCATTCATCCATTGTGAGAAGCAAATTTGTACATTTGTTGCCATCGTTTTCTTTTTCTCTTTTTTTGCCTGTTTCCATTCCATTTTATTTATTTTTTTAAATCATTTTATTAGGGGCTCATACAACTCTTATAACAATCCATACATGCATCAATTGTGTAAAGCGCATTTGCACATTCATTACCCTCATCATTCTCAAAACATTTGCTCTCCACTTAAGCCCCTGGCATCAGCTCCTCACTTTCCCCCTACTTCCCGCTCCCCCTCCCTCATGAACCCTTGATAATTTATAAATTATTATTTTGTCATATCTTACCCTGTCTGACGTCTCCCTTCACCCACTTTTCTGTTGTCCGTCCCCCAGGGAGGAGGTTATATGTAGATCCCTGTAATCGATTCCCCCTTTCTACCCCACCCTCCCGGTATCGCCACTCTCACCACTGGTCCTAAAGGGATCATCTGCTCTGGATTCCCTGTGTTTCCAGTTCCTATCTGTACCAGTGTACATCCTCTGGTCTAGCCAGATTTGTAAGGTAGAATTTGGATCATGATAGTTTGGGGGGGCGGGGGGGGGCACACATTTAGGAACTAGAGGAAAGTTGTATGTTTCATCATTGCTACACTGCACCCTGACTTGTTGCCATCATTTTCAAAACATTTTCTTTCTGCTTGAGCCCTGGTATCAGCTCCTCATTTTTCCCCTCCCCCCAGCCCCTTGATAATTTATAAATTATTATTTTTTCATGTTTTCTACTATTCGATGTCTCCCTTTACCCACTTTTCTGTTGTCCTTGCCCCAGGGAGGAGGTTATATGTAGATCCTTGTAATCGATCACCCCTTTCTACCCCACCTTCCCTCTACCCTCCCGGTATTATTATTCTCACCACTGGCCCTGAGGGGTTTGTCTGTCCTGGACTCCCGGTGTTTCCAGCTCTTATCTGTGCCCATGTCCGTGCTCTGGTCTAGCCAGATTTGTAAGGTAGAAATAGGATCGTGATAGAGCGGGGAGGAAGCGTTAAAGAACTAGAGGAATGTTGTATGTTTCATTGTTGCTATACTGCACTCTGACTGGCTCGTCTCCTCCATGACCCTTCTGTAAGGGGATGTCCAGTTGCCTACAGATGAGCTTTGAGTGTCCACTTTACATTCCCCCTCATTCACATCGATATGATTTTTTGTTCTTTAATGCTTGATACCTGATCCCACTGACACCTTGTGATCACACAGGCTGGTGTGCTTCGTCCATGTGGGCTTTGTTGCTTCTGGTCTAGATGGCCACTTGTTTAAGACCCCAGACGCTATATATTTTGCTAGCCGGGTACCATCAGCTTTCTGCACCACATTTGATATGCACCCGCTTTGTGATCATGTCAGGAAGATGAGCATCATGGAATTCCAGGTTGATAGAACAAAGTGTTCTTGCATTGAGGGAGTACTTGAGTAGAGGCCCAATGTCCATCTGCTACCTTAATACTAAACCTATAAATATATGTACATAGATCTATTTCCCCATCATCATATATAAATATTTACATATGTACATGCCTGTATTTAGACCTATACAAATGCCCTTGGCCTCCTAGTTCTTTCCTCTATTTTCTTTTACTCTCTTCTTGCCCCACTATCATGTTCAACCTTCATTTGGGTTTCAGTAATTCCTCTCAGCTACATTTCCCTTGATCAAGCCCTACCAGGCCTCCTACACTGTCCTGGCCATAGATTTTAGATCACTTGTTCCCTTGCCCCTGGGTTTATTAACACTCACCTTACCTCCTTTCCCCCACCTTCCCTTCTACCATGTCCCCCTTGTTTTCTCCTCCAGATTGTTTATCCAGCCTAACTTATCTAGATAGACCTGCATAGATAATATTATGCACAAGAAACAAGACAGCAAAACAAAGCAACAAAAGAAAACAAAACAACAGAAACAAAA
This sequence comes from Echinops telfairi, assembly GCF_000313985.2. Taxonomy (NCBI): domain Eukaryota; kingdom Metazoa; phylum Chordata; class Mammalia; order Afrosoricida; family Tenrecidae; genus Echinops; species Echinops telfairi. Next base: position 58,136,501 of record NW_022103920.1, read on the forward strand.
AAACCCAATGACAAAAAAAAGAAAAGCCTGTAAATAGTTCAAGGTCTGTTTGTTGACCTTTAGGAGTGTTTTCCAGTCGAGTCTGCTGGGGTGCCACACACTGGCCCCAAAGTCTCTTTTTGGTATTCCCCAGGGACTTCGTTGCTCTTCCCCTTGCTGTTCTGTTGCACACCTTTAGTGTTTCATCTCAGTGTGGTGGGGTCAGATTGGCGCAATTCCCACACTGTGTCTCCAGTGTTGTCCCCTGTAGGACTATGGGTCAGTGAGGGACATCATGTCTCATAGTGGGGCCAGCCCTATGGTCCCCTCTGTGCATTAGCTGCTCTTAGGGGGAATATCGTCCTCAGGGCTTCGTGGACCAGGATGTACTTCACTCTCTCTTCTTCCCCCTTCATTTGCTCCTGTGTGCTCTAATTAGACATGTCCCTCTCTCTGAGTTGTAGCTTCAATGCTGTCCTCCAAAGTGAATTCTTCTGTGGGGTGGCAGGGTGGCTGTCCACAAGTTCTTTTCTACTAACATTTATTCAACACTTTCACTGTGCTTCCTGCTCTACAGCAACTTACAGTCTAGTCAGTGAGACACGGAAAGGTTGCTTCAAGCCAAGATAAAGTCACAGCAATTAATATTTTACTTAAACTGGCTTTATGTATTTGAAGCAATTAAGGCAGATCGTGCAGGAACCAGGCAGTGCTTCATTCTCTTGTACATAAGTTTGCTATGTGTTGAAGCTGACTCAACAAACAACAATAAGCCTTTTAGAAACTTAAAATTGCTTAGCTGTTGAATGATACTCAAGGAGTAATATGAAGATTCAAAAAGCATAATTGTAGGTGCTCCTGCATTTAGTTTAATAAAGGATCATATATATTTATTTTCAAATCAAATTCTTTTTTTTTAAATCATTTTATTAGGGGCTCATACAACTCTTATCACAATCCATACATACATCAATTGTGTATAGCACATTTGTACATTCATTGCCCTCATCATTCT
>NW_022103920.1:58139733-58141035 GCF_000313985.2 Echinops telfairi
TCAGCGGACTCATGTTGTACTTGTCCTTTTGTGCCTGACTTGCTTCTCTTAGCATGATTTCCTCCAGCTCGTCCAATGCCTCAATGTGCTTGATACTTTCATCACTGCTTTTTAGTGATGCGTAGTGGTCCATTGTATGTATATAGCACAGTTTTTTACTCCAATCATCAGTTGATGGAAATTTGGGTTGCTTCCAACTCCTGGCAATTGTGAACTGTGCCTCAATGAACATTGGGGCACAGATGTCTGGCCTTGGTTTGTTGCTTGCCACTTCTGGGTATTTGCCCAGTAAGGGGATTGCTGGGTTGTATGGTAACTCAATTTCCATCTGTTTTAGATATCGCCAGCTCGATTTCCATAGTGGTTGTACATACTTACAAGTCCACCAGCAGTGGATGAGAGTTCCTGTCTCCGCACAGCCCCTCCAACACTTGTTACTTTCTGATTTTTTTGAATTGGGCTACCTTTGAGGGTGTTAGGTGGTACCTCGTTTCAGTTTACATTTCTCTTATAGCTAAAGATCGGGAACATTTTCTCATATGTTTGTTGGCCATTCAGATTTATGCGCCTGTGAAACTTCTGTTCAAGCTCTTTGCCCACCTCACAAGTGGGCAATTAGTTTTTTCCTTTTTGGAAGCTAATAGAGTATTGTAGATTTTAGTAATAAGGCCTTTGTCTGATGTGTCATTGCTAAAGATGTTTTCCCAGTCTGTGGACTCTCTTATTACTCTCTTGGTGAATTCTTTCGATGTACACAGGTGTTTTATCTTCAGTATATCCCATTTGTCAATTTGTGCCTCCTCTGTGTTTGTGTCCTTCCCTATTTCTGATAGCCTATGTATTCCCTGTGACAAAGTTCTCAAGTTGGTCCCAATTCCCTCATTGATGGCCCTAATTGTTTGGGGTTTAACTTCAAGGTCTGTGATCCACCTTGAGTTTATTCTTGTACATGGAGTAAGATAAGGGTCTTGCTTCATTTTTCTGCAGGTTTATCCATTTTTTCCAGCACCACTTGTTAGAGAGGGATCACCTTCACATTTGATATGTTTGAGGCCCTTATCAAAGATCAGTTGTCTGTATGCTGATGTTTTTATTTCTGGGTTTTCATTTCTTTTCCATTGGTTTGTGTATCTGTCATTGTACCAATACCATGCGGTTTTGACAACTCTGGCTGTATAGTATGTCCTAAAGTCAGGTAAAGCAAGCCCTCCCACTGTGTCCTTCTTCTTGAGTTCTCTGCTAATTCTGGGCTTCTTCCCTCTCCATATGAAGTTGGTAATCAGTTTTTCCATTTCTTTGAAG
>NW_022103920.1:58142408-58145072 GCF_000313985.2 Echinops telfairi
TGTCGATTCTGTTTATCCTTTCAAAGAACCAACTTTTAGAAGCAGTAATTTTTTCCATAGTTTTCTTATTTTCCCTCTCCTGAATCTCAGCCCTGATTTGATCATTTCTTTTCTTTTTCTATTAGTAGGATTGTCCTGCTGACTCTGCTCTAGTTGTAAATGTTGTACCAGCATATAAGTCATGAGTCTCTCTTCCTTTCTCAGGTGCGCATGTATTGCTCTGAAGCTTCCTCTGATCACTGCCTTTGCTGTGTCCCATAAGTTTTGGTACGTCATGTGTTCATTCTCGTTGGGTTCTAGAAATTTCCTAATTTCATCTCTGATCTGTGCCAATACACACTCCTTTTGCAGTAGAGTTATTCATCCTCCAATTGTTTGCTCTTGCTTTCTTTGTCTTCCTTTTGTTGATTTCCAGCCCTTGTGGCACAGTGGTCAGAGAGAGAAGTCTGTATGATATCAATGTGCTTAAATTTATGTAGATTTGCATTATGCCCCAGCATATGGTCTATCTTTGAATAAGTGCCATTTGGGCTTTAAAAGAATGTGTACTTTGTATTTGGATGAAAAATTCTGTAAATATCTATCAGGTCAAATTGTCTAATTGTCGTGTTTAGATCTCTAGCCTCCTTGTTGAGTTTCTTTCCCTGTGATCTATCTTTCTCAGAGAGTGGTGTGTTGAAGTCACCCACTATAATTGTTGAGGCTATGATTTCTTTTTTCATCTTTTGGAGTATTTGGTTGACATATTCAGCGGGTCTCTCATTCGGGGAATATGTTTACAATGCTTAGTGGTTCATTTTCTACCATTCCCTTGAGCATTACATAGTGTCCCTCCTTATCTCTTTTTATGGTTTGCACTTTGAGGTCAATTTTATCTGAGATTAAGATTGTAACCCCTGCTTTTTTTGAATTGCTGTTTGCTTGGTATAACTTCCTCCAACCTTTGATTCTCAGCCTATTTTTGTCTGTAGCCTTGAGATGTGTCTCCTGTACGCAGCAGATTGATGGGTTGTATTTTCTCAGTCAGTTTGCTAGTCTCAGTCTTTTAATGCCTGAGTTCAGGCCATTGATATTCAGTGTTATTATCTCCATCTGCGGACTGTGATGTCATCTTATACCCTTTTTGTTGAGAGTTTTCCTACTTTCCTTTCTCATTAGTGTGTTGTGTGTGTGTGTGTGTGTGTGTGTGTGTGTGTATCATTCTTGGCTTCTCTCCATCCTTAAGCCAATGCTATCTTGGGGTCTGTTTTCTCTTTGTTGTCCTCTGGGTGAGGTTGTTTTATGTGGCGGTCTCTTATTTATGTTTGGTGAGTGTTCTTCTGCCCATACTGGGTCGGCAAGGATCTTTTGTAGGGCTGGGTTTCTTCTAACGTATTCTTTGAGTTTTTCCTTGTCTGGGAAGACTCTTCTCCATCTATCTTGATCGATAATTTGGCTGGGTAGAGTATTCTTGGGTTTGCGTTATTTTCCTTCAATTTTTGGAATATGTTACTCTACGCTCTCCTCTTCTTCATAGTTTCTGCTGATAGGTCTGAGCATATTCTTATTTGGAACCTTTATATGTGATTGCTTGTTTTTCCCTAGCTGCTCTCATGATTTTCTCCTTTTCCTCAAAGTTGGATAGTTTAGCTCTTATGTGCCTTGGTGACTTCTTCTTGGGATTCAGTCTATCTGGTGTTCTTTCAGCCTCCTGAATGTTTGCCTGGTTTGCATTCATTAAGCTGAGGAAGTTTTCCTCCAAGAATTCTCTCACTTTTGTTGCAGATGACTTCTTTATTGTGTTTTCCTCCGGTAAGCCAATAATTCTAATGTTGTTCTGCTAAATGGCATCAGACATAACTCTTAGGTTTTCTTCAGCTTCTCTGATGATCTTATTAGATTTTTGTTTGTGTTTGTTGAAGTCTGCTTGGCTGTCCTCCAAGTCACTGATGCGGTTTTCTGATTCCTCCAGTCTATTCTCAAGGTCTGTGTTTGTTATTGGTTTTTGTTCTCTCCTCCCTATGCTCCTGTATTCCCTTCGGTGTATGGCCTTTATCTCCTCTATCATTTCATCCTTTTTCTGTATGACTCCAAGCAGCATTCTGAAAATTTCTTTCTGTGGCAGCTCAATGTCTGCTTCTTCTATCTATGTTGTTATGTTCGGATTATCTTCTGCCATTGCTTTTTGTTTCTCTTGTTTATTTGTTCAGGTGGTTGGCGCTGATGGCTGTTTGCATTGCATTGTTTTAGAGGAGTCAGATGCCATTTTCCAGGGAGTCGCAGAGCACTGGCTCTCTCTGGGGGACTTGAAGGAATGCTTCTTTGAACTGCCTACAGCTAATTATTACTATGGGATTAACCTACCCATTTATCGTCCTGTGGCTTCCCTATTGGGGGAGTGCCCCAGAAGGCTGGTGGGTTGCCTCCTTTGGTCTTGCAGAGGTTGGGCAGAGGTTCCGGCAATAGCTTGGAATGTTGAGTGTTGGCCGAGCTGCCTTATGCCCCCTGGTACACAGGCAGGAATTCCCCAGTGAGAAGAGAAGTTGGGCAGAGTATCCCCTGGAGGGAAAGCAGGGCTTTCCCTTGCCTCCGGCTAGCTACACAGGGTGGAGCTCACCTAGCTGCGTGTGTGCAGGCCTAAGTGCCTTAGGCTAAGGGGAGAGGTCTGAAGGTCAGCAGTGGAGT
>NW_022103920.1:58145207-58158146 GCF_000313985.2 Echinops telfairi
TGTGGGGGAATATAGGGGAGAGAGGGAAAGAAAAGCAACTATGTAGCTGAGTCCCACTCCCTGCCGGCGGAGCTGCAAGGGTTTAGTTCCTTCCCCGAGGCGGTGGTGGCAAGCTGTGGCTGTGCTGAGAAAAATCCCCTGCGCAGACCTTCCGGACTGTAGAAGAACAGAGATCAGAGATGTAAACAAAAGCTATACTGTAGCTGGATCTTGATCCCTGCCCGTGGAGCTGCAAGGGTCCAGTCCCTGCCCTGAGGCCAGCGGGGGCAAACTGTGGCTGTGTTGAGACCAAATACCCCTACGGCTCCAAATGATCCCAGCTCCCGCAGAGACAGTGACAGGGCCAAGGTCAAGCCCCAGCCGGCTTCCACTGAGGTAAGCCAAAAGCCCCCAGCCCCTCAAAACCCCCGTGGGTCTGTGCCTACTTATCTTTATGATGCTCCTCCTTCGTTCCAGTTGTGTTAAAGTTCCCTCTAAGCAACTCTCCTAGGCTGGATTCTGTGGAGTCCCTCTGGTATGTGTCACTCAGTCGCCATCTTCCTGGAAGTCTCCCCAAATCAAATTCTAAGTCCACAGTTAAAAAAAGAGTGTGAAGACTTCCAAAAGGTCATAAAACAATTTAATTGAAAGCTAAGAATATAAGTTGTCTTTCTCAACATAAACTCCATTAAAGTGAAGATACCTTTGTAAGCAGTAATAACTATTTAATCCAAACTTAAGGTCTGCAGTTCATAACCATCAGCTGCTCCAAAGGAAAAGGATGAGGCTTTCTACTATAAAGCTTTATACACTCAGAAACCCATATGGGCAGTTCTACTCTATCATACAGGGCCTCTGAGTCAGAATGCACTCGACAGTTTTTTATATGAAAGGAATTCAATGGTCCTAGAAATATAACCATATCAATGAACTCTCTTTTATATTACTAACTGAAGAAAAGTATGTACCACTTTGGTTTTTTAAGATTAGAAAACTGTAGTATTAAATTAAAATGGCGAGGGGGGAGTGAGAGGCCAGCCCCTACCGCTGCTACTAATACTACCCACGGGTTCAGTAATACTACTTATGGGTTCAGTAATGCACAATTGTACAGTTGAGATATATAAGTATTATATTAAAGTCATCGAGAGCATGAGAGATATTACAATAACACAGTCAGACACATTACATGGTAGCATTGCTCACCTCAGCCCAGCTTTGTGGTCCACTTGGAGAGAGGGGGAAGGGAAGGAGGGCAAGAGAACAAGGGAGAGAGGACGGGAGAGGAGAGTCAGAGAGATCGCTATTGCTGACCCACGCCTATAAATCTTTTGGGGGTATGCCAGCCCACTAATTACAGGTAGAGACATATGTCACAGGGAGGGGTTGCACTATAGGTAACACAGTAATGAGAGGGTGGTCTAGGGGGTGGTCTCTGGGTCTCCATAGGAAGTATTATCAGTAGGGTGAAAACTCCGCCTACAGGAGCCTATCCATTGTCCCCAGAGGCAGGGAAGCAGGCCCACCCCTGTGGTGGGATGAGACAGCAGTTTGGCAACTGATTGCCCTCAGGGGAGGGAATGCCTTTGCATCTGACCTCCCCCCACAGAAAACAAAAAGAAGTCAGATGGAGCCAAATACAGACTGTGAGGTGGATGCCTGTTGTCCTCCCTTAGAAACTCATGGAATTGTCTTTGTGGGATGAGAAGATGAGCAGCATGTCCCTGTGGAGGAGGACCATCCAGGAAGCTCTCCTGGCCCTTTTCTTGCTGAATTTCTGGCTAACACCCTCAGAATAGATGTGTCATTCTTTGGCCATCCAAAGAGTCAACAAGCAAAAGCCTCGGGCATCCAAAAAAGCTGTTTCCATAGCCTTTGCTCTCTGCTGGTCAGCTCTTGCTTTGACTGGATCATTTCCACCATTTGGTCACCAGGGCTTTCATTGTGCTTTGTGGTCAGGATTGTACTGGTAAGGCATGTTTCATCTCATGCTATAATTCTTCCAAGAAATGCTTCAGGACCTTGTTCCCACTTGGCGAAAACTTCCATCAAAGGCTTGCCTGCAACTGCTCTGGATGCAACAGTTATGGCACCCACGGAGTAGAAAATTTAATCAACTTTTATTTTTCAGTCAGAATTGTGTAACCTAAACTATGGTGTTGGTGTTGGCCATTGTTTCTGCTGTCAATCGCTGGTCCTTTCTATTCGGGCACAAATAAAAATGTTTTTCTTGCAACTTGATGGACTGTTGTTACACGGGCTTAATATTCAATATTGTCTGATTCCTTCTTAAAATGAGTTTTTTATTCATAACTGTTGATTTCTTTGGGGCATTGTTACTATTGATCTTTCCATGCAACATCAATGATTTCACCATTCTTTCTATCACACTTCTCATTAAAAAAGTTTATTTTTACTTCATTTTTAGCAGAATTTATGTTGCTCTGATAGAGGCTCTTTTCAAACTGATATTTTATCTTTCTTAATGCTTCAAACTACAAACAAAATCCTGTTCAGACATGTTATAACAAGTTAGTGTGAGTTTATTTTGAAGCAAAAATATTTTTAAATACATACATACATGGAAAAACATGAGCTTTTTGAAGACTGTTCCTATATAATATAGAACATTAAAACCGATTAGAAGTTTGTGGTCTTAATACTGTTGATTATGATGTACAGATTCCATTTAATTGCTCTATGTCTCAGCAATAATGTGCTAGCTTCACTAATAAAATTAGGGTCATCCTTGGTCAGCAGTTTGAAAAGGCCAGCTGCTTCCTGGGAGAAAAATGATCCTTTTTCCTTCCCTACAGAGTAAGTCTCCAAATCCCGCAGTTCTCCCGTGTCCGATAGAGTCACTATGGACAACACCATAGAATCAACTCGATGGCAGTGAGTTTGGTATTTTTGACATCTAATGTCATTAGGGGACACCTGTCAGGTCCATTTTAAATCTTAAAGAGGATTGAACTAATTGAATATATAATAAAAAAGTGTAAATATGACAATATAGAACCTTCAGTTTTCTCATAGACCTTGAGGGAAATAGTAGTTTTAAAATATTGATACGGTGTCCCGCATGTGAGAAATTTTTCTGATGATCTTTCATATGTTTAATGGAACCGTTATTAGAAAAACTACGATACGGGGAGTCGGGAGGAGGTGATACCAAGGGCTAAGCAGAAAGCAAATATTTTGAGAATGATGATGGCAACAAATGTGCTTGACACAATGGATGGATGTATGGATTATGATAAGACTTGTACGGGCCCCAATAAAATGATTAAATAATTTTTTTACCAAAAAAGAAAAACTAAGATACATTTTTTTTAATTAAAAGATCATTTTGTTGGGGGCTCTTAACAGCTCTTGTAGCAATCCATATATCGGTTGTATTTTAAAATATTTCTTTGGTGTTTTATTTAGTAGACAAAAAAAGTTTTAATCTGATTATGAAATAACTTTTATGTTTCAAGTATTTAATATATGGCTTTGTGTTGTAAGTAGTACTCGTGATCTATTTTGAGCCTTCAAGCCTGAACTTGTTTAGATTTCAAATGTGTATGGACTTGTCTTTCTATGAGGAAAAAAAATTATTTGCTCATGTTCGCTTCCTCATATCAGTTACCTGGTTTTAGAATTCAAAGGAACTTTTGAGCCCTGTGAAAACACTTGAACATGAATGAATTTTAGATCCACTTCAAAAATGCGTTCCCAAAATGTACTGAAAAAAAATTTTTTTCTAGGCATACACTGTGATGTTTCAGTGTTAAAATGCATACCCCCACCCACCCATCTCTGGACTGCATGGCATTTATTGCAACTTCCTTTTAGAGCAATGTGATGTTCTCAGAGAATATGCAATGTTACAGAAGGAATTCTTCTGAACACCTGCTTCTTGCCCTAGCTCATCGTGACCTTGGGCAAATCTCTCAGGGCTTCAGTTCAGTTTTCTTATCTGCATTGTGTAAGGGTCAGACTGCAGTGAGTGTTTTCATTAGAAACTAACAATTGTCAAAGCACCATTAAGCAGGGGGAAAACCCTTGAACCTGAGGAGCATGTTCGTATCTACTGTAGAGTGAACATAATAGAATCAATGAGTAAAATTTAAGGATCATTCACAACTTGTATTCAGCCTACTTTCTAAACTCTTTTATCTCTTTCCCTACCTTCCCCTCCTTCCCCACATACTTGTCACCCTGCAAAGTCTAGGGCTCTCATCACATCATACTACCCTTTGTATCCATGAAAAAAGAAGATGCTATACCAACTAATATTTCTAACATGTTTCATTATAAGTCATTAAATTAGAAATAAACTATTAGTAAAAATAACAATTAGAAATAAGCTATTAGTATTGCTTATTGCCAGAATGTTTTCAAACATATCACTTATTTGACCTAGTAACTTTGCCTGAACTTTGTACATCTGAACCATGTTGAATTCATAAGCATTTAGAAAATATGGATCCCTATTATCTGAGCATTCAATTTTGAACACGTGGAATAATAGAAGTAGCTATCAACCTAGTGTATTTTTCGAACTGTGAAAAAATACAAAGTGACAGGTTAGTTAGCTATTAAACTTTGAATCAGACAAGCGTCAGTTGGGAGGAGTATCTGTCTCCTCGTCAGCCCAAGGCAGAGGTCAGACATGCCTCCAACCTCTATCCTCCTTTTATCCTATTCTAAACTCTGCTTCTCTGCTGGGTTCAAAAATATGTGGCAACGGTCACACAGAGCTTAGACATGTTCAAAATTATGAAGGTTTTTTGGGAAAGTTAACAGATTACCACAAGTCAAGATCAGAAAATATTAAGAATATAGTCATTGGTCCACTGCAGCAATTCTCCTGAGCCAGCAGCCAAATCTCTTCTGGCCCTTAGCTTCGGTCACCTGGTCCCTTGGCTTCTGTCTCCTTTGCTGTCTCCTAGAGCTCTGTCATGACCTCCACTGCTTCCGCCACTTCAGACAGGGGTCTCACCCCAGCTCTGTTGGCAGACATTCTTTCTTCATTGTCCCAGGATTCTCTCTCTCATCTTCAGCGTATGCTCTTTTATACAGAGGAATGACAAAATTGACCAATCCCTTTATTAGTGTTTGCACACACCCTGTTTGCATGGCCCTATTCAGTCATTTGGTGAGAGAGAGACATGGGTTAAAGAGCCATATTGAAGCTATTTCACGTTACCACACCTGTGTAAAAGCAAACATTTGAAATTATTTCCTAGAATTCAGTATTCGACTTGTCAGCCCATGGGTTGCTTATATAAAGGACGTACTTAATGAATATTGAATTGTGCTGAATTCAGACTTTGCATAAGATAGACAATTCCATGTGGCACTGGCTGCTGTAGCAAGTCACATTACCAGTTCATGTTCTCTGGGTAACAGTGACGAACTAAACGTGTTCTAAGCATTTTGAAAATGAGCGTTCCCTCTGCTTTCAGTCTTAACTTTGGATGGTTGCTGACAGTTAATGTGTTACACATAATAATGAATAAGCAATTTGTTTTCAGGTAATTTCATTGTTAGGTTGTAGCAGGCTCCTGTGGTTGAGCATTTTGTTTCATTGCAGTGATGGATAACATGTTATAATTTCACTTTAGCAAAAACATTTCCAAAGCTAATCTTGTGCCCCTGTAAACTCAGTTATCTTTATGTAAGAGTTAAGACGAGTATGGAGAGGTAAATCCATAGCTAATCTAGAGCTGATCTTCAGGCCAGCCTCTTCCCAGCATACTGTTTACCGAAGCAGCCAACTGCACAATGATCTCAGTCCTCTTTAGCATCTGGCCTGAGTAGGTGATACTGGCCAGCATAGGACTCAAAAATCACAAGGTCTGCTGCAAAGTCAAACGCTTTGACCTCCCCATGTGCCCTAAACATCACACTGCACAATATTTTTCTTTGTAAGTAGTTTTATGTATTTGTTTTTGTGTTATCACGTCCTCAAGATTAGGAACAATATCTTATCACTTAGGTGTTCTCATTCCTTAGCAAATTCTACATGGTGGGTATTTACTGCTGAAAGTTGTTATAATACTAAATAACCCAAATATCCGTTCTTGTAAAGCCCTATTAGTATAGCATTCTCCTTCTCTTTCTTACCTATTCAGTTATTGAATAACATTATGTTCTGTGTTTGTGTGGTTTTTTTATTGAGGACACACAGGTTTCTCCTAATATTCATCCCCTTCTTCCTCTTCTCCCTCCCCCTCCACACTATCCATGCCTACCTCCTCGTAATCTTTCTCCAGGGCAGCCATATCCTCTCAGGCCTCAGAGAACTCACCCTCTTCCATGCCCTCGCCCACATACCAGTGCATGAACCCCCGCTTGGCATACATCAGGTCAAACTTGTGGTCCAGGCGCGCCCAGGCCTCGGCGATGGAGGTCATGTTGCTCAGCATGCACATGACACACTGCACCTTCGCCAGGTCACCCCGGACACCACAGTGGGTGGCTGGTAGTTGATGCCAACCTTGAAGCCCATTGGGCACCAGTCCACAAACTGGATAGTACGCTTGGTCTTGATGGTGGCGATGGCAGCATTGGCATCCTTGGGCACCATGGCTCCACGGTACAGCAGGCAGCAGGCCATGTACTTGCCGTGGTGGGGGTCGCACTTCATCATCTGGTTGGCAGGCTCAAAGCAGACGTTGGTGATCTTGGCCACGGACAGCTGTTCATGGTAGGCCTTCTCGGCAGAGATGACAGGCGCATAGGTGGCCAGGGGAAGTGGATGCGAGGGTAGGACACTAGGTTGGTCTGGAACTCGGTCAGGTCCACATTGAGGGCACCGTCGAAGCACAGGGAAGCCGTGATGGAGTACACGATTTGGCCTATGAGGCAGTTGAGGTGAGTGTAGGTCAGGCACTCAATATCCAGGTTGCGGTGACAGATGTCAATAGATGGTCTCATTGTCCACCATGAAGGTGCAGTCAGAGTGCTCCAGGGTGGCGTGGGTGGTCAGGATGGAGTTGTAGGACTCGACCACGGCCGTGGAGATGTGGGGAGCTGGGTAGATGGAGAAGTCCAGGTTGGACTTCTTGCTGTAGTCCACCGAGAGCCGCTCCATCTGCAGGGAGGTGAAGCCCGTACCTCCGCCAAAGCTGTGGAAGATGAGGAAGTCCTGGAGCCCTGTGCACTGGTCAGACAGCTTCCGAATCCGGTCCAGCACCAGGTCAATGAGCTCCTTTCCAGTGGTGTAGTGTCCCCGGGCATAGTTATTGGTGGCATCTTCCTTGCCTGTGATGAGCTGCTCTGGATGGAAGAGCTGGCGGTATGTGTCAGTCCGAACCTCATCGATCACCATGGGCTCCAGGTCCACAAACACCACCTGGGGCATGTGCTTCCCTGCCCCAGTTTCACTGAAGAAGGTTTTGAAGGAGTCATCCCCTCCCCCACTGGCCTTGTCACAGGACTTCTGCCCATCGGGTTGGATCCCATGCTCCAAGCAGTAGAGCTCCCAGCCGGCGTTGCCAATCTGCACACCAGCCTGGCCCACATGGACTGAGATGTGCTTGTACATATTGCCTGATGTCTGTCTGTCTGTCTGTCTGCTGCTCAAAGGAAGGCAGGGGGTGGGTATGTGGTTTGTGTGTTTTATCATGAATCACATCCACACTGTTTTGTTGTGACACTGTTATAAGTCCTTAGAGTTTTGATGCTTTTGTGCTCTAGTTACGGTATATTTGGTAACTTTTTAAAAACTGTATTAATTATAACTAACTTATGCTTTTAAACTCTTTTTAATCTAGTTACAGATGAAGCCATATCCTCTTATTCTGGAAGTGATATGCCCAGCAATGACGCTAGCGTGTGGGCCAAAGGCACTGAGGAAGGAACAGAGTTGTCACGAGGACTCGTGAGAAGTGGCCTGACTGGAACTGAAATAGACCCTGAAAGTGAAGAACTCATGCTGAACATTAGTTCTCGATTACAAGCCGCAGTTGAAAAACTTCTGGAAGCTATAAGTGAAACTAGTAGTCAGGTAAATCTCCTGATACTTCTGATACTCAGTAGTGGATTCAAAGTAGCTATACTTTTAAGAAGTGGAATGGCTGCATCTTTTTTCTCTATTGTTCCACAGAAATTTAGTTAGCCTCCCCTCTACTAATTAATTTCTCTGTGACTCAATACCGGTATCGTTTTTCTTTCTAGGTACTAAACCCTGATACACTACATCGATAGCTACTCCCACTTCTTCCATCTTCAGGTTTTCTAGACTCTTGCATGTTACCTTCTTGGTACCCAAAGAGATCTTCATTTCAGCATCATATGACATGTTACATTAAAATATATCATTTATTTTAAGCAATAGTGATAGAAGTAATATAAAAAACCAAATTCTCTAACATAACACCCATGTTATTTGACAACAAATAAAACTTGCTTTTTCTTCACATAATTTTTACATCCTTTCCGCAATATGACTAGATTACTTCACTTTCAAATCCTTTGATTGGAAATTAAGGCTGCTTCTACTTTGATAGGTGGTTTTGATAGAAACTTAAACACTTATCTAAACATATTTATAACCTAAATTTTGGTTTTCTCTTCCTATAAAATTTCACATCATGTATAATAGTTGTGTCTTAAGTCTTTGTATCCAGAAATTGAAAATCACATTAAATCCACTTCCATATTTAAAAATATTTAGTCTAAAACAACTGTAGATTCATAGCTGCCATGCTAAGCAAATAAATGTCTTGCTGCCATCAACTGCATGGTCAGTATTGTTAACATCGTTTTGGTATCTTTATTTAGAACACCCTAAATCCAGGTATTTCTCCATATAAAAAAACTGTGTGAGAAGCTGAAAGAGTGTCTTTGAGCTCTTATTTCTGACATCTGGCTTTCAATGATGTCACTTTTTTGTGTCAGCATTCAGTATATGATGCTTCTGTAATAGCAATTACTATTGGACTTAGCAATTTGGGGAAAAAAGTTATATTTTTGGTAGTTTGATGCAATATTTATTTACTTTACCTCCATTTATGATTATACGCTATAGCTATGATTGTAGGTCATGTGTTGGCTAGTGACACTTGAAAACTTATTTGTTAAATACCCACAGCTTGATTAACATTATGAGTCTTTTTTTTTTACTGTCTCTCTTTTTATTCTTTGATTTTGTGAATCAATGAAGGAAATATTATCACAACATCATGTAGTTCTAGTAAAATAATTGACACCCAAAGAAGTATCTTCAGATATGACACTTAAACCAAAGTTTTTCCTAGATTCATTCTTGTTTGTTTGGGGACAGTCTGCGTCTTCTTTCATAATATAGTTTGCAGTGTGTCTCCAAGAGCAATGGAGGGGGGGTCTAAATGCAGTCTCACACTGCAATGAGGACTCACTAGCCAGGCAGCTATATCCTTAGACTGTTATTATATTTCTGCATTGTAGCTAGATAGACTGGCCAAAAACAATTATTGCAGTTAAATGAGAATCAATTTTTTCCATAGATATATTCAGAAGTGTAATATTTAACAGACTCTGATGCACATTGAAGTTTGATAATTACTGATCTAGAAATTATTAGTATAATGTTCACATTTGTCAGGCTTAGTTTTGAAGTTCTACTAGTACTGATTATATAGAAGATTGCTGAAACTAGGTATAAAAATGAGATATTTCTTTGATGAGTCAAAATTTTAAGGGAAAAGAAATAGCTTTCTAAGACTTTTCAACTAAATTTCATTTTGGTTATTAATGTTCCATAGAGATCCTTATTAACTGACTGAAATTACTCTGAGATTAATTAGTATATTTAAGTTATTTAGAATTTCATTTTATCATTTTTGTGAATGATTGGTATTCCATTTCTACTTCATTGGTTCTTTATAATGGAATATTTTACTTTAAGCTTGATTTTTTGTTTGTTTTTATAAAGAACAGAACTGAGAGGTTTTGTGTGAATGGCTAACAATCTAATTGTGAAAGGGGGATAAGGGCAGAATCCTGAAAGCGGTTTGAGAAGTGACTTGCCCAGGCTTCTGGGCTAGTAGTTGGTAGAGTTAGAATTTGAATCCATGCAGTTTGGCCTTAATCCAGGCTCTTAACAACTTTTATTAAAAGAGTTAGCCATTTTTTCAGTTAATGGTCTTAGCTACAGAAAAAGTGATGCATTTTGGAATCTGAAGCTCATTGAAGTGGTAGAAATGAAAGACTGATACAGAAGAGAATGGGAGGAGAGCAAGTAAAAACTTGGACAACTACAAGCTAAATCTCTAGGGGAAACTGTGGCAAATTTGAGATTTGAGAACAAGAGTAGCTGTGCATCATAAATCCTCCGGACGACAGGTGGAAACAAGTGGAAGCTCAGGATGGAAGGACAGAAGTGCTCTCGCATGTCAAATCCCTGGAAGGTGTGAGGATTCCTAATATTGTTAGCAGGAAAAGAATATTACCAACTTTGTGTTCTACAGAGACTACTCACACACTTGTGTGATGGGTGGATGGGCAAGAGGGTGGTAAAGACGGGTGCTGAATGTAGCGAAGAGAAGATGACAGCCTCCTCGCTGAAGTCCTAAGTTGATGCAGGAGAAAAATGATTTGAAAGATATTTAGGAAGGTAAAGTCTACGGCCTTGATGGATTAGAGCTCAATATAAAGAAAATTAAAACCCTAGCTGGATCAAGTAACATCATGATAAATGGGACAAAGATTGAAGTTGTCAAGGATTTCATTTTACTTGGATCCACAATCAGTACCCTTGGAAGCAGCAATCAAGAAATCAGATGGAATCTATCGCTGAAGACAAAGCGCATGCATAAGAAAATGTGGTGAAGAAGGCTGATGGTGTCCGGCTATCAAAAGATATAGCGCCGGGGGTCTTAAAGGCTTGAAGACAAACAAGCAGCCATCTAGCTAAGAAGCAACAAAGTTCACATGGAAGCAGCACATCAGCCTATGTGATCACGAAGTGTTGATAGGATCAGGTATCAAAGAACCAGAACAAAAAATCATATCAATATGAATGAGGGAGAGTGGAGACCCAAAGCCCATCTGTAGACAATTGGACATCCCCTTACAGAAAGAAGGGTCACAAAGAAGAGACAAGCCAGTCAGGGTGCAGGGTAGCAACGATGAAACATACAACTTTCCTCTCGTCCCTAAATGCTTCCCTCCCGTCCCTAAATGCTTCCCTCCCCCCCCCCCCACGACAATCATGACCCCAATTCTACCTTACGAATCCGACTAGACCAGAGCATGTACCTGGGTACAGATAAGAGCTGGAAACTCAGTAGCAGCTAACAGCAACGGTGTGTCTTTTGCTATCATAAAATAAGGCTTGTGCTCAACATAATGGTAACTTTCTATTGGTTAGTAAATTTTCATTATATTGTAAAAATAGAGATGACTTTTAGGGCCTTAGAAAGGTTATCTCTTTAACATAGTTTTTATTTTGTAGTCTTTTCGTTACTCTACAGAGAAATTATCTTTGCAAGTCTTGGACCAACTAAAAATAGAAATCCATCTGTTCTGTGGGAATGGTTACACATCATTTAGTTTTCCAGATTCAAGGACCATTTGGAGCCCATGGAATTTATTTGCCAATGGGGTTCTTTTAAGTTCTGGAAGAAATCAATGAATTAAGAATGGTTTTCTTTTTTTCTCTTTTTTAAAGAATGATTTTCCATTGTAGGATTAGGTACAGTTTCCTAATACCTACTTTTGAGACTAATGGAACCTAAGCTCTATGTGTCTTCATTTCCTCAAAAAAATAACTCTTTCTGAGGATGTCGCAGCAATAAGTAGTAAGTTTCTGTCTTTGTGTCCCTTCACAAAATAAGTCAACAACCAATTTTAGAAGGGAGCAACAGAAGTGTTTTCCAGTGAGGAAAATGACTTATGGGGGAAAGTTAGATGTCATTTATTTTTAAATTAAGACTATTTTGTTTGGGAAATGCTGGAGGTTAATGAGCCCTGGTGGCTCTGTCAGGTAAGTGTTGAACGGCTGATGGAAAGGTCGGCAGATCAAATCACCCACGCTGCATGAGAAAAAATGAAGCTGTTTGCAATTGTACAGATTTTCAGTCTCGGGAACACTAAATAAGGCCAATGTGAGTTGGAATTGACTCGATGGCCATGTGTTTACTGTAAATTAATAATCTTGAAATGTGTATTCAGCTCTTCATTATCATAGACCTGTGAATAATGTGCTAGTCTGGGTAATTAAAACAGTGTTCCTCTAAAAATTACACTCAATTTATTTGAACTAGTTTTGATTGTCCCCCAAAAAATGTTTTATGTGCTAAGATGAAAATAAATTGATTTGACTTCAATTATTTTAATCCACAGTCACCGTCCTGAAAGTCAGTTGCTGTACTGCCCTGTCCACGAATGCACTGTTGACATGAGGACTGTTTCCCCCTGTCATAAATCGTTTTAATCTCTTGCTTGATTGAGTCCCTTTTCCCCTTCCTTCCTTTAAGGTTATCTTGACCGAAATGTTGCTACTTATAAAGAGGTAGTTCATAACTTACAGGGGCTTTGTTTTTGTGTCAAATAAAAGAAAGTAGACACCATGTTATCAAAATAAACTAATTTGTAGAGAGATCAGGGAACAAGGTATTTGATATGCTAAGAATGGGTGCTACCACTTAAAGTTGAACAGCCAGGATTTTTTATTTTAATCATTTTATTAGGGCTCATGAAAGTCTTATCACAATCCATACATACATCAATTGTGTAAAGCACATTTGTACATTCATTGTCCTGATCATTCTCAAAACATTTGCTCTCCACCTAAGCCCCTGGCATCAGCTCCTCATTTTTTCCCCTCCCTTCCCGTTTCCCCCTCCCTCATGAACCCTTGATTATTTATAAATTATTATTTTGTCATACTTGCCCTATCCAACGTCTCCCTTCACCCACTTTTCTGTTGTCCGGCCCCCAGGGAGGAGGTTATATGTAGATTCTTGTAATTGGTTCCCCCTTTCT
>NW_022103920.1:58158981-58186101 GCF_000313985.2 Echinops telfairi
CAGGCCTCCTACACCCTCTTCACTACTGATTTGGATCACTTGTTGGATCACTATCTTTTCCTCCCACCTCCCCCTCTCCCATGTTCCCCCAGAACTGTCGGTCCCATTGTCTTCTACTCCAGATTGGAAAAACAAGACAGAGCAAAATCAAGCAACAATATACAACAAAACAACAAACCAATGACAAAAAACCAAAACACAACAAGAAAGAAAAGCTTGTAGTTAGTTCAAGGACTGTTTTTTAGCCTTTAGGAGTGTTTTCCAGTCCAGTCTGTTGGAGCACCAAGCCCTGGCCCCAAAGTCCACCTGTGGAATTCCCTGGGGACTTCGCCCCGCTCTGTTCCCTTGCTGTTCTGTTGCACCCCCTTAGTGTTTTGCCTCGATGTGACGGGATCAGATTGGGTGCAATTTCCACACTGCCTCCGGTGTTGTCCCCCTGTAGGGCTGTGGGTCAGTGAGGGACGTCATGTCTCATAGTGGGGCCAGCCATGTGGTCTTCTCTGTAGACTGGCTGCACTGGGCAGGAACATCGTCCTCAAGGCCTGGTGGGCCAGGATGTGCTCCACTCTCTCCTCCTCCCCTTCATCTGCTCCAGTGTGCTCTGATCAGACATGTTCCTCTCCCAGAGCTGCAGATTCAGTGCCGTCCTCTGAAATAAATTCTTCTGGGGAGAAGGGCTTGTGTCCACCTAGTTGGGATTGGGACCGGCCCCTCAGACTTCTCTGAACAGCCAGGATTTTGGTAATTTTTAAAAATCATTTTATTGCGGGTTCATACAACTCTTAACACAATCCATACATACATCCATTGTGTCAGGCACATTTGTACATTTGTTGCCCTCATCCTCAAAACTTGTGCTTTCTCCTTGGTATCACTCCTCATTTTCCCACTCCCTCCCCGGTCACCCCTCCCTCATGAACCGTTGATAATTTATCATTATTATTCTGTCATATCTTACACTGTCCATCGTCTCCCTTCACCTACTTTTCTGTTGTCCAACCCCCAGGGAGGAAGTTATATGTAGATCGCTGTAATGAGTTCCCCCTTTCCACCTCATCCTCCCTCCACCTTCCCAGTATCACCACTCTCACCACTGGTCCTGAAGGGATCATCCGCCCTGGATTCCCTGTGTTTCCAGTTCCTATCTGTACCAGTGTACATCCTCTGGTCTAGCCAGATTTGTAAGGTAGAATTGGGATCATGATAGTGGGGGGAGGAAGCATTTAAGAACTAGAGGAAAGTTGTATGTTTTATCGTTGCTACTCTGCACCCTGACTGGCTCATCTCCTTCTGCAACCCTTCTGGTTGTGTCCAGTTGCCTACAGATCTGCTTGCATATATTTATAGGTTTAGTAGTAAGGCAGCAGATGGACTTTGGACCTCCACTCAAGTACTTACTCAATGCAAGAACACTATGTTCTATTAAATTGGCATTCCATGATGCCCACCTTCAAGACACTCACTGAAGACAAATGTGTGCATAAGCAAATGTGATGAAGAAAGCTGATGGTGCCCGGCTATCAAAATATATAGCTGTCCGGGATCTTAAAGGCTTTTAGGTAAACAAGCGACCATCTAGCTCAGAAGCGAAAAAGCCCACATGGAAGAAGCACACCAGCCTGTGTGGCCACAACATGATTTTGGTAATTTTATCAGCCCAACTAAACCCACTGCCATGAAATTAATTCTAACTCACAGCAACCCAAAGAACTTTCCCCGTGGGTTTCTGAGGCTATAAATTTTTATAGGAGCACAAAGCTTCCTCCTTGTGGAACCACTGGTGGAGTCAAACTGCTGATCTTGGACTTAACAGCCCAGCGCATAACCCTCTAGCCACCGGGCTCCTGATAGCTGCCAGAGTTAGAGGAAAATCTGGTTTGGCTACAGCAGTCTTAGGGTTAAGCCTCCGACTTATACAACTGCTAAGTTATTTTTTCAGACTAGCTAGAGGACTCAGAATAAGGGGAGATTTGTCATTTCCAAGTTGCAGAATTTTTTTATAACAGTTTTATTGGCACTTTATCCAAATACACAATTCAATAGTACAGTCATTACCACAATCATTTTTAGAACATTTCTTCTTCCTTATACTCATTGTTTTTAGTGTAATTAGCATTTTTCAACTGTGGCAAAAGTATACACGCCGAAACATTCTCCATTTGAACAGCTGCTACATGTATGATTCAGGCCATTGATTATGCTCTTCATGCCGCACTTTCATCATTGGTAGTCTCTTCGGAATTATCCCACCACCACCATTGACATTAACTCTGCCCCTGAGCAAAAGCTCTGCCTCTTTCACCATGGTAACCATTGGCCAACCTTAGTTTCTTTTTCAGTAGTTTTCTTCATAAAATACTCACCATGCACTTCCTTAGCTCGCTTTTTGAAAGTTGTACATACATCACAGTTCTAGTGCATTCATTGTGTGCTCCCCAGTTCCTCTCACCCTCCCCACCCCCACCCCCAAGTTGCAGAATTTTTGACAAGCAGCTGCCCCTCTTCTTCCACACACCATCTCGTCGATTTTGAGCTCATCTGTGAAGGATTGGGGTTGTTGGCTTCTTTAAATAGCCAAATTACTGAAAGTGGCATAAAGTGGATTTTTATTGTTGTTACCTGCTTGCTTTCCCAGATTAGACAAAGGCTTTGTGGGTTTAGGGTATTTCATTACTGGCTAGAGAAAAGACACTGCCTTGGTTAGCTAGTGCTGCTGTCACAGAATGCCCAGGAGCCTGGGTGTCCAAATCTAGGGTGCTGGCTAAGGGAAGGACTCTCTTCAGCTGGCTCTGAGCAGAGGCCCCTATTTCCTCTCAACATCTGTAGGCCTGCCCTTCCTTGGAGATTTCCATGTTTCCCGGCTTTGGAACCCCACTCTGCTCCCACCTCTTTTTTCTTGGTGTGAATCAGGGCCTTATTTCTCTGTTTTCTTCTTCCTCATAAAAGATGATGCAGGCAATACCTCGGGGAAAACCCCTTTACGGGGCTATGACCTGAGGAAGGGTGTGGCATCCGACCCTGATGCCCTTTGAATTGATTGGCTGATCACGTCAGATCCTATCCTGGAGGAGGATTGCATCATTAGGTAACTGTCAAACTACTGAGAATCATGACCCAGCCAAGTTGACACCTAGCTAAGGGGTACACAGTTCAATCCATGACAGGCCCCCAAATGAAAGTTTTTTGCCTTATTAAAAAGAACTTAATTATTGAAAATCTCTTAATATTAAAAAGCAAGGTGTTTATCTTTTCAAATTCTTAATAGGTAATTTATTACTCTCTAGGTTTCTGGAGTAACCAGAGGCTAACTCACTTTTCTCACCTGTTACTTGGACTTTTAAATTTTAGTCAAGAGTTCATAAAATTTTATGTGGTATACTTACCAACTAACATATATAATGCAGCTGAAAAACAAGGCGTTTGTTGCTTCTTTTTCTTAATGTTTACTCTATAAACAATTCAATGCGGAAACGTGTTATAATAGCCTATCTGTATTTAGTTTCAGGAGCTGCACGAAACAATGAGTATTAATTTTAAGGAAATATCAAAAACAAGTATTAACTCCATTTTCCAAATGATTTTTTGAACTGAATTAATAGTGTGGACTCAGTGATTTAACATTTTAAATTAAAACACTCTTTTAATGTCATGGAAAAACACCAGCTTATTTTTGAAGCATTAATAAACTGTTTAAATGTCCCGTTCAGAGCTCTGGCGTGAAACATGGATCCTGCTAAGCAGGCTTTGTTATGGGCGTGTTCATTCACATTCCACCTGTCAGTGTATCTATAGGTAAGGCCATGATACCACACCCTCTGTTCTGACCTTTTCCCGGAGGACACTGACTAGAATCCTTTGGCTCGGCCTGAGAGACTATCTGAGTAGTAGCTCAAGCTCAGAAGACCTTTTCTTTTTGAATTGAGTAAAGCAGCAAGAACAAGGCAAATCATGTTACAACTGCATTTGTTTCTCAAGACGGCTTCAAAGGAGATTTAAAACTTGACCTGCCAGCTTCTGCTTGGAGAGCTTATTTATTAACACAGACCTGTTTGATACTGAAAGCTACCTTATTGCTCAGCTTGCGAGATATTTATAGTTTCATTTCGTCAAGGATTTAATTAATTATTCTTGTTGAATGGAGGTCTTTTTATTTACTTGCTTAATTGACTTATGTTTTTTGTTTTTGCCTGTTTTTTAATTTAGTTGAGGTTTTCATTGTTATTGTTATTTTTTGGTTTTGATTTTTATGATGAAGACCTTGGTTTGTTTTTAGTTTTTTTTAGATTTATGGGCATTTTTCCTGTACTTTCTCCTTTTTGTTGTTCAGTCTTATGGATTAACTTTTTAATGTTTATTTGGTACTGTTTAGAATAATGTTCATACTACTACAAAAAATGTCTCTTGATAAACTAAAAAGAACTTTTTAAATAGAGTGAAAACTTGATTTAGCAAATGAGGACGATTGGCAGCTACATCTTGCAGAATGGATTCTTATAGATCTTACTTAGCAACTGTCAAACTCAGTGGCTCATGGTTGGAAGAACAAGATGAAGACATTTATGAGGTGGAATCTCGAGTCCCTTTGCCAAATCCTTTTCCTCTGTGTGAACATTTGGATGAAAATAACTCAGTAATTGTTAATACTTCTATTTTTCATTTTAATCATAAAAGAAATGGACACATGTTAAAACTTATTTCTAGAATCTCACTACCTACTCCTCCTTATTCAGTAAGTATGAAAAAACTATTGCTTTAGTTAAATACCTGTGTATAATAAGAAGTGAAACTTGAAGTGTCTTTAGTGAGATTAACTGCGCCACTATCCTTTTGTGGTGTTTGGCATGCTATGCACGCCACTGTCATGTTTATTGAAGGCTAAATTTGGGCTAAGAGCCCCAACTTGGCTACGTTTTTAATTTGAGATAATATTACAGTTCTTCAATGCCAGGAAAGCTGTATAAAAAGATCCTGCTTGCCTTTAAGAATCTGTGTGTGTTCACTGTGCCAGTCTGAGTGAAAATGAAATGTGTTCGAAAATGGGCATTGAGTCTAAAATCGAGCCATTAAGATATGTATACTATCAGATGGCATACTGACTGTAGTACCAGACAAGAAAATAAATTATTTTTCATCTGGCTGCTAATACTATAAGGAAATATTCTTTGGAGCTTTCTATATGAAATATGCTTTACAAACATTGCTAAGCGTGTTTAGCATAAAGAGTCTACATATTTGATATTTCTGGTTCAACACATTCATATATTGTGAATTATTCACCACAGGCTACTCAGTGAAACCCCAAGGGTTCAGCACTTCCTAGCCCTTTGATATACTAGCTAATATTTAACAAACCAGGTGATTTCAGAAGTTGGTCTTATTGCCTGCCCTGCCGCTTATATATTGATAAAATATTTTCTTAATGCTTTACACATACATTATAAAAAATAATTTATTGTAAAATGTATTAAATAAAAGACTTTCCATTTTAATCATTTTAAGTATATAATTCAGTGACATTAACTACTTCACTATGTTACAGAACGAAACTATTTTTTTTCCAAAAGTTTTCAGCAACTCAAACAGTACATTACATACTTTTAATGCGGCAGTAATTAATAGGTCTTATTAGATAACCATTTGAAAGGAGTCTCGTATCCTAGTAAAAAGTGTGTATCCTCCCTGTTGCAGATGATTTTAGCTTGCTAGATTTACTATATTTGATTGTTAGAGCTTATTTATTTTTGTAAAACAAATTGTTTTATATGATAAATAGAAAATATTTAAGGATAATTAAGATGTTACTAAGAAACAGAATAGAAGCCCTGCTAATGTAGTGGTTACGCGTTGGACTGCAATCTGAATGGTTGGCAGTTCCAAACCACCAGCAACTCCATGGGAGAAGACTGCTCTTTCTACTCCTGTAAATAGTTACATTCTCAAACTCACAGGGGTTCGCTGTGAGTCAGTAATGACTAGATGGCAATGAGTTTGAGTTTGGGGTGTTTTAAGGAGCACAATATTGTTGCAAAGACTTATTTAATTTTGTTATCTAAAGCAAATATTTATTTTGTT
Source organism: Echinops telfairi (assembly GCF_000313985.2). NCBI lineage: Eukaryota > Metazoa > Chordata > Mammalia > Afrosoricida > Tenrecidae > Echinops > Echinops telfairi. The sequence continues at coordinate 58,165,054 of NW_022103920.1, forward strand.
GGTGTCTGTAATATAAATTTGAAAATGAAAAATATCCATATCCCTTCTGGCATAGCTTTGAACTCTCTTAGAAGTTTCGTAATATTTACCAGAAAGCCACTATATAATACACAAAAAAACTTTATATTTCCATATGTAGAAGCAATTTATGTAATTTTAAAATGTGTGTTTTGGCAATAAATTCAGGGATATAATTCTGTACAAGTTAGTTGATTAGTTTATGGTCATGTTTCTTTATAATAAAAACTGTGCATTAGTTATGCACATTCAAAAGGAAAATAACCCTTTGCCAATCAAAGGTGAAAATATTTTTGCACTAGCAATATATTACAGACATCTCAGGAAATATTTTATGGTTATAATTTACACTCCGTTTCTTAGGAATCTTAAATGTGTGCTTATATTATTTTCAAATAATAAAATTTTAATGATTTTTAAAACATTAAAGTAAGAATGAATGCATCTTGGAGATCCTGGAAATTGATGTAGAGTAGCCATAAAGAGCTTTAATAACTCTAAAATTAATTTTCTATCATCAGTACCACTCAGATGGAAAGAGCAGAGGTCTTGTGTTTACCAATAAACTCTTCTTAAATATCACAATTATATGATGCATATGGTGACTCTGTAACCAGCATCAACTCAGTGGCAGTGAGTGAGTGATATATGGTTATTGATTTTTAAAAGTTTATTGAGTGGTGTTAATCTAGAATTAAGTACTAGAAGAGGAGCCTTGACAGTGTAGTGGTTACACCTTAGGCTGCTAACTGCAGAGCCAGCAGTTCAAAACCACCAGGCACTCCTCAAGTGAAAGATGAAGTCTTCTACTCATGTAAAGAGTTCAGATCTCATGACCACCCTACCTGTGATGCTCGCCATCATGAATATAGGTGCTATAGCAAAATATACTGAAGAAACTAGATGGGGACTGGCTATCAGAAAGAATAATGTCTAGGGTCCTAAAGGCTTATCTTCAAATAAGCAGCCACCAAACTAAGCCCCCGTGGAAGAAGCTTCTGTGTGATCCAAGGATGGCAAATAATATAATCCAAATGCGAAGAAGGGAATGGTATCAGAGCTTCAGTTGTGAACTCCTGGTTTGCAGAAGGCTTTGGATGACAATAGAAGCCCAAATCCATTTGCAGGGTCCACACAGATTAAGCCTCAGCTAAATCCCTCTGACCAAAGTCAAGGGATGTGAATAGACTTGTTAGCAGACATACAGCATTGTAAACTTGATTATGGAGGATATAGTTAGGTTAAAATGTAATATCTTACCATTTGATTTCCTTTTTGACTCATTTAAAAGTTGTTTCCATTTTTTTAAAGTGTAAATGAAATACACGTATATTAAGCCTCCTGTAAATCCCCTCTGACCACAGACTAGTGATGGTGTCAAGCAGAGCACGTTGGATGGTGGATTATTGGAGATGCAGTTAGGTTAAAATTTAACACCTTGTCAGTTTGATCTCCATTTTGACTCATTTTAAATTTGTTCAGTTTTTAATATTTTCTACTTTCTTTTCGACTAAGGTTTTTCTGTTTTACTTTGTTTTTGTTGTTAGTTTTTCGGATTTGTGTATTTGTTTGTTTTGGTATGTTTTATGTATATTAAATCTAGGATAGGTAACTTTAGAAACAGTAACTGGATCAATGGTTCCTTTTGAGTATGGCAGGGTAGGTACAGAGGAAAATGGGGAGCAAATAACAGTGAGTACAAGAAAGAAGAAAGTATTCTAAATTCTATTGTAGTGGTAATTCTACAATTCATCTTGATATGCTTGAATTATCAAATTGTATGATATGTGGAGTATGTGCTGGTAATTTTTTTTAAGCGTCATAGTCTTGGGAACTCACAGGACTGTACCACCCTGCCGCGTAGGGTCGCCCTGAATCGCAGTCGGTTCAATGGCAGTGAGAAATTTTTTAAATATTTGAGCTCAAAATTTTCCCTATGTAGTTGTTTTGACAAGAACAGGTGATAATCAAGTACTGACAATCAGAAGCCCAGAAACCTAAAGTGGAATCAATTCTTTTCTGCAGTGTCATACCGTGGTCCAATTATCTCCTCGTTGAGAATTTTAGCCTTGAGTCTGTACTTTCTCACTTTAGAATTATTTAAGAATGAGGTCAGTATGTACCAATAGCAGTATTTAAAAGAAATCTGTTGTGATGAATGCTTTATGATCCAAGATTTTTAAAATAAACTGAATAGTCTCCATAGAGTCTTGTAGATGTTTTACAGATGCATAGAAATATATAGCTTTTCATTTAAACACATGTTTATAGATGTAATTTATTTTTGTTGTGCCACCATGATTTTATCATTAATGTCATGATGTTATGTGTTATTAGCCCCTCAAAGTGCCGATGCCGAGTCACAGTCAACAGACTACTTTAAGGCAAAGTAAATAAAATTGGTCGTGCAGCACAGTTACATGAAACACCAAAGAGCCTATGCTTCACTAACTTTAGATCTCCCTTTATCTGATTGATAGAATGCTGATCTAGTGATTCAATGTAGTTTATTTCCAAAAGAAGCCTAGTGAGTAAAACCAGAATGCACTTCTTTTGGAAAGCTATACATAGCTAATCTACCTTTTACTGTGACGTATTCTACTAATGTTATAAGAAATATTTAAATGACAGCAATTCAGGAAGCTTGACTTTTATTTAAAATCTTTTAGCTTTAAGTGGGGAAATAACTAGTATTCCCAATGGTTTAATTCTGTTCCTTCATGTGTCCTTTCTCTCCTTGTTCAGCTCGAGCATGCAAAAGTCACACAGACAGAGTTGATGCGTGAGTCGTTCAGACAGAAGCATGAAGCGACAGAGTCCCTCAAGTGCCAGGAAGAGCTGCGAGAGCGCCTTCAGGAAGAGTCTAGAGCCAGGGAGCAGCTGGCTGTAGAGCTCAGTAAGGCTGAGGGTAAGCAACCTGCTGTAGGTAACTAAGCCTGGAACATTTTAAACTCTGGAAATAGAGGTTTGGATGCACATCCAGGTTTAGAAACCACCAAGCTAATATAAGGTGACTACTGAAGAGCCCAGAGGAGCCCTGGCAGCATCTTGGCTGTGTCTTGGGCTGCGATCTGCAAGGTCAGAGCAAGGTGAGGCTTTCTACTCCAGTAAAGGTCTACCGTCTTGGAGGCAGTTCTACTCTGTCCTGTAGGAGGATTGCTTTGAGTTGGAATCTACTCAATGGCAGTGAGTTTTCTGAACAATTATTATAGTTTATCTTAAAAGTGCTTCCAAATAATTTTTAATACATATATCTAAAATTATGTAAAGAAACTGACAGAATACAGAAAATAATACAAATTTTAGAAATTCTAGAAATGAATAACGATGAGTTGTTACCATAATCTCGTCATCCTAAAACATCAATCTATAACTTATGAAGGATTCATGAGGGAGGGGGAAGAAATGGGGAGCTGATATCGGGCTCAAGTGGGAATAGAATGCTTTGAAAATGATGATGGCAGCATATATGCAAATGTGCTTGACACTGGATGAATGTATGGATTGTGATAAGAGAAGTAAGAGCCCCCAATAAAATTATTTAATTTTTAAAAATCTCATAACTTTAAAGTATTGAAATTACACTTAAAACATGCTAATAAATAAATTGTTCAGGTTCAGCATTAAATTGTGGAGCCTGGATTAAGACCATTAAAGCCACATAATCTTTTTGTTCTGCCATACTCTGGTGGGGTATTGACTTTCTAAAATTACTTAAAATAACAACTTTCTCTAGTATATTTTAAATGTGATTGAGTTCACAATCATCTGAGTTATACGAGGGGGTACCCCCGCAAAAACCCGGAATCATCCCCACCCCACCTCCCAAATATTTAAAAATGTTTTTAACAAAATAACCTTATCACCTTTCAAAGTACTCGCCATTACATTTAATACATTTGTCAAATATGCAATTCCATTCTTGGAAACATTTTTCAAACTCATCTGTTTGGATGGCTGACAGCACCTCCCTCATTTTTTTCTTCACCTCTTCTACGTCATCAAATCACTGTCCTTTCATGTTCTTCAATCATAGAAGCAAAAAGAAATCACACGAAGTGAGGTCAAATGAGTAAGGTGTGTGGGGCAAGAGAGAGGCATGCTGTTTTTCACCAAAAACTGGCACGCTGAGATGGCTGCGTAAGCAGGTGCATTGTGGTGGCAAAACCAATCCCTGGTCTGCCACAAATAAGGCCTTTTGTGTCGCACACTGTTATCCAGTCTCTTCAGGACCTCTAAAGAGAAAGCTTGATGGACAGTCTAACCTGGTAGAACAAATTCCAAATGCCTGTTTGGGAAGTTGATGGATGTCCAGAATGATATTGATGTCTGATGACACAAAATGTCATTAGTCGACATTTCACCTTTTTAAAACAAGAAAACCACTCGTACACTTGAGTTTTCCCCATAGCGCTGTGCTTGTAAGCTGTGTTCAACATCACAGCAATTCTCTGGCATTTTTCCCAAGCAGGATATATTTCACAGCCTCACACTATTCTCTTAAACCAGCCATCACAAATAAATCTGATTTGAGCGATACTGCTTTTACAAAAAATTTAACTGTAACCAGAGAGAAACTTCCCAAGCAACGCCACAGGGTGCACTAACTCAGAGTAAGTTGCTCTATGCTCACCTAGAGGGGAAAGATGCGTACTACAAAAGCTCCGCTCTGCCCAACACAATTCTGGTTTCTCGAGGGGTACCTCCTGTATTCAACTTTCCAGGAATCTATTTTGTATGTTTCATATAAAATTAGTTATATGTCCATGTAAGTTTAATATAACAAAGTAATACAAAGTTCAGAAAAGTTTCATAGTCACAATAGTTAATAAGAAAGTGACTCCATGGAACATACCATAACAAAAGTTAATAGTTACTTGCAAGCAACTTTCTAAGGTACAGCAAATAGTCTCCTTCCAGCTGGCGGAACAACAGAGAAGCTCAAGAACCAATAAAAATTACACGTTTCCCACGAGTTTCCTCATAAAGCATTATCTATGAGGCCCGAAGAAATCTACATGATGCCCAGCCAAGGTGCTTAGTTGATCAAAGATTGTAGTTGTATCATAGACGCATAAAGAGGGGAGAGCTATTAAAGAAAAAAAATACTAACAGACACCTTACTTTGATTTTAAGAGGTTTTATTCCCTTACCCTCAAAACCAAATATTAGCCAGAAAAGTTCCTAACCCAAAATGAATCCTGCCAGTGGCTTTTTTTTCCACTCAAAGTTGCTAATCTTTTCTTTCCTGTTCAAAGCCAGGCTTACTTAATTTAAAGTTAAAAAGGTTCAAGCCTGCAGATGATGATGGACCAAATTCCACCTTGAGATCTGATAGCAGTTGATCTCAAGAAAAGGGAGATGTCAGAGTTCAGTCAATATTACAATAAGGTTGATTTAAAATTTTTTTCTACCTCCTTATAGGCTTCATTATAAATAGCCTACTTAAAGCCATTTGCTTTCATTGGGTTTAGAATCAGAATGGTCTCCCTATATGAATGTAGAATTACTGCTCAGAATGAACCATGGTCCAGTTATCTTCTCATTAAGAGCTTTAGCCTCAGGCGTGTACTTTCTCACTTTACAACTGTTTAAGAATGAGGCCAGTATGTTTAGAAAAGAAAAGTTGATGGCTGCTTATGTCAGCAGCAAATATATCCAAGAATTGCAATAGTTGGATTCATTTAAAGTTTTGCTACCTGTATATCCACTAATGTTTATATTAAAATCTGAGGGTAACATTTGAAGTGACACTTAGTCCCGTTCATGGTTCATTTTACTCTGTAGGTGTCATTGATGGTTATGCAGATGAAAGAACTTACTTTGAAAGGCAGATTCAGGAAAAGTCAGACATCATCGATCGTCTTGAGCAGGAGTTGTTATGTGCGGGTAATAGATTACAAGAGCTGGAAACAGAGCAGCAGCAGATCCACGAGGAGAAAGAGTTACTGTCCAGACAGAAGGAGGCGATGAAAGCAGAGGCAGGCCCCGCCGAGCAACGTATGTACTTTTCAAACCTTGCATGAAACACTGTTAAGATTTATTTACGCTCTTTAAAAGTTCACCATGCCTTGCCCCACTTTTTCAGTGCCATGACCATGTGCTTTATATAAAAATCAAACCAAAAGCACATCACCATCGAGTCAATTTCAACTCTTAAAACCCGTAAGGACAGAACGAAACTGCCCCATAGGTTCCTAAAGCTGTGAACCGACACAGAAGTGAACTGCCGCATCTTTCTCCTGAGGGGCAGCGGCGGGTCCCAGCCATTGTCCTATTCGTTAGCAGCTGAGCACTTTAACCACTGTGTTTTATAAGAGGCCTAGAAGACATTAACAGAAAATCTAACTTCTTTGCCAGTGTCTTACTGGGCAAGCCATGTAAAATTGGAATCCCCCTCCTTTGAAATATGTTGCAGAAAGAGTTGCCCTCAAGTTTCTGCCTCAAGAGAAAGCTGCAAATAACGGTGCGGAATATCTTGAAAATTGTGTAAGATTTGGTTCTTTTCATGGAGAAGCAGAAGAAATGTATACTTGTATAACTCAGAGCCCTGACTTAGCACAAGTAGTGAACAGATAGCAGCGGAGTTTGGCCTCCAACTAGAAGTGATTGAAAAACTTCTAAGAGACTTTAAGTTTTTAATTTAGAAACTATTTTTCATCTTTTCCTTAAGTGAGAAATTAAGTAACATCTTGAAGTTAATGTCTGTTTAGTGGTTTAAAAAAATGTCAGGTTTTGCAATGACAGAGCTTTAAATCCCCCCCCCCATTCCTTTTTATTTTATATTGCATAATATAGTTGGAATTATAAATGTGTAATCACTAATTTCACTTTATCAATTTAAAAATATAAGTTGTTAAAAGTATATATAGTGAGTTTTTTTCTGGCTGCTCAAATTAGTGTAACATAGGTTGAGGGTTGGCATTTTTAATATGGGAAATATGTATATGATACTCATAATTATTCAAGCAGTATTGAAGCTTCTCAAAATGTTGCCATTGATGATAATCACTTCAACTTTTGCTTTTAGTTATTTTTCCCTTTTTGTGCACTTTCTCATTTTAGGAAGTGGAAGGCATATATTGTATTTTTTTGTCATTTTTGTTTTATTTTTTCTTTTCCTATTTTTGTAGGACTAGTAGATGCTGCAGTCGATGCAGCACCTGGAGCAGGTGTGTTTTGCGATTGCATGGCAGGCTTTGGGTAGCAGACTTGCAACTCAAAGCATTGGATGCCCCTTGAATTTTCAACTAACTAACATACCTCTAATTTTGTAATTCTGTTGATGTGATGCATACCTAACAGCTTTTCTCTTTAACAAAAAACTTTCTTACAAAAAGTTTACATAAATCCACTTTACCAAATTAGATTCCTAGTGACCATCATCTTATATCTGTTTTTGCATAGAGAAATTTTAAAGAATATGTTGGTGTTTTTTCATTAACCAGTATACTAAACTCTTGTATCCTCTGAATTTTCAAAGGATCTTTCTTAATCTGGAAGTATATAAGATGATGGTATCAAATGGATATGTGAAATCTGATCAAAGATTTTTCTGGTTGATTAACTTTTTATTTTAATCTCTAATATCAGTATTGTTTATAGAGATACTTTTTTTTCTGTAGAAGAGTTCTAGAGTTTTCTATCAAGCTATAGTAGTTTTATATAGATAGTAGATAAAGACTTTTACTTTCATCTTCACTAGAAAATTGTACTTTTGCTGTGTATACTCAATTATTACATTATTATTGATAATAATAATAGCTTACACTTAGATAGTCCTTAACACACCATAAGACCTATTCTTTACATATATTAACTCCTTTAATCATATAGTAACAGTAAGAGATCAGGACTGCTATTATCACATCAATGGAAACTAGAGTACCTTATGTGTCACACAGGAGATAAGTGCCAGACCTACGATTTAAACCTACAGTCCCTCCAGGTGAGCACACAGCTCATTGCCTCTCATTCTTGTCGGCTTCCCTTTGCACATGCATGCAAGAACCACAGAGGAGTACAGAGTCAGAAAGGAATAAAACTGACAGGAAATTTTGAATGCAGATATGTTTCTTCATGGCCTTGACTAACGATTTCGCAACATTTGATCTTCATGTGTGTTATGTGTGCATATAAAAGTGATTTTATGGTTTTGGGATGAATAGATTTTTGCCTGGGATAAAGAAAACAGTGGCTTTTTCTTATTCTTGAGCTTCACGTTTAGTTCTGCATAGGGAAAACAGACGAATCAGTCACTTGCCATGCTGCTTTCACAGAAATAGTCTAAAGTGACAGGACACACTCTTTTTTGTCAATCCTTTATCAGTTTGTTGACACGGGCCCTTTTACTTACGTAGAAATATGCTAAGCTTTGTGATACTTTTCAAAAGTGAATATTTAACTGATTTTCTGTGCCTTTGAATTAAAACTCAGATTTTTATCTCATGAAGAGAAAAGTTCAACAGTTATAAGTGATTACACAATCATAACACCATTAATTGTGATTTAACATGGTATATCTTTACATTTGTACACAGAATTACTACAGGAAACAGAAAAGCTAATGAAAGAAAAACTAGAAGTGCAATGTCAAGCTGAAAAGATACGTGCTGACCTACAGAGACAAGTAAAAGCTCTAGAAGTAGATGTTGAGGAACAAGTCAGTAAGTTTCTAGAGCTGGAACAGGAAAAAGGTGCTGAATTGATGGACCTCCGGCAACAAAACCAAGCACTGGAAAAGCAGTTAGAAAAAATGAGGAAGTTTTTAGATGTAAGTGTTCTCGATTCAAATATTGTTTATCATGCGGAATGCTAGTGAGTTACAATAGCTTCATGTACACGTATTATTTTACCAATTGAGTACTATTCCAGTAATAAAGTCCAACAATTGTTTTTGCTATCCAGCTATTTGAATTCAAATAGCCTAATTGTACATAAACCCTTCCAGTTAGTCCTTCACAATTCAGAATTAAGAAGCTTGTTTTAGTCTCTTAACAAATTAGTCAGAACGAGCATGAGTTTTCAGAGCTCACGACTGCCTTACCCTCAAATGGTGGACGCACAGACAGCAGTGTGCTTGGGGAACAGGATGAGAGTCGTTGCTGGGCTGTCACAACAGCTTCCAGGAAAAGGTTGAATCTTGCTTTCCACACAGATGGGCTTTGTGGCAATTTTATTGAAGCCTGATGATGTTTTCTTCACAGACTTCAGAGGGAGATTCTGTGCTCTATAATTTTTGGTATAAACCTATGTTAAGATGAAAGAAATTGGTTTATCAAACAACTTGTTTTATGTAATTGATTAAGTTGATTAAGATACCAGTGGAATTGCTCCTTTATTCCAAAAAAGTAAGTGCAGTTTAAGGAGAATGCTTTTATTCATTCTGTATTTCACATTAGTTGAATAAAGAAAAATTTGAGCTTCAAAATACACTTTAATACTTGAATTTTTGTTCCAGAACCAAAATAAGCTATGTACCATTGCAAGAATGTTACCTTTCTAAATCTTTATAGTTTGAGCTTTTCTCTGACAGAATATTCAATAATAGATCTATAATTAAAAGGAAATGTAGCTTCAGTACATATTGTTTCATCTGTAAATATTTTTATTTTTGAACTCCAGGAGCAAGCCATTGACCGAGAACATGAGAGAGATGTTTTCCAACAAGAAATACAGAAACTAGAACAGCAGCTTAAGGTTGTTCCTCGATTCCAGCCTGTCAGTGAACACCAAACTAGAGAGGTAAGAACTCTGTTGAGGTGGCTCACGGTACCTTGTATCTGGGACAGAAAATAAATATTGTACATCCACACTGATAAAACTAAGTCCCAAGGATCAGATCATTATGCAAAAGTCAGAATTATGAAAAATTGAAGAATGACCACTTCACATAATCGAGCATAGCTACATCATTACAAAACTGCCAAGTTGACACAAAACTGTAAACATCACAGCTGCTGCTAGTCTTACTTCGCACCATGATGTTGATTACATCATTAATGCACAATGTGGTCAAACAGTTGATTTTTTACCATTTTTATAAATATGGAACATCAGATATTGAGACAGTTGGTATGTGTGGTGTAGGAGTATATAAATCTTAAAATCAGAAAGTGTGGTATTATTTCAACATGAGGTCCCTGAAACCCTAAAAATTAATGTTTGAAATTCGGACTGTGCTCTATTGAAATCCTCCCCATCTGTATACATGTTCTGGTATTGCCCAGTTAAATAAACTGCCCTGTTTCTATTCCCAATAAAACTGATCAGAAGAGTTAGCGAAGATTATGTCTTTACTTCCTCAGCTCCTCTTATCAATTCACTCGTGAAGTTCCCAGACAGCTTGTATTAGTGCGGTGCATTGAAACTGATCTTGTGGAGGTTGACTGTAATCTCACGACCATACCCAAGAATCTTCTTTCTGTCCTCACCTCCCCTGACCATTCAGTGGCATTACAGCCACCCTCTTGAAACACTTCCTTCTCTTCACTTCTGTGATGCCCTGGGTCACGGTCTAGTCTGTTTGTCCTCTATCCAAAACCTAAATGATTCAAGGCCCCAAAATTGTCCTTGGACTCCATTTCCTTCGGTCATCAATTTTCTCTTTCTAGTGATCACCTGCAAATAACTCCACATTTGTGTGTCCATCTAGGACCTCTCTGTTGAACACCAGACGTGACTATTCAACTGCCTACTGTCCATTTAAGGAGTCGTAGTAGCATAGTGATTAAGCCCTTGGTTGTTCCAGCCCACCAGCCATTCTACAAATGAAAGACCTGGCAGTCTGCCTCCGTACAGACTGGAGCCTTAGAAACCTAGACAGAAGTGTACCCTGTGTGGTGGCTACGAGACACGCTCGGCTGTCCTGTATGGCCACTGTGAGACAGAATGGGCTCACTAGCAATGGCTTTGGGTTGGTGGGGTCTCTCTCTCAGTACCTCCATAGAGTTCTCAAACGACCTTTCCTAGAGAGAGCCCTGATTCATGATGACTCCTCACCAAAGAAGCATGAGATAAAAGTATGTTTCTTCTTCAACCCAGTAAATTCTGTGCATTGTATACCTTTTTTATTGCTAACTCCTAGAATTCATCCTTCATTTCATTTTTTTCTGCACCCTAATAATCCATTGGTGAGCCTAGTCATACTGTGTCTGTCCACTTTCTGTCATTTCTTTCCACTTTCTGTCATTTCTTTAAACCTCACTCATCATTTTTGGCATGGACCATTGTGGCAACCTTCTGTCCGTTCTTCACTGCTTTTACCCTTTTCACCCCCTCTGTCCACTTTCCTCACAAAATACAGAAACTTAGTCAGAACTCAGTATCTATCAAATTAACTCTCTGTGAAAGAGGTAAGATTCCATTTATGCATTGCTAAAAGGAACTTGTCGTAGCATTTAAGGGATTGATGCTTGGAGTGACAGAATATTTGAACTTGAGAATTTGGAGTGGTTATCTCCTGTGATGTAATATCCTTATGCTGGGAAAGGTTTGACTTTCCTCATTCTTGAAACAGAAACTAACAGGGATGTGGAAGCTTGATTTTCTTCAGGAACTTTGTGATCCATTTGTTTTCTCCCTGCTTTGCCTCATCTGACTCCTCAACTTCGGATTGCTCTAGATGAGAAACAATCCCATTATTATCATTTGCTGTGCCTGCTTTGTCGTCTTTTCTTTTGACCCTACTCCAAATCTTAGTCTGCCCATTACTGTTATCGTTTCTCCTCAGTGCTTTTATTGTTATCACCTTTGATCCTGGAATTAGTGTTAACCTTGCATTTGGTTAATGTTCAGAGAAATAATACTCATTTTAAAATCTTACAGAACTAAGATAGAAACCCTTACTGTCCTTACTATTACATTTCTTTCTTTCTTCCCTTTTTGTAACTAAGGGTGTTCTCCAGTCGTATAATTAATTTCCTAATCCTTCCTACAGTTCCATTGCCCTTCCTGCCATCTCCATCACACTGTCTCTCATTTCAAGAGACCCGCATTCCAGAATCATTTAGCCACAGTGTCATTCCCTCCGTGTCATTCCACACGGGGCCTCATCGCCCTTCTGGGTTAGAGGATTACCTGAAGGAGACTATATCAAAGACTCCCTGCTGCATTCAAAATGATTGTATGGTTCCATGTGCTGACTGTAATCACTTGTGGAATAGAACATCCATGAAAGATTTCCTAGATAATTTATCTCACAAGAGGTTAAGTCAAGGCTCTGCCAATGTGTCATTTCTATTACGCCATGGTATAATGGTGCCATTAAAGCTCAATTACCCAGAAAAATGACACTTTGACTGAGACCAAAAAAAGTCTATCGTTACCAAAAAATATACTTAGCAAAGCATTCTGAAACACCTTGTAAAATGAGGGTGTGCTTTATCATTTCTAGCTTGCCGGCAATTTTTAAGTTGTTCTTTGTTTTGCTTATCATATTTCCAGGTTGAACAATTAACAAATCATCTGAAAGAAAAAACTGACAGGTGCAGTGAGCTCTTACTATCCAAAGAGCAGCTTCAGAGGGATATACATGAACGAAATGAAGAGATTGAGAAACTGGAATTCAGAGTAAGGGAACTAGAGCAAGCCCTGCTCATTAGTGCCGACCCTTTTCAAAGGGTGAGGTCCTTTTCTCTTTCTTTTTTGCGGTTATTATTGATGCTTTGATATACATTACAATTAAAAATTACTATTGACTTCTTATTGGCATTACTACATAATGTATACATGTTTATACCTATTGCTAATAGGATACCATATCTGCTCGGTTTTACTTCCAAAGGTTGTTTGCATACTATAACCCTGAGAAAGGAAGATCAGTTAGCCAAAAAGATTAGCCTTGTAATTATCGAGCAAAGTTGTGATGCAAAAGTAATAGTTGGGTGAAAAGGCTATGGGCACTGCTTTAGTCTGGTGCTTTCTCCTAGCCTGAGAAGCGATGATAGCCATCACCATTTTATTGTGGAAAACAAAAATGAATAAAAGAGACTAGTGTAAGGAAGTTTGGGAGCATAGCTGATGGAGGAATGACTTGTCTTTTATCTGAGAATTGTGTTTTGAGACTGTCAAACATTCCTATAAATTTGTAGGAAATGCCTTCTAGGTTGAATAATTTATTGTTCATGAATGTAAATTATACAATTCCATTTGGAGGATGATTTCTTCTCTAATTAAAATGGGCAGTAGGACTTATGGTCTGAACTTTTGAGAACATTCTTATGTATTTCAAGGTAGAGGATCAAAAACAACTTGGAGCTGTAGACGCCAAAGCAGAACTGTCCCTCGAAGTGCAATTGCAGGCTGAGCGCGATGCCGTAGACAGAAAGGACAAAGAGGTAAGGAGTGTAAGTGACAAAATGTGGTTTGAATTTCTGTAAATAAACTGCCTCGAGAATATCAGTTGAGCATAAGGAAATCTGGGGCCTTTTTTAGCCTTCTGCCCTAAGTTGGTTTTGAAAAGAATAAACTAGTGAACATGTAAATCAGCAGCGAACAGTGTTATGTCTTGAATTGAGAATCGAATGACGGTCTCCCTGTACTCACAATCATAGTTATATAGGAGCCCAAGAGACTAGAGAGAATCCATCATTGGCTCCCAGCTCATGCAGATATGGAGACAGGTCTAGAGATGGTGGATAAGTGGTTAAAATGACAGCTGGTTCTCTTCCTCTAGTTGTAAATAACAATAGCAAGCCCTCTGCCAGAACCCACTCACAGTAGAATGCTATTCTATGGTGCTTTATGCTCTACTGTCAAGGAAAGAATCCAGGTATGTTTTGCCTTATTGGTGAGAGTATGGAAAAATACCAGTCAACATTTTTGGACGTCTAACTTTGTGTATTGTTCACTCACTGCCACCTAGTGGGCTTCAACACATAGTGACAGAGTTGAACTGCCCTTGTGGATTTCTGAAACGGTGAGCTCTTTAGAGTTGTACAAAGCTTATCTGCTAACTGTGCGGTGAGCAGCACCATGTGTAATCCATGACACCACCCGAGCTCTTGTGTGTTGCGCAGTGCTGTCCAGTTGTAAAAGGAGCGGCTGACTGCAGGGAATGTGCTGTCTGATTAAGGAGACAGTTACACTTACAAAGAGTTACAAAGAGACAAAAACATTTTGTAAAAAAGAATGAAACAACACAAAGAGGTGCAAATTATGTAATCCAAACAGCACAACATCAAAGGGTAGCAAACTAAACAAGATTAAAACACATAGCTCTTAGCCTAAAAGACTTTTAAGTTATAATTAACTGTTCTGGTACTTGATTGTGATCACACAGGTTGGAGTCTGGCTGATTAAGGGGAAAGAATGCCCTGTAACAACATGGTTTGGTATTCAAGTCCCTAACGTGATGCCTTAAGTTCAGCTACTTACCAAACGGATAAGTACTGGTGCTTTGGACCAGTGCTTCTCAAATATTAGGGTGCAGGTGGCTACATGTTGGCTGTTAACTGCAAGGTAACAAAGCCACCAGCTGCTCCATGGGAGAAAGACTGGGCTTTCTCCTCCCCTCAAGAGTTACAGGCATGGAAACACACAGGGCAGTTCTACCCTCTTCCTATATGATCTTTATGAGTCAGCACTGACTCGATGGCAGTGAGTTTAGTTGAGTTATAACTCACCTGGGAATCTTGATAAAATGCAGATTCTGATTCAGCAAGTCTGGGGTGGGGCTTGAAGTTCTTTGGACCTAGCATGCTCCCCTAGAGTCCCAATGCTGCTGCTCCTGAGACCACACTGCAGAAATTGTTGTATCAGTAAGAAAAGCAAATATCCAGTGAGACAGGGCAGAAAATTTGACTCAAATTTGACTCATGTGTTGATGGTCAAATAATACCATGTCATCAGAAGTAATTGTAGAATAGGAGACAGGCATAGGTGTAAATACTATTATATAACGTTGAGGAAGATAAAATCATCACAGTTGCCAAAAGACTTGATAATTACATATGCCCACTCACTAAATGTACTTAACATGTGTCTATTGGGTTTAATTACTGGTGTTACAAAACATCCTAAGTATAAGTCTTGCACATTGCTTATTAGACACAGGATGCCTGATAATTAACAATGTAAAGCTCCAGAGAAATCTCCTCATGTTTGAAAAAAAACTGGCTTCACTGAATACCAGCCCTGTGAGCTGCAGGGCAAGTACTTCATCTCTCGGTCGCGCCTGCTCTCATCTCTAAAGTGAATATATCATGAGTCGGACCTCATAAGGTTGTTACAGGGCTTGTGTTTTTTGCTTTCATTACAGCGTTGAGCAGTAAATTATATCTAAGTGATAGCTATTTTACTAGTATTGATACTATTTCTGTTGAGGCAGTCCTAGGCTGAGTGATTTCTCTGGGTGTTTGCTTTGCCAGTGCTAAGACACAGTTCTAATCACATGCCAGCATGAGATCAGCATATGTCCTACTTCACCTTCTCGCCCAATAAATGATTTATGGGTTGTTTTCTCAGCCAGCTGCTACTAAATGCTGCTCCTGGGTCTCAGGCTGCTTCTTTTCGTCATTTATTTTATTTTTGTGGGAAAATGCGCACCACAAACCCAGCTCCCATTGCAGTTTCTGGATGCAATTGTCAGGACCCTTGGTTGATTTCCACAGTGTCAGCACTCTCATGGTTGCCATTGTAGTTGTTTTGCTTGCATTTGCTTGGTCTCTCTGCCCCTAACATTTATGCTTTACAATAATTGTTGATTTTTGTTTCATATAGATATGTAATATCTGTTTTATAGTTTTCTCCTTTTTGATCTGGATTTACCTATTGTGTTCTTGATAAGAATGCTCAAGAGTTACATTGCTTTGAATACAGCCATTTAGACCATCAGATAAATACGCATTTGAAAATGTACTCATCAAATATTTATTAAATATCTCCAAAGGCATGAGCTGTCTTTTAAGTATGATTAAAACTGTTATTATTCCTAATCAAACCCACTTCCTATAATATAATGATAATTAGCTCTGAATTTTTATTGTGAGTTTCAGCCTCTGTATTGTCTATCAAAGCAAGTGCTTTGCAAATAATGATAATCCATTCTCCACAATGAGCCAACTGTTCTATCAACAGTTGCTCTCCAATTTTCTCCAAAAAATTGTCTTACAAATGTACTCTGTTTCGTTTAGACACATCGTGTAGTCGTTTCTGTGGTTCAGAGGCTCTCTCGCTCTTGGTGTCTGCTTCAGCTTCCTGTTGCCTTGTGGGCTAATTAGACACCTTGGGCGAAAGTGAACAGCTCTTACTCCTTGGCCACTGAAACAACTGCCTCCTTTCTACAGCTCTGGGTGTTGTTTTAGCCCTTCTAACATAAACGAGAGTGAGGTGTGCCCCCTCTCGCATCTTGCCATGAATCTCTTTTCTTCCTCCATCAGAGGGCACGTTGGGCAGGGAGGGTCCCATGGCCTTCCTCAGATGTGTTTCTCTAACCGGGCAGGTGCTGATCTGACTGAGGAAAACAAACCACTTTCTTTCTGTGGTATACACATGATTTAAGGATGCATGCTTTAGAGCAGTCATACACACGCTTGAGAAATAGGTACTTGCATAAACTAATTTTGTTTTGTGGGTTTTTTTGTTGATAATTTTGGTTTTAAGATCACAAACTTAGAAGAACAATTAGAACAGTTTAGAGAAGAACTGGAAAATAAGAATGAAGAAGTTCAGCAACTGCATATGCAATTAGAAATACAGAAAAAGGAATCCACTACCCGCTTGCAGGAACTTGAACAAGAAAACAAATTGTTTAAGGTAATTAGTTTTTTGTTTTTTTTAAAAAAAAACCTCTGCCTAAGAATAATTTGTAGTTTTGGTCCTGGTTAGCCTTGTTAAGCATTTTCAAAGTTAGCTACTAAATAATACTGAGTAGCTAGATTAGAAGGGAAGTGGATTTGTGGGGGATTTATTTCAAACTCAATTTGGACATATAAACACATTTTAAGTGAAGTGTTTTGAGACTATCAAAATGTTTTCATAATTATTGAATAATCAGATAATAGCTCTAATATTTATACTTATTTATTCTAAACATGTAGTTTATAAGCATTAATTAATTTTAAAAGTGGTCTGAAAATGACATCTAAGTGGGATGATTGTTTTGTCTCTAGGACGAAATGGAGAAACTGGGATTTGCTGTCACAGAATCTGATTATGTCTCTACTCAGGACCAACATGTTCTCTTGGGGAAATTTACTCAAATAATACAGGAAAAAGAGGTGGAAATAAGTCAATTGAATGAACACATTGCAAAACTTCAGCAGCAACTTAAAATTACAACTGATAATAAGGTATGCTCATTTGAAATTGGTTTTTGCCTGGAATTAATTTGAGGTAGAATTGAAAAGGGCAAAATAGTTATAACTTTCTATTTCCTATTGAATTTTAAAGCAAAACTTAGTTTTTCTTTCATCTGTTAATTTTAATTTATTCAAGCACATTGATATCATAAGCTGTATGTATTCTTGTCCCCTCCTAATATTCTCAAAGGGTTTTAATGCTTCCCAGGTAGTTGCCAGTGACTCAAATGTCATCATATCACGCTAACCAAATTTATTAACTAAACCCACTGCCATTAATTTTATTCCGACCCATAGTGATCCTATATACCGTATATATTTGAGTATAAGCCGACCCAAATATCAGCCGAGGCACCTAATTGTACCACAAAAACTGCATGGAAAATGTGCTGAAAAACTCAGCTTATATAAACAAGGGGCCATCTAACTGAGAAACAACAGAGCCCACATGGAAAAAGCACACCAGCCTGTAAAATGACAAGGCGGCGAAAGGGTCAGGTATCAGGCATCAAAGACCAAAAAAAAAAAAATTCATAACATTGTGAACGAGGGGTTGTGCAGAGTCGGGACCCAGAGCCCATCCAGGAGAAATTGGACATCCCCTTGCAGAAGGGCTGCGGGGAGGTGAGCAGCAAATCGGAGTGCAGTGTAGTAACGATGAAATATGCAATTTTCCTCTGATTCTTAAATGCTTCCTCCACCCTGCTACCATGATCCTAATTCTACCTTACATATCCGGCTGGACTGGAGGAAGTGCACTGGCACAGATAGGAACTGGAAATACAGTGAACTCAGGACAGATGAACCCCCCCGCCCCCAGGACCAGTGGAGAGAGTGGTGATGGCCCGAAGGTGGAGGGAAGGAGAGGGAGAAAGGAGGAACAGAGAACAAGGTCTACATGTGGCCTCCTCCCTGGGGGACGGACAGTGGAGAAGTGGGTGAGGGAGACATGACATGGGGTAAGATAAGATAAAATAATAATAAATTATAAATTATCAGGGGGAGCGGGGAGGGAGAGGGAAAAATGAGCTGAGACCAGGGGCTCAAGTGGAAAGTGGGTGTCCTAAGAATGATGAAGTCAACATATGTACTAAAGTGCTGGACACAGATGACGTATGTACAGATTGTGATGAGTTGTATGAGCCCCCAATAAAATGATTATTTAAATTTAAAAAAAACTTGGCTTATACACGAGTATATACGGTATGAGGTTTCTTAAGATGTAAATAGAGTCCTGATGGGATAGTGATTATGTGGTGGGCTACTAACATCAAGGTCAGCAGTTCAAAACCACCAGCCACTCTTAAGGGTGAAAGATGATGATTTCTACTCCTGTAAAGAGTTAAGAGTCTCAAAAACTCACCAGGGCAGTTCTACTTTGTCCTGTAAGGTCACTGAGTAAGAATTGACTTGCTGGCAGTGAGTTGGGTTTTGATACTGGAAATCCTTGCAGGAACAGGTAGCCGTATCTTTCATCCTTGTGGCAGCTGGTGGGTTTGAACCACTGACTTTGCAGTTAGCAGTCCACTGTTTACCCAACAGTGCCACCAAGACACCACGTCTGTTAATAGATCCTCTAGTTATGATTTGGGTAAGATAAATACCTTTTGGCACCATCTGCCAATATTTCAGTATTTCGCCCTTTCCATTGATGGTTATGGGGTTGTTCTGAGTCAGGATCGATTCAGTGGCAATGATTTTTTGTGCGTGTGTTTGGTATTTACTTTATTGGAAATAAGCTAGTAGAAGTGTAAATCACCTTACATTTATTTGATTCTTTGAACAAAATTCTAAATGAAGTTCTTGTTTGATGAAATAAAGGAATTGTTTCCCATAGTGGGTGATATCGCCCCCTACGGGATGCTGGAAAGATTCAAACTCAAACCATTAAAACCGATTCCTCCTCACAGCGAGTGACCCTATAGGACAGGGTAGAACTGCCCCTATGGGTTTCCGAGACGGTAACTGTTTACAGGGGCTGCAAAAGCAGATACCTGCACTTTATCTTGGATGATGGCGTATAGTATACAAGTTTGTAATTGTCAGAGGGCGCCGAGTAAATTTTTTCTGAAAAGGGGACAGTAGACCAAGTAAGTTTGAGAACCCATGATCTATACCAACACTGTATAGTAGATGTCTACGAAGTATTTTTTAAAGTATTTTATTGTGTGACTGATGATTTCCTTGAGGTTCTACCCTAAAAAATCAAATCCCCCCCAGTAAGCATATGTATTACATACGTCATTTTTTCCTATTAATTTATAGGTTATTGAAGAAAAAAATGAACTGATAAGGAATCTTGAAATACAAATAGAATACTTGATGAGTGATCAAGAACAAGTAAAGAAAAATAGAGACGAAGAAGTAGAAAAGCTCAATGAAGTGATTGAAAAACTTCAGCAAGAGTTGACAAATATTGACCAGAAAACATCAGTAGATGCCAATTCCCTCCCGGATGAAGCAGATAGTTTAAAACATCAGTTGGATATGGTATTAGCTGAAAAGCAGGCTTTGGAAAAGCAAGTAGAAACGACAAATGAAGAAATGGCCTTCACAAAAAACGTACTTGAAGAAACCAATTGTAAAATGAATCAGCTAGTGCAAGAAGTATGTAGCTTAAAGAGAGAACGTGAAAACATAAGACAAAGTACACCAGAGAAAAATATTAATGTGCTTGTAGGTGATTCCAGCAAAGACGAAACTGAGCTAGACAGAGTCTTTTCTAAGGGTGCTCTTAAACCCCTAGGAAATCAGACTTACCCCACATCTCTTGAAGAAAACAACCACATACCCATAAGCAATTTGGAAGCAAAGTTGCTACAACTTGAGAGCACTGTTAGTGCAAAGGATTTGGAACTCATCCAGTGTTACAGACAAATAAACGACATGCGAGAGCAAGGGCGGTCTGAAGCAGAAACGCTTACAAAGAAGATGGTAAACCTACAGAAAATGCTTGAAGAAAATGTTGCTGCTGCCCTTGTGAGTCAAGTCCAACTTAAGGCCGTTCAGGAATATGCTCAATTTTATCAAGATACACCACCAATTTCATCAAAACCAGAAAGGACAGGTCAACAGAATTTAAATGAACTAACAGAAACAGAAATGGAGTCAGATGAGTCTGCCTTAACCTCGAGAATCTCAGAATTGGAAAGCCAGATAGCTGAAATGCATTCTTGTTTAACTTTGGAAAAAGAACAAGTACAAATCGCAGAGGAAAAGACTTTGGAGCAAGAAAAGAAGCTGCTGGAACTGCAGAAGCTGTTGGCGGACAGCAAACACAGGCGGGGAGAAGATGAGTGGGAAAGAAGCCCTGAGGGGGCTCTGGCAGGCCCCGAGGTTAGTTTGTATTGGAGTTCTCTCTCAAATACTCTGCCGACACTTCCCTAAAGTGATGGCTAGTTGTATTAAATTAAGTATGTTGTTTCCATCTTCCATGTGGCACAGAAAAAGTGTTTATAGAATTATTATTATTATACATGTTGTTATATCATGTTATTGCTACCAAAATAATGGATACAGACAACATTTTGTGGTCATGTGTGTGTGTTTTCCACAATCAGAAGAAAGTTTGAAACAGTAATTCAGCGAATGGCCCTGGGGGGTGTGTGTGTGTGTGTGTGTGTGTGTGTGTGTGTGTGTGTTTGTAATTCAGCGGTGGGTGTGTGTGTGTGTGTGTGTAATTCAGCGAATGGCCCTAGGTGTGTGTGTGTGTGTGTGTGTGTGTGTGTGT
>NW_022103920.1:58186201-58190318 GCF_000313985.2 Echinops telfairi
GTGTGTGTGTGTGTGTGTGTGTGTGTGTGTGTGTGTGTGTTCCCCCTCCACTTCTCCTCCAGTACTCGTTCGTGACGCTGGTTCTGAAGAAGTTTCCCAAGGTGGAGATTTGATTATCCCAGCCCTTGTTTCTGCAGACAGGCTTTCCTGAAAAGCCTCATGAGAGTAGAAAAGGACCTTAGAGTTGGTTTAGTGTTTGTTTTCTTTAATGATATTCATCTTATGTTTTCCACTGCCATTCAGAAAACTACTGAGCTATTTCACACCAAAGAAGGTATATGTTTTGGTGAACTTGAAACTCTTCGAGCTGAGGTGGCAGCTACCAAAGAAGAACTTGCCAGTTATAAAGAAAAGGCAGAAAAACTTCAAGAAGAACTTCTGGTAAAATAAGTGCTATAGTTCCTAATTCCCTTGTTTCTCCATATTTTAATTTCACAGAGTGAATTTTCTATAAAAACAAACCCAGGCCCATGACTTCAAAGCTACATAAAATAGTCTTTCATGGATTTGGTTAAAAATTCCATGATTATAAATTGCCAGCATCTACTTGCTTGCTTGATTTTCCTGAAATCTGTTATGAGAAAGCTTTTAATCTCTGGTGTATTAACAAAGAACAAGAAAGACAGTTTGTTAAAGAGGTCCTTAGAGCCAAAATCAGAGGTTGTGTGTGTGTGTGTAACCATGAGTGTCTCCGAAGGGTTGACCCTATTACTCTGAGGAAGGTGAGTGTGTGATAGCACGGATTATACTTCCCCCTGAGGACCCCTGGGGGCTTGGTGGGCAGCAGACTGGGCTGCTGCCTATGGAGTGAGCAGTTCAGAACCACCAGCTGTTCCACTGAAGAAAATGGGACTTCCTGATTTCAGAGTTTGTCTTGGAAACCCACAGAAGCAGTTCTGCTCCGTCCTTGGGATCGCTATGAGTTGGAATGAGTTTTTTTTTTTAATATTCCCCCATTCTTTAATGACAGTGATGTCTCTGAGTGTACCAGAGACATAGATAAACCATAGATATATGAATGGATTGGGGCCTCACACTTACTCGTAGCCCTATTCTAAGAACAATTTGTTCTCATAATGTGACCCTACTCAATACTCTGCCTCATGAAGGGATCACTCAAGATATGGGTGCTCTGACAAAGTGTGGGGAAGAAACCAGATGGTGCCCAGTTCTCAGAAAAAAGAGCATCTAGGGCCTTAAATTAAAGGCTTGTCCTAAAACAAGCAGCCATCGTAGTGAGCTATCAACTAAGCCACATGGAAGAAGCACCCCAGCCTGTGTGACCCAAGGACTATAAATGATAAAATCCAAATCTGAAGGAGGGAAGCTTATCAGAGCTTACTTTGTGAACACCGGGTTTGCAGAAGGCTATGGATGGCAGTGGGAGCCCAAAATCATTTGCAGGGTGCCCGCATGTTTGAAGTCTCAGGTGCATCCACTCTGAGCGTAGTCCAGAAGTGTGAAGAGCATTGGGAAGTCAGTTACCACATGCGTGGTTAGTGTAAAATGTTACACCTTACCATTTATCTCCCTTTGAACCATTGTAAAGCTGTTTGAGTTTTTAATATTTTCTGCTTTCTTTCTATTGAGAGTTTTCTGTGTTTTATATCGTCATTGTTGGTTTTTATTTGTTTTGCTTGTTTATTGTTTTTGTTTTGTATAATTTTCTATATATGAAATCCAGGGTAGGTAAACTATAGACTAGTAACTGGATTAATAATTCCCAAGGGGCGTGGCAGGGGAGGTTGGTGGGAAATGAACTGACAACAATGAGTGTAGTAAGAAAGATGACAATATTCTGAAATCGATTGTGGTGATGATGGTACCACTACTCTTAAGTAAGACTGAATTATTAAATTATATAATATGTGAATTGTATGCCCAAACTGTTTTTTAATCTACATTTTATATGGAAAAAATTTTTACTTAAGATTCTACTATTCTTCATTATGTTTTAGGTAAAAGAAACAAATATGACATCTCTTCAGAAAGCGTTAAGTCAGGTTAGGGATCAACTTGAAGAGGCAAAAGTGAAATTATCCTACTTAGAAAAAGAAGATAAGACAAAGGAGCAAGAAAACAGACCGGACTGCAGCTTAGAGTCACGACCTGTCAAAGTGGGTAAGAGCTCTGCATCGCAGACAGATCGCACAGTCAAGATCAATAGCAGCGAGCAGACTCCACAAATTGTTGTGAGAAATGCAGGAATCCAAATTGATTTACAGAATGACTGTTCATCAGAAGAAGTTGCTGAAATAATCGGTCAGTTTACTGAAAAAATAGAACAAATGCAAGAACTGCATGCTGCTGAAATTTTGGATATGGAATCAAGACATATTTCAGAAACAGAAGCCTTAAAAAGGGAGCATTTTGTTGCTGGTCAGTTGCTGACAGAGGAATGCAATACCTTGAAGGCAGTGATACAATGTCTGAGAACTAAAGAGGTACTTGGTATTACATAATTTGTATTTCTAAATGATCTATGGGGTTTTTTAACTATCTGTTTTAAAGAGAAAAAGAAGTGTGAGGGTAGTCTGGTCCTGATGATACAATTATAATTTTAAATCTTTCACTGTGTAGTGTTAGTAACATTCCAAAAAAACCTCATGTGTGGATTTGGGACCATCTATATTAGAGATATTATCCTTCCATAATTTATGAGCATCTCTTCTTTAATGGCAATAAACATAAAGAAAAAATTAGACTTGGTGAAATCATAGTTTACTTAATTATGAAAAATGTGACAGATGTCATTGTTTTTTTCTTGACAGTATTAAAAAGAAAATTATTCACCAGACTTATATTTTTATTAAGACAAAAATGTTTGTTTTATTTTCTCTCGTCAGGGATCCTCAGTTCCTGAATTAACACATTCTGACACATACCAAAATAGAGAAATCTGTTCCAGTGGTAAGTTGTGTAAATTTCTGGAATTGGTATGGTATTCATTGTTGAAGACTTTTTATATGGTAAATGGTCGCTTTCTTTATTTCAGATTCTGGATCCGACTGGGGACAGGGAATTTATCTTACACAAAGTCAGGGATTTGATGCAGCATCGGAAGGCCAAGCAGATGAAGGTGAAAGTTCAACAGATGCATTTCCAAAGAAAATAAAGGTACTAAATGCCAGATATTTCTTAGTAAACTTAGCCAGTGTCACTTCCACATTGAACAGAGTAGAGGTTATGCAGCAAATAAGACATTAAATAGTAAGAATCCTCCCTGAAAAAAGAATGTTATCAAAAAAAAAAAGAATGTTATCACCAAAAGGAGCCAGATCAATTGTGTCTCATTTCCTTATCTTACATACGGCACGATGCAGTGTGTTTAATCATCATTTGTTACATACGGCACGAGGCAGTGTGTGTAATGATCATTTCTTACATGCGGCACGATGCAGTGTGTTCAATGATCATTTCTTACATGCGGCACGAGGCAGTGTGTTTAATGATCATTTCTTACATATGGCACGAGGCAGTGTGCTTAATGATCATTTCTTACATACAGCACGAGGCAGTGTGTTTAATGATCATTTCTATGAAGATCGCTTTGAAATCTTTTCCTAGTATTTCTATTTGCCAAAATTATAAAAAAACAATCTCAAGCACTAAGTTTTCTTTCATGTGTTTCTTTTGGTTAGATCAGTAACTGTCATTTAAATATAGAAAGAGCACAATAGATAAAGGAACTTAGAAATAGCTGCACAAAGTCAGAACTTAGTGGGCTGGTTTCCCCCATCCTTAGGAGGAAGTTATCAGTAACGGGGAGCTGGGGCTTCCTTTTTGCATTGGCCTTATTAAATCAGTCATGTGAGGTAGTTATCTGTCTGAAAACATATTTGTTTGTATGTTTATCCTGACAGCCCAGAAGAATTTGTCTTAATTCTGACTTTGGCATTTTGGTTTCTAGGGATTACTGAGAGCTGTTCATAATGAAGGCATGCAGGTACTCTCTCTGACCGAATCTCCCTACAGTGATGGAGAGGACCGTTCTGTTCAACAAGTTTCAGAATCTTGGCTAGAAGAAAGAAGAGCTTACCTCAGTACAATTGCATCTCTTAAGAATTTAATTACCAAAATGCAGGTGCAAAGAGTAACTGAGGTAAAAAAAAAAAAT
>NW_022103920.1:58190418-58212133 GCF_000313985.2 Echinops telfairi
TATAACAGGTATCAAAAAATTATGTATCTAAATATTGCTATCATTTTTATTTTACTTATATTATTATATACAAGGGTAAGTCAAAGTATTGCTACAAAATCATAAAGACCTTTATTAAAGAAAATGTGAAGCTCTTGTTTTTTGACATAGTTGCACAATATCTCCAGGTGCACCCTGGAAGGTGATCTTTCCCCGCCCAACCCTTCTCCCAAAGTATCCTGTCCTCTGATTTGCTCCCATCTGAAGGGCAGTGTAGGCATCCTCCAGGGATTCAAATCATACTCCTTTGAAATATTCTTGGACTTTGGGAAATAAAAAGAAGTCTGAAGAGGCAGGATTGGGGCTATAGGATAGATGAAGTAAGGTTTCCCAAGAAAATTCTCAGAGGATAGCCCTTGCTACCCTGGAAGAATAAGCACTGTGATGGGGATGGGGAGTGAGGAATTGGCACAGCTATCCTGGATTTTTTTTCTCACCAATGCAGTTTTAAATTTTCCTGAAAAACTTTTTTTTTTTTTTTTAGTAAGCCTCTGATTGTCCTGTGTGCTTTAAGAGAATGTAAATGGCCTTGCAGGTCCCCTTGGAAACCACTGTTTTGAGTGGCCCCTTTTTTAAAATGAGGGCTTTTTTTTTTAATGAAGCCACCCTAATGAGACGAAGACCAGTGTGCCACTGCTAGCACTTGTCTTCAACAGGCTCAGACACGCCCTGCTAGTGACAGCACCTGGAGCGCTGGCCGCAAGACTTCTTCACTTCCTGTCCCAGGTTACACTGGTGTGAAGGCACCTTTTAAACCAAATGGTTAATTTTTGTGGCCTGTTTTCCCAGGAATTACTATATGGTGTTTAAATGCTCTAAGTCACATACTTGGAAATAAATTCATATTTTTTAATGTTTATTTTGGTACAGTAGATTAACATCATTTTTAGAACAGTTGAAAGCATTCTGATTTTTTAAATCATTTTGGGGGGTCTCTTGCAGCTCTTACAACAATCCAAACAATCAGTTGTATCAAGCAAAAGTCTTCGTCTCATTAGGGTGGCTTCATTAAAAAAAAAAAGCCCTCATTTTAAAAAAGGGGCCACTCAAAACAGTGGTTTCCACTGTTTTGTACATATGTTGCCATTGTCAGTTTCAAAATATTTTCTTTCTGTTGGAGCCCTTGGTATGAGCTCCTCTTTTTTCCCTCCTTCCCCCACTCTCTTACTCTCATGGACCCCTTATAAATTATTATTATTTTCATATCTTATACCTCCCACTATCTCCCTTTGCCCATGTTACTGTTGTTCGTCCCCTTGGGGCGGGGCTGGGAATTATACATTGGTTCCAAAAGCATTCTGATTTGAATATTCACTTTTGTTTTTTATACTTTACTAGGCTTATGATAGTTCTCCACCTCAAGAGAACGTCTCAGACTGGCGAGGCGAATTTCTGATTGCCCTTCAGCAAGTTTTCTTAAAGGAGCGCAGTGTGTTACTAGCTGCATTTCAGACTGAGCTGGTGGCCCTAGGCACCAAAGATGCATTTGGCTTATTACACTGTTTGGAACAGAGAATACAAGAACAGGTATTAAAATGAAGCCTTTTTCAAAGTTACAAAGAGACTGAATTATTCATTTCAGAGATTTAAGTTCAGTGTCAACCAAACAATTTTAATAGATATCACTAAGAGTATTTAGAAGAAAACTTTTACCCAGAATGTTTTGCCTAATGTTAGAAAATAAAAAAGACTGAAAAATTAATGAGCTACTCATCCAATTTAGGAAGTTTGAAAAAAAACCAGAATGAACCTAAAAGTCAAGGAATAAAATAATAGAGAATATTTTTTGAACTACATATATTGCTACAATATAGAATATAAAAAAAAACTACTAGTTGCTTTGTGGAAAAGGCTAAAAATAATAATCACTTTTTAGGGAGGACTGATTAAGAAAAAAGAAAAAGTATGTTGTTTTGGAGGGGAAAGTCATTTTAAAATGGTATTGCAGTGAAATCTGTGGGAACTGCAACTTGTTTTCTAGGTTTTGCAAGATTCCTGCCTTTTACAGAAGACCATCTAAACACTTTTCTACTGCATTTTAGTAGGAAATGCTTCAATTCTCCTTCTCTTGACAGTTTTGTCCCTCACACAGGATTTAACTTCTACAGGTTCTACTGCATAAATAAACAGAAAATCGGGAATCCATGAGATTTGAAATTCTGGTCTACATTTTTTCTATTTTGATCAGGATTTTTTTCATAGGATAGTTGAAGTTTTTTTGTTTGTTTGGTTTTTTTTAACCGCAAGAATAAAAGCAGTAGCTTTACCGCCAGGTAGGTTTTCAGGCACCACTTTACCACTCAATCAGAGTGAATATTACCAGTAATAGTACAAGTAGACATCAGGTATATCCACATAAGGATGGGTGGTGAACGACCTTTTGTGGTAGTGGTGGTCATTAAGTCCTGTTGAGCCTATTCCTGCTTGTTCTGACCCTTTACACAGCAGAACAGACCACTGCTTGGGCCGGCACCCTTCCACTGTGTCCTATGCTTCCCAGTGTTGCAGTCACTTTCTCAGTCCACCTCATTTAGGGTCCTCTTTTTTTTTGACCCTTTACACAGTTTCTCCTACTATGGGTCTGATCCCTCCCGGTAACATGTTACAAGTACCATCTTCATTTCTAAGGCACATTTTGCCTGCATGTCTTCCAACACAGATTTGTTTGTTTTTCTGACAACCTGTGATATAATTAATTCATATTCTTTGCCAATACCACCATTCAGAGGCACCAGTTCTTCCTGGGCATCCTCATTCCTCGTCCAGATTTTGCACACATCGGCATCATTGGCAATACCATGGCTTGGATCAGACACACCTTAATTGCAGTACAGTAACATCTCTGGTTTTATATAATTCAGAGAATTATTTTGAAGCAGATCTGTCCAGTGTAATATGCTGTTTGATTGCTTGACTGCTGCTTCCATGGCCATTGGTTGTGGACCCAAGTAAAAAGTAATCCTTGACGTCAACCTTTTCTCAGTATACCATGAAGATGCTTAGTGGTCCATGTGTAAAGACTTTTTGTTTCCTTTGTTTGGGTGGACTCTGTGTTGAAAGTTGTCATCTTTCATCTTCACCAGGAAGTGCTTCAAGCCCTTTTCAGGCAAGCCGCATTATGTCATCTGCAAATCACAGATCATTAATTCAGTAGTCTTCCTCCAGTCCTAATGCCACATTCCTCTTCATAGAGTCCAACTTCTCAGATTATTTGCCTGGTGTGGTACATCTGTTAGAAATGACTAACTCAAGAGCTAATCATGGGAAATCACAGGCTGAAAACAATAGCTAAAGCCACTCACTACCTATCGTAAAGGCCAAAATTAAAAAATAGTAACCACACTGGTTGCTGGAGAAGATAGACAGTGCTTCTTTCTTGCAATCCTAGTAGACATATAGAATGGTAGAGTCACTCTGAGAAATAACCCAGAAATTTTTTTATAAAATTAAAGATACACTTAAGTATTTGACCTAACAATTAGATACATAAGTATGTAGTCAGACAAATGAAAATATTTGTCTCCATAAAAACATAAACATGAGTGTCAGTGGAAAAATAGATGATATGAACACATCTTCATAGATAACACACATGATGAGATGCTCAGATAGGATGTAGTTGTGTTTTGTGAGTCATACAGTGGATTATTTGAGAGCAGCGCATGAGCTCTGCATGTGCCATTGGGAGGGCTCACCACACTAAGTGACAGAGGCAAATTGCACTAGAACAGATCCAGTTTGGTGCCTTCTATCTAATCTTAGCATGCAGAACTGTGTTGTTGTATCTTGCTTCAGGTTAGAGTGGGTCTGTGTTTCTAAGGTGTGCGCCGAGGCAGGAAGATGACAAGCAGCAGATGGAGGATGTGGTCAACTCCTGGTGCAGAGGAAAGTGTGTCCAGAGAGCTGCACACACTGGGCTTTAGCTCTATAAGTGCCATTCCTTAGGCTAGGTACCTGGCTGCTTATTATATTATTCTTCAGGTTTTACTATATGTTCAAAATAAATGTGAGTATTTTTAACTGAAAAGTAAATCCTAATGAACAGAAAGAAAAATAATAACTTGGTTCCAATAGTAACTTGGTGAAAATCCTTTTAGCGTGTACGAATGAGGGAGACTTCAAAAAGCTGGTGGAAGATCGAATGAAAAGACCATGGAATTTTCCCAGGAACTTTTTGGTTGTTACTTTTATTGTCTTTATAATTCCCTATATTTGGTTTTTTAACTTCGCTTTCTAACAGAGCCTTGAATATCGAGCAGCGATGGAATGTCTCCAGAAAGCAGATAGAAGGAGTTTGTTATCAGAAATTCATGCACTGCATGCTCAGATGATTGACAGGACAATGAGTATGAAGAGAGAGCAAGAAGGGGACCCATCAAGCCAAGGTGTGTTGCAGGAGTGTCTTCTGTGGCTGCATAGGGCGGAACGTATTTTCTCCTGGGATTACTTTATTATTATTACTCTGTTAGCACACTGCCACTGATTCATGTTTTCTCATTGTCACAACCTTAAGGAGATAATAGTCTATGTGACTTAAAAGATTGTCTACTTGGGTTTCAATGGCTATCTAATTGGGCTGTCGTGTCCATTGTCATTGTTTTGAAGCTCTGTGTTAAGAATATTCTGAACATTCTTTACAAAAGAAAAAAAATCCACAAACTGTTTTTAAATCCCTATACAACACACTGATGTACAGTGTGCACATGGTTGACACGACGTGTTTGTTCCAGTCTTTTGCCCACTTTCCAATAGCACTGTCAGTGTTTAAACTGAGCCACAGGTGGAAGTAGAGGAGCTATGTCTCTGTGCCTTCAGATGTATCTAAGCACATAGAAACATCCATGCTGGTGCAAACTTTGAAAGTTACTGTTTAGTCTCACACTTGCCATTTGAAAATCTGAAGCAGATTAAACTTATTCTAGGAAAAAAATACAAATACAAAGAGATTAATGAATCCTTATATTGAAGACATAGGCTTTATTAAAGACATAGGTTTTATGGGTAAATAATTCATATTAATTAAGTTAAAATAGAACCCCATTGAAAACTTCATTAATATCATAGATTCATATTTATTAATGTAAAATTTCAGCCTCTTTTCCCTAAAAATTTGTTTTAAAAGCCAAAATTAACATACCTGTCTTCAAAGATGTGGTTATTCCTGTATCTTAACATCAATTAGTAAATATACAGGGGATCTACTCTGATAGAACTATTTTTAATTTAAAGAAACTTGTTCTCCCTATACAGTAGCATGATCCGTTTATGGTGGAATAGAGGATCAAAAGACTAGGGTAAAAATTTCTCATCACTCCATAATCCGGAAACAATGGTTACTAACCCCTAGGTAAATATGTCTTCATGTCTTCAATTTCAGGTGTGCCTAAGTTCAGATTTTTACAAATAATGGGATTGTGATGCATCTTTTGAAGCATCATCCTTCATATGCTCAGGAATTTCAGTCTTCCATTGGTTCTCATTATGTAAGAGGCAGGGTTTCTTTGGTTTGTGAAGGAAGGACTGTGATTCAGCCTCGAGTGTGGACCTCTCCTTTGTGGAGACAGAGTGATGGTAAAGTTTCTGGAGACCCTTTGCAAAGGGGTAGGCGGCTGACAGAGGAGTGCTGATCGTTTTCATGTTGGTGACAAGGCTGGCTAGCTGGTGCAGGTAACCTGCGCGGCTCTCGGAAGTGGAAGTCACCAGAATGGTTTCAGTGTGCCCTTTTGAAATTCTGAATAAATCAATACTAATCCCTAATCATATTATTGAGTGAACTTTCAGAGATTTTCTTTTTACACATGTTAGGCCTTGTGCATTACTGTATCTTAAGTTTCATCATCCTTATATAAATATATGTATGGTTTTGAAATTTTCCCAGTATGAGGAAGCTGCATAAATGAGATATATTTATGTAATACCTCTTTTTTGTTGTTTTTTTTGTAATACTAATTTTTCTTTTTACTCCCTGTTGCTTTGATTTATATTTCTGTAACATGTTTTTTATAGAACATCACCAATCTGTTCACACTTGCTTTATGTTAATCTCATTCTAAATGACAAATTCTTACTAACAAAATATTTACAAGCTGGATCAAATTTTGAGTATTAATAATGCTTCCTTTAGAACTTCTGGAATTGAATGTGCAGCAGAAGCAGTCTCAGATGCTGGACATGCAAGTGGAACTCCGCGGTGTGAGGGACAGAGCAGCAGAACTCCAGGAGCAGCTGAGTTCCGAAAAGATGGCGGTTGCTGAGCTAAAGAATGAACTCGCACAAACTCAACTGGAGCTTGAAACAACACTCAAGGCGCAGCACAAGCGCTTAAAGGAATTGGAGGCACTCAGGTACGGCGAGCGGCTGCCCCGTCATAACTGTCTGCGGAGGACAGAACCGTCACAATGTAAAGAGGCGTCAAAACATGCATGGAAAAAAATCCATTACCTTTTAACTTAATTTTTCCATGCACTTTTTGAAACTATGTAGACAAAAAGTACAGTGGAGAGAAAAAAGGTAATGCAGGATATTAGAGGGAAAAAAGACTCAAGGATCACTCCAAATATTTCCTTACTGCTTTTGTCCAAATAACTCGCGATTAGGCCTGTTCTTTTTTGTGGCTCCAGTTCTACTTGAGATTTGTTGTAAAATTTTATTTGACCACCAAATAGGAATGTGAAATGATCGATGTGATCTCAATACGATTTAGGATTCACCTAGTGAAATGTGCATCCCTGGTGCTTAAAGGAGAGCATGCTTGTACACGAAGTTTGTTGGTGTCGGTTTCTGAATGTGCCTATTTGCCAGTCACATGCTAAGTGCAGTCACTATTTAACTTGAATACACACAGTGTTGTTTTTAGCAGTTGACTTATAATGTACTGCAGTATAAACTTCAAAGTGTGTTGGACTTTCCCTCCCTGTTCTCCTCTTCGAGGCAGTAACAAGAGATCTCCTCAGATCTCAGCAGCTATTCAAAAGTCAGTATTCAAACACAGAAAGCTTCAGAAAATGTCTGTGAAATCTCGTTACTATTCATGGCCGAATGAATTTCTTGAAGCTCTTGTAACGGCTGTAATGTCCACATTGACGGTCGGCGAAGGAAAAGTCTGAGGAAGTCTGAAGGAGTGTGTCAGTATAGGGACTGTATCTCACGTCTATGAATCTCAGCACCTTATGAAGAAGCTTCTGGGAAAAAGGAATGGAACAGGAAAGCCTCGCTAATGTTTTCTTCCGTAATCCTTTCCTTTAAAAGAATCCAGTACAGAACTGTAAAAACATCTTTATGATCTGACGTTGGAACATTAGCACACAGTGTTTTATACACACATGGTGCTTCCCATGATTGATGTAAACGATTAGGGGAAATTTTTAGTTTGTTCTCAGAATTGCTTGCATTGGTAAATAATAGCTTTACTACTCAAAACAATTCGTTTGAAATAAGCCGTAGTCAACAATCTCTATGTTCGCCCTGTTTCATTTTATTACAACATGCCTTGGTTGGGGGTGGGGGTGAGGGGTGGCACCTTTTCAATGGAAGCTGGGCCTCTTTTTCCTCTTACCCGGTGGCCTCGCTGGTGACCCAGTGGGCTGCTTCATGCAGGTCAGCAGTTTGAGCTCACCAGCCTCAGAGAAAGAAGCCCTAGGGAGCAGTTCTACTCTGCTTTGAGGTCAGTAAGAGCTGGACTGAACTTCATGGCAGTTTCTTGGGGTTTGGGGCTTAGTCTATACTTAGTCAAAATCGTTTGATGGAAAGTTCATTTATCTCTCTAATTTAGGTTGGAAGTTAAAGAAAAAACAGATGAAGTGCACTTGCTTAATGATACATTAGCAAGTGAACAGAAAAAATCCAGAGAGCTGCAGTGGGCTCTGGAGAAAGAGAGAGCCAAATTAGGACGCAGTGAAGAACGGGAGAAGGAAGAACTTGAGGTAGTATTATCTTTATCTTTAAATGGTCCCAGAAAACCCGAAAAGAAGAGAGAGTCTTGGAACAGCCTTCTTTTTAAAATGTCAGCCTTGGACTTTTAAAGAAGTATCTGTTTGGCTCAATGAGTACTATTGCAAAGGTTACCTAAAATGGCCTGGCTAATAGTGTGATTGCTCTGCTACATCCAGGGTGCTGCAGATGTTCTGCAAGCCCGTATATGTGTTTGTGGGGCACGTTGGTTTAGAAGAGACTTGGTTAGGAGGGAAATTGTGTCCGTTTAATGGAGGAGTGGTGGCAGTTTCTGTCATTGTTTCTCCTGTGTCCAGGAAGCAGGCAAAGCTGGAGTAGAGCTACTCAACTTGTGCTAGCCGGGACCTTTTCTGGCAACAGGAACTCTTGTTGCCATATATTTTCAAAGGAATCCCTTCAGTCTAGGCACTGTCCTGGAGAGCCATACGCCTGCTGGGCTCAGCTCTCAGCGCAAGGCAGTTGATACTACGAGCTCCGCTTCCTTCACGTCATCCCACCAGCCCCATAAAGAAAAGTATTGCCAGCATTTCGGCTCTGTTGCATACAGTTTTGTTTTGTTTTATTTCCACATTCACTGTAATAGCCTTCAAGTATAATGAGCTATTTATGTTATCTGGCCAAGTCTGACTTTTTTACTTTTTTTTTTTTTTCACCACACCCCTCCCCCGCCTCAAACCGGCCCCTGCTTTTTTTACTTTTTAATGATTACAAATTTTCCTAAATTTTAAGTACTTTCTCCACAGCTTTGTTTTCTCCATAAGTCTTCATACTTTTAGCATGTGATATTTTTCAGGAATTCATGTCACTTTATGTTAGAAGCCGGAACCCTGGTGTCATAGTGGTTACACATTGAGCTGCTAACTGCAAGGTCAATGGTTCAAAACTACCAGCCACTCCTTGGTAGAAATATGAGGCTTGCTACTCTCATAAAGTTACGGGAATCTTGGAAATTCACAGAGGCTGTTCTTCTAGGTCCTAAAGGGTCACTATGAGTCAGCAGCGACTCAATGGCAATGAGTTTGGTTTATTGGGGGGACGGGGGTTGGTTTGCTATGTCAAAAACACATTTTAAAACATTATTGTTCTTAATGAAACTAGACCTTGCTTCTTGTTCCTTCACCAGGTATAAGCTTAATGTTTCGAGAAAGGATGATTGTATAGCTTCCTTGATGAAAATCAATATTTAGACTGTCCCCATCACTTTTCTGTCACCACTGAATGTAGGCTGATAAGCGGGATAATCAAGTTGTATCGTCTAGTGTCAAATATTACTTATTCATATTCATAAAAATTCAATCATATACTTCTAAAATAATTTTGTAATATGAACACATTCGTACATTTTGTTTTCTCCTATAAGGATCTCAGATTTTCACTTGAGGGTCAGAAACAAAAGACTGTTCAGCTAAATCTACTTTTAGAACAACAGAAACAACTGCTAAATGAATCACAGCAGAAAATAGAGTCACAAAAGTTGCTGTATGACACCCAGCTATCAGAAGAACAAGGTCGAAACTTAGAGCTTCAAGTACTTCTTGAATCTGAGAAAGTTCGAATTCAGGAAATGAGAAGTACCTTGGACAGAGAACGGGATTTGCATGCCCAGCTACAGATCAACAGTGAGAGCGGGCAGCCTCGGCCCGCTGTTCCCTCTGAGGACCTACTGAAAGAGCTACAGAAAGAGCTAGAAGAGAAGCACAGGCGGATAGTGGAACTGTTAAGTGAGACTGAGAAATACAAGCTGGACTCTCTGCACACAAGGCAGCAAATGGAAAAGGATAGGCAGGTTCATCGAAAGACTCTACAAACCGAGCAAGAGGCCAACACTGAGGGACAGAGAAAAATGCATGAGCTCCAGTGCAAAGTGGAAGACCTTCAGCGGCAGCTGGAGGAGAAACGGCAGCAAGTTTATAAGTTAGGCCTGGAAGGACAGCGGCTGCAAGGGGTCATGCAGGACTTCCAGAAGCAAGAACTAGGGCGAGAAGAAAAGCGAGAGAGTAGAAGAATTGTCTATCAGAATCTTAATGAGGTAGGTACATGAACATTTTGTTTCCTTGTTTGTGTTTTCTATTGTAGCCCATTGGTCATAAAGTTTTGATAGTGGTTAAATAGCTACGAAAGCTACGTCAAAATTATTTACAAATAAGATCTATGAAAGTTCATTTGAATGTGAATAATAATTGTTTCTCTAAGAAAGAATGTGTGCTGGGCTTTTTGCTTATACTTCCTGTCCTTTTCCCTTTCCGTCCAAAATTACCAGCCACCCACATGGAGTATGACCAGTGATCGAACGAGAAATTGGGTTCTTCAGCAGAAAATAGAAGGAGAGACGAAACAATCAGGTTATCCTAACCTGATTGAAATGAACGGAGGAGGAATTGGCTGTAATTATGAATTAGAAATGATCAGACAAAAGCTTCAATGTATGGTGTCAAAATTACAACATCTGGCTCAGAAAGCTTCTAGCAGGTTCGTCCTCTCTGTCTGACCTTTGGAAATAGCTTTCTTAGATAGGCTGGACAGAATCCATTACTATCCCTTGCTGTTAGATAGTCACGTGAGAAGCTGACATCTTCGAGTTAAGGAGTGAATGCTCACATTGGGAGATGATTTTCACTCGGAGCCCTGAAAACAGATGTCTTAATACTTAGTGTCCAAGAAGACCCCCTTTGGTGTGAGGCAGAAGTGGCAGGTGTTCGAGGCTGTTGCCTGACCTGTAATCCCTGGGCTAGGAAACATATCCAATTGAGAAAGTGTGTTTTGACTCTGTGTCTGTTTCTTTAAGACTACAGTTTGAAACAGCAGATGATGAAGATTTCATTTGGCTTCTGGGAAACATCGACGGAGTTATTTTGCAACTACAGAAATTAATTGACCAGCCAGCCGAAGAGGTAGAATTTTCTTTAAGCTCATTCCAAAATATTGAATGCAGAGGTTTAACAGAAACTATATGGATCATTTGAACCTGGCAGCATATTTTCCAGAAAGTTTCATTTTTCATCTTTTAATTTAAATATTACTATCAATGTTCCTCCTCCAATGGGAGATAGTGAACTAGGGGAGTGGGGTGAAATGAACTTCCATTATCATGATTGTATCATTACATTGATCTTTTGTGGCGTTGTGTTATTTTGAGACCAACTCCTTGAGAGTTTAGCTTATACCACTGCTGTCAGCCACTCACCTCCCAGCCTCCCTCCCTCCCTCACCATTCTATGAACCCTTACACACACACACCCAGAATGTTCCCCGGGCCTCACGACTGACTCATCGGATGGACCTCTTCCTTCCCTGTCTTTCTCGTGTCTTTAGTGGAGGGGGTGGTGGTGCAGAACCCGGCTTGTAATTCTGAACCTAGCCTGAAATGAGGGCAAGGGGGCAGATTTAAAGCCTGGGGTTAGAAGAGGCCAGAGGTCCGAATGGGCGAGTCCTTGTCTTTCTCGACTTTAATATATTGACACCTTTGATCTTGTCCTTAAACTCTCTTCATCCTTGCTCTTTGTGTCCATAGTCTCTCATTTACCTCATCTCTTCTCTCGTGGCTGTCTCATGCTCCCTCCTCTTGTGCCCTCATCCATCCTTTTCTCTAACTTCCACCCACTCTGAAGGCTTATCCATCCCGACAAGTGAAGTTCTCATTAAGATTATTTACTGAAGAAGGACATCTATTGAGCACCTACTATGTACCAGGTACTATGCTAGGTTCGGGGATATAATGACCACAACTGATTTAAAAGAAAAGCAAAACTCATGAATGCTTACCTGCAAATAGACTGTGATTCCAGTCTAAACTTTTCTCTTGGAAGCCAGGCTTATATTTTCAGTTAGCCCCCAGGCACCTTTCCCTGGGGAGTTGTCCCCAAAGGGCCTTAAAGGGACCTCACAGGAATGTTCCAAATTGTACATCATCGCCTCATTCTTCCTGCCCTGTCCATGGTGTCTCCAGGCTAGAAGACTAGAGAGCATCACAGTCTGTCTTCCTTCACCCCTAAGAAGTCACCACTCAGTTCTGTGCCGTCTGCCCTGTCGTCTACAACCCTCAGTCATTACCTTCCTCCTGCCTTCCGCATTTCTCATCTGCATGTGTCCCAGCTCACTCTACAGTACTGCTGCCAGAATATTCTGAAACACATACGGGGTGTTTGTCCTGGGCCCCTGCCAAAAGCCCTCATGACTCCCTAGTGCCTACACTTATTTCTGTTATCCAGAGAGTGAAGGCAGCCTCTTCTCGGGCCCTAGCAAGCGACTTCTTCTTTTCCCTAAAAGTAACACATTCCTAATCAAGCCTTTGTGCCATAAACCTGCTCTGCCTTTGGCTTACTCTGCGCCTCCTAGCTTCTCTCTTTCTGGGGAATGCCGCTTATTAAGAGTCACCGCAAGCGTCACTCTTGGTAGAATCTGTTGTTCTCAGTGACCACATTGTGTACGCACTATTCACACGTGTGCTTATTTGACATCACCTGTCTTTTCTTTTCTAGCCCAGTTTAGTTTCCCCAAACACTGCCTGTGGCTCATTGACCGAAGGACTCCTGCGACAGAATGCTGAGCTGACAGGACACATCAGGCAGCTGACCGAAGAAAAGAATGATTTAAGGAACATGCTGATGAAGCTGGAAGAGCAGCTCAAGTGGTATCGACAGACAGGACCTGGTAGAGGTTATGTACGTCTGTTTAGATCATGTCCACATTTTAGAAGTGCAGTTATTTCTGCTACCGTATTTTAATGATTAACCTTGACAATGTGGAAAATATCAAGAATGTCTGTGGACATTCTTTTAGAAAGACAATAATAAAA
The DNA here is from genome assembly GCF_000313985.2 of Echinops telfairi. NCBI lineage: Eukaryota > Metazoa > Chordata > Mammalia > Afrosoricida > Tenrecidae > Echinops > Echinops telfairi. The sequence goes on from NW_022103920.1 coordinate 58,203,203, forward strand.
TTAACAGTTAGTACTTACTGGGAGCCTTTGCCATGGCATAGTAGCTACTCGTTGGGTAGCTAACCTCAAGGTCTGCAGATCAAAACCACCTGCTGCTCCCAGGGAGACAGAGGTGGCTTTCTGTTCCTGTAAAGAGTCAGTGTCAGAAATTCACAGAGGCAGTTCCACTCTGTCCTGTCAGGTCACTGTGAACTGGAATCGACTAAATTGCAGTGAGATGGGTTGTTTTGTTTTGTTTTGTTTCTGTGTCGGACTCTGGGTTATCTATTTGCAGAATAGCTAGTCTGTGCCCAGCCTTACACACGAGAAAATTGAACTCAAGTCAGAAATCAAACTAAATTCAGTTTGTCTCTCAGTCCAGGTACTGTGCTGCTAAAGGTGGTCTGACAGCAGACGTGTACAGAATACTCAGTGTGAAGCCGTACAGATGTTCAGATTGGAGTCCGGACTTTTCCATTCAGTTAATTTTTCACTCGTGGAAAATGCTCTAATTTATGTATTTCACTCTAGTAAACTATTCTGGTATTTATTTTTATATGGGGGAAAAATAGAAAAGCCTGTAAAATAAAGTGCTAGCTTCTACAAGCACCCAGTCTGAAGACAGACCTGGTAAGCCCACCGTACAGTCAGAAACGACCGGGCAGCCTCCGTGCTGATCCACACACTGCGGTGGCTTTGCTGCACTCCTCTAGTGCACGCTTTCAGGGACAGGTGCACCGTGTGGACCTGGGTGGTCCGCCTGTTCACTCTTCCTTTTTGTTCAAACCTCGGGCAGGACTCAATACAGCTCCTCCACTGGGAGGCGGGCTTTCATGGGTCTCTACAACTCATCTGCTTGGCAGAGGCCCTGGTCCTTAGTTTTCCGTTAGTGTCAGCTGATGAAGAGCGTTACTTTCTCTGAGGTCAAAGGCTAAGATTTGTGAATCCACCATAGAAATACTTAAAATGTATTTCACTTAGAGCCCCCCCCCCCCCATATACACACAAAAAGAGTTATTCTTAAAAACCACACAAACAAGACTCTGGTCTCTGCAGTCAGCCAGGTTCTCCTACGGTGGTGCTGCCAACATCGATGCTGTAATTGCTTCCGAAAAAGAAATCTGGACTAGAGAAAAGTTGGCTCTCCAGAAATCCTTGAAAAGGGCAGAAGCTGAAGTCTACAAACTGAAAGCTGAACTGAGAAATGAAGCTTTACTTCAAAATCTGAGCCCTGATTCTGAGCATGCCACTTTAAAGGTAAGAGGGGCCTTCCACTTAAACCCGCTTACCAGTTGGTCCTCTGTTTTCATTCCCTTGTCTCATGTCTCCTGGGCCTCGTTGACAGCCTCGTGCTCACGCTGTCACTAGTCTCTCCATTCAGCCTGGGTCGTGAGTGCAGGCTGTTAGCTGGTCACAAAAGATTTACAGACGGGGTTTACAAGGTTGATTTCTGCTACTGTTCCCAGTGGCAGCACTGGGAGCCCACAGACTCATCTGCCAACAATTTACCTGTTCATTTCCCCTGGTAAAAGAACCATCCAGGTTTGAAAGGCAGTGTTCAGACCGCTGAATAGCCTCTCTGCACAGACTTTAATACTGAATACTGTAGTAAAAATACCTTCAATAACACAAATCCAAACCAAAAAGAAAGAAGAATGCTTACGATATTTATTCCAACTATGATGTCAGCCTAAGTTTATGACTGATACAGGGAGAAAACGCATTCACATTAAAGAAGTTGCACACATCACATAATAAAATAGCTCTGTCCAATCGGGGAGGCGGTGGTGATTCATGAAAATTGTATGGCAAAAAAGATATTTATAAATCTGATGGCTAGAAGCTAAAATTCTAAATAAAAAGCAAAACTAAAACTATGTGATTAGCATCAGACCCCACTAACTAACTAAAAATGAGCAAGAGAAAAAGTTTAAAATGGATCTTTACTTTCAGCTGGATCAAAAGGTAGTGTGCCTGCCATCCTTCCCTTCCCCTCCTCCTCCTTCACATCTGGGTTCCCTTTCCCCTTTGGAGCTGAAGTAACTCTGCTGTCAGGACTGAGCACAGCTCCTGGGCCAGCCTCGTCATGGAGGTGTCCCTGTGGCTCTCTGTCCCGGATTCTGTGCTCACTTGCTGCTGAAGCAGACAAGTGGAGCTCTTGCTATAGCGTTTGCTTTCATCCACATGGCAGTGTTTCCCAAGTAGTCTAGCTTCAGGATAGATCTCCTCCAGGCCTCAGACTGGGATACCCAGTGCCTCCTTGCTGACCCCCTGGGCTGTCCCACTGCATTCCAAATGGAGCATGTTCACAGTGGAACTCTGCATCTGGACCCAGACAGACATGGTTTTCCCCAATTTCCTTATCTCAGTTTGTTCACTTTGAAAATGAAAAGAGAGGCAGCACCCTTCACTGTACCTTCTCCCGCCCCCTATAGCCAGTGGGAGTTGGTCGCTTCTGAGACGGTGGAGCCTTAAACAACTGTTTACCTTAGAGGTTTCTAGTTTCTATCCAGGAGTAGCTGTGGACTTGTTGGACTACTCCGATTTTCAGATTTTCAAGGTGGCTCCAGGGACTCAGGACCACTGTCAGGTGCGTGTAGCGAGATAGGTGGTCACCGTGGCTGTTGCGTGCCGGGTCGCTATGATTCAGAAGTGACTGGACAGCACCCAGCAGCAACAAGAATAGGCAGTTCATAAATCATATCGAGCCTCCCAGTGGCCGCGTTTGGAAATGTGGATTGAATTGACACAGTTCCCTGTTGCTTCCTACTTCCCTCTTCCACTCTACTTCGTTTTGCCACTTGGATGACCAAGAACACATCTGTTTGCGGCCCCAGTTTGCATTTGGAGAGAAGCCTGGGTGCTACCCCTGCTGACCCAAACCTTAACAGCAGTCCTTCTGCTGCGGAGGGGGATACTCACCATGCTGCCCGGGGCAGATGGAAATCAGGGTTTCGTTCCATATTGCATCTCTAGGAGCCCTGGTGACCCTGTGGGTGCTTGTTGGACAGCTAGCCATCAGGTCAGTGGTTCAAACACACCAGCCGTTTCACAGACTGTATACAGATGGGGCTATTTGGCCCCGTAAAGATTGACTGTCTTTAAAGACCATTTAAATGGGAAAACCTGAACGATGCGGCTTTCACTCGGTAAGAATTACTTTTCGAATTAATCGAAGATTTTGTAGGTGATAGTTTGGTAGTAGCCATTATAGTATAAACAGCTAAACTGTATGTCTGTGCTTACATAAAACAACTCTTCCAGAACCTTAGTTATCAAGAGAGAAGGGAACTTCCTTTTCTCTTAGAGATGAAAGGCAGTCTCCCAAGACCCACTGGGCAAACTGCTGGACATTCTAGTTATCTTGCCAGGCCACAAACGCACATCACTTATTTTCTGGATCCCGAGAAAATGATTTGAATAACTTCTTAATAATGTCCTTCTGTCGGTGCTCCCTTTTAAACAGAGAGTGTATGGTAAGTACCTGAGAGCAGAAAGCTTCCGGAAAGCGCTGATCTATCAGAAGAAGTACCTGTTGCTCTTACTGGGAGGCTTCCAGGAATGTGAAGACGCCACCCTGGCCCTGCTCGCCCGCATGGGAGGGCGGCCAGCCTTCACGGATCTACAGGTGATCACCAACCGCCCCAAGGGCTTCACCAGGTTCCGGTCCGCGGTCCGGGTGTCCATGGCCATATCGAGGTAACTTACTGGAAAGAGAACACTTTCTAAGGGATTCTCGGAAGTATTTGGTGGGGTGGGTAGTGGTGGTAGAGTCCTCTCCCTGCCTGTGAGGCATCCCCTGAGGGAAGAACCTTCATTCTAATCTTCCAGGGATGGTTGCTTGAATTTTCTCTTCTCCTTGGTGCTACTCTGGCGCTCGCAAGCCTCTTCAGATCCACTGCCGATCGACCAGTCGGTTCCTCGTGGGAGGAGAGCTGCTGCTTCTCCTTTGGGACACTCTTGCCCTGAACTGCCTCATCAGGATCACTTAGCTGGTTCATCTCTGAGGGGAGGCTTCAGGCTCTTGGGTTTTTGCTTTTTAAAGTTTTTCCTGGCAGGTCACATTGAACACATCTTCAAGGAACTTTTTTTGAAAAATACATTTTCCTTTGAAAGCTAAGACAGCAGTTTCTTATAAGAAACTGAATAAGAAAGTTGAGGCGCAGGGCATGTTTCCCAAACGTTCGGTGGCCCTCGTCTCGCCCTGGGCCTCCTAGCCCCAGCCATGCGGCCCCAGCCAGAACTCAGGCGTTTTCGCCTCCTTGGTGCTGGGCGGACTGTCCCTCCTTGCTTCCGCTGCTCCCATCTGTGGTCCTGGGCTCCATTTACCCTTCCTTTGAGTGCTGGAGAGTCACTGTGGGAAAAGGAACGATCCTTGCCTTTAAGGCAGCCTAGTTGCTTGTTGGGAAGATGGGAAGAGCACTCATATCCTCACCCCACCCTCCAAAAACAACAACACTGTCATGGAGTCAGTTCTGATTCATAATAGCCCTGACATGGTTTCCAATACCGTAAGTCTTGACCGGAGCGGACAGCGTCATTGTTCTCACACAACATGATGCATACAGCTTTTTTGTTTTCTCAGTCATTTTATTGGGGGCTCATACAACTCTTATCACAATCCATCCATACATCAATTGTGTCAAGCACATTTGTACATTTATTACCCTCATCATTCCCGAAACATTTGCTTTCTACTTGAGCCCTTGGTATCAGCTCATTCCCCCCCCCCCCATGAACCCTTGATAAAATTATTTTGTCATATCTTACACTGTCCGATGTCTCCCTTCGCCCACTCTTCTGTTGTCTGTCCCTCAGGGAGGAGGTTATATGTAGATCCTTGTAATCAGTTCCCCCTTTCTACCCCACCTTCCCTCCACCCTCTGGGATCGCCACTGTCACCACTGGTCCTGAAGGGGTCATCTGTCTTGGATTCCCTGTGTTTCCAGTTCCTATCTGTACCAGTGTACTTCCTCTGGTCTCTTCAGATTTGTAAGGTAGAATTGGGATCATGACAGTGGGGCGAGGAAGCATTTAAGACCTAGAGGAAAGTTGTATGTTTCATAGTTGCTACACTGCACCCTGACTGGCTCGTCTCTTCCCTGCGACCCTTCTGTAAGGGGATGTCCAGTTTCCCACAGATGGGCTTTGGGTCCCCACTCTGAACTCCCCCTCATTCGCAATGATATGATTTTTTTGTTCTTTGATGCCTGATACCTGTTCCCTTCGGCAGCTCATGATCACACAGGCTGGTGTGCTTCTTCCATGTGGGCTTTGTTGCTTCTGAGCTAGATGGCCACTTGTTTACCTTCAAGCTTTTAAGATCCCAAAGGCTTTATTTTTTGATAGCCAGGCACCATCAGCTTTCTTCACTACATTTGCTTATGCACACACAGCTTTTAAGAAAAGGAGAGCTACTGCCTCCTTTTCTTGTTGATTCTTGTCCACAGCAGCCCTGTAAGACAGCGTAGAACTGCGCCCGGGCTGCCTGGCAGTCTGGACGCTGCCACAGGTTACCCTGTCTCCCCAGAAGCAGCTGCTGTTTGTGCCCACGCGCCTCCAGGGCTCCCTGTGCACATAACTTCGATGATCAAGCGGGGGCAGTCCCAGCAAGTTGCCAGTGACTTTGACTAGAGGAATTTGGAAACGATCCATCAATGCCATAGAAGTTACCTTTGAAAGACTTTTTTTTAAATAACTTTATTGGGGGCGATTACAACAACCTATCCATCAGTTGTATCAGTTAGCTCCTTCTCGGCACCTGCAGGTCTTTCAATTCTGTGCCCACCGTCGCCCTGCGTGCTTCATTCCCAGCCTCGCTGCTGCCCTTCTCCCGCGTCCCATCAGCCTGGAGCCAACGCCTGGCTGGACAGCCCTGGAGACCTCTGGGGCCACTAAGGGTGGGAGGGGGTCTGCAGCACTGTCCAACTGAATTTTCCCACAAACGAGGGTGTTTACATAGTTTTATGTTGGGTGTTCCTGAGTGTTCTGGAATTCTGTACTCATGTAAATGTATGGCATTGTTGACGTCTGGTGACATTTTATCTTGGGCTCTCTTTTAGAATGAAGTTTCTGGTTCGAAGATGGCACCGCGTCACAGGTTCTGGTCCCATCAATATTAATAGGGATGGCTTTGGACTGAATCCAGGTGAAGTCGTAACTTCAGCTTTCCCACATTTCTGATTCTCTGAGTTCTGTAGGTGTGGTGCTGATCCAAGTAACAAATTCTAGACCCAGTGGGCCCCACGACAGATTCCTCCCTTCTAACAATTCTGAGAGCTTTGCAGTTCCAAAGTATTAACTGACCTTTATGGAACATGGACTCAGTGCAGGTCCTGCTCGCTTCGTGTAGAAGGGGGCTTCAGAAAGTTCATAGAAAAAAATCCATTATCGTTCAGTTCCTTTTGTCTACAAACTTTCTGAAGCCCCCTCATATTGTCATGTGTTCTTCCAATCCTGTGATGCAGTTGCAGTTACGATTACTCTTTCCACCGAAGCATAGAAAGCCAAGGCTATTTGTCACAGGGTACCCTGTAGAGAGGTGGCGGTGCCAGGATCAAGCCCTGGCAGTGTAGCTCCAGAGTGAACCCCCTCCGTATGCCTGCATGTAAGAGCTCCACAGAGGACCACAGTGCCCGCCTTATGTGGAGGAGTTCTAGTTGGGGGCAAGACTTCATAGTATTTCAATAGATTTCTGAGTTGGCCAATGGGCTGCCTATTAATGGTAGCAGTTGAAAGCCCTTCTGTCCACACCTACCTACCTTTATTAGAAATGAGAATAAGTGAGCATTTAAGGCTTGAACATTTCAGGCATAAAGAGGAGGCCAGAGGCAGGGAGCTGAGTTAAGGCGGCTTGGCTGTGCTATGAACTGGTATTAAATGGCCTGCACAGACCCTTCCAGGAGCTGAGCTGCAGACACCGGGAGTTAACCAGGTGCCCTAAGCAGTTAGGCTTTTGAAAGACGCATCCTGACTCCGTAGTTGGACCACAGTGCGCAGTAACAGCTGGAGGGGAGCTCTGTGTTGTAGTCAGACGAGCAAATCTTGATTCTAAGGGTTTTTTCCTGACAAAAGTAAAATGATCAAAGTGACTTTGATTGCATTATCTATTTTTTTTAAATCCACACTATCATTTCCTCCCAAATTACTTCACCTCTCATCTATGATAACTAAAGTCTTTTAAAGAGAAAAGAGCCTAATCATCTGTGTTACTAGTAGGTATAGTCTAGATTATTCCTTTAGTACCCGGCCTTCTTAAGTGGTGGGAAGTGGCCATGATAGTTGAGTGTGTAACCACCAGCTGCTGTTCTGATCCGCAGAGAGAGACCTTGTGTGTGTGGAATAAAACTGTGCTCCTGAGATGTTTCAGTAGTGGGCTTCTCAGAAGTTGGTCACGAGGCCCTTGTTCTGAGGTTCCTCAGTGGACTCAGACCTACTCCCCTTCAGTTAATAGCTCAATAGGTATTCACATCACCAGGACTTTCCTGTTGAAATTTTTCAAGGGCGTGGGGTTTTTTTCCTTTTTCAATAAGGTACATTTTGGGTTATTGTAGGTGCTGAAAAGACCAATCCATTTTATCATTCTTCTGGTGGATTAGAGCTATATGGAGATCCAAGACATAATGCATATCGAGCACAATCAGAGCTGGACTATCCCAGGTCTCCTCTACCGTTTCAAAATAGGTAAGAATTTGATGACTGTTACCTTGAGTAGTTAACTGGATTAACAGAGAAAGATGGGATTGTGAGGGCGTTAACATCTTTGCCTTGAGCTCCCTCGCTCCCCCTGACTGCCATCCATTTGGTTTTGACTCATAGCGACCCGATAGGGCAGAGTAGAACTGCCCCAGGGGATTCCAAGACTGTAACTCTTTTTTTTCTCATTTAACAAGTTAAATGACAACACCTAAGACTGTAACTCTTTATGGGAGTAAAAAGCCTCGTCTTTCTCCTGAGGAAAGACTTGATAGTTTCAAACTGCTGACCTCCTGGTTAGCAGTCTGAGATAGCTGCTCGTGGTTGTGGTTAGGTGCTATCAAGTTAGTTCCAACCCACAGTGACCCAGTGTTCAACAGAATGAAACCCGCATAGACAACGTCTTCATAATTTACACAATCTGTGGCACAACTAAAACTAGTGTTTACATTTATAACTGGTTTCAAGGGCATAGAAAGCAGCTGGCCAATGAGCCAACAAAGTATTAAATGCTGTGATTAGACAATGGGAAACATAGTAGCTGACATTAATAGTCTCTGGCCATTAGGAAAACTCATTGACGTCTATATGACAAGACATACTCAACATCTATTGAGGTTTTTGCAATACTAAGCATTCTCAGGCTTAATTAGTAGCTTCTTTGAATTCCTTTTTTCTTTTTGACATCCCAAACTCAGTATCATAGCGCATATAGTTTAGGCATAAGGGGGCTTGAGGGTTTCCGTTTCAGAGGCTGGGGGCAGGGGCAGGCGGTAACTGATAAATTATTCTTGGTGATGTGACCTCATGTGCATGTTTTAACCCTATAGGTACCCAGGCCTTCCTGCTGATTTAAACCCAGGCTCCCTAGCATGTTCTCAGCTTCAGAATTATGATCCTGACAGAGCCCTGACAGATTACATCACTCGGCTGGAGGCGCTGCAGAGACGACTGGGCACTGTGCAATCAGGTGCGCGCTCCCTTGAACCAGTGCTGGACCCAGAACCCTCCTTTCACCCTGGGAAAAGCCTTGGTACTCCTGGTTAGGGTAATCACACCTTCCAGTCCAGTGCTGGAGTTGCCAGGTTACACACCACCTCCTCACCCCCAAGGTGAAACTCCATGTAACAAGCGGAAAAACTATCAAATAAACTAGTCAGACTGGTATGAGTAGTTGTCTAGTGTAAGGAATTCTGAGACATGATTGATCACCCCAGATTCCCCAAGCAGACAGGCTAGAGACCAGGGAGGCAGACA
>NW_022103920.1:58212233-58241653 GCF_000313985.2 Echinops telfairi
CAGCCAGTACTTAAGCACTGAATACAGCCACTATCAATACACGTGCTGCTCTGTGTGACCAAAACACAGCCCTGCACAAGACTCTTACTGTAACGACTCTTCATTTTTTCCTTTTTGCGTAACACGCAAAAAAATAATCTTCAACAGAGGTCCATTTTCTGTTTTATGGGGAAACCCTTCAGCTCATTACCGAGTAAAAAACTAGTTCATTTTAAAGTGATTAGACTGTCAACTTTTATATTTTCTACTAACCACACAAACTGTAGGCTAGTAACAGGTTATTTTATGTTAGTAGTTGATCTTTTCACTCAAGAAAGCATTTGTTTAACTCAGGTACCTTGAAGGTCACAGGAAGTGTTGGTTTTCACAGGAGGCTGGCTTGTATTGGTTGATTTGTTTTGAGCATCCAAATTTCACGAGATCTAGATTTTGAAGACCAAGGTTTATCAAGAACATTTACCCTACAGCACACTAGAGTAAATCTGAACATTAGCCCCAACCCCTTACCTTTCTACAGAGCCAGCCACAGTGCCTTTTTTTATTTCATCAAAAACGTTTATTTCTGTTTTGCAATTTCAGATGCTGCTGCAATTAGTAACTTTGTACGTATACTATTTCTCATCTGTGCTAGTATTTCTGTAGGATAAATTCCTAGAAGTGGAATTACTGAATCAAAGGTCCTGCACACTCATCATTTTGAAACATTATCAAGTAACATTCCAGAGTCTGTTCACATTTGTATTTTCTCTGGGAATATACCAGAGTCCCTTTTTCCCCCAATTCTTTTTTTTTAAATCATTTTATTGGGGGCACATACAACTCTTATCACAACCCATACATACATCCATTGTTTAAAGCACATTTGTACATTCGTTGCGCTCAACATTCTCAAAACATTTGCTCTCCACGTAAGCCCCTGGTATCAGTTCATTTTCCCCCTCCCTCCCACTACCCCATGAACCCTTGATAATTTATAAATTACTTTGCCATATCTTACACTGTCCGACGTTCCCTTCATCCACTTTTCTGTTGTCCATCCCCCATGGAGGAGGTCATATATAGATCCTTATAATCATTTCCCCCTTTCCACCCTACCCTCCCTCTACCCTCCTGGTATCTCCTCTCAGCACTGGTCCTGAAGGGATCATCTGTCCTGGATTCCTGTATAGTGCCTTTTAAATACATGTTCAAAATATCTTTTAAAAATCAACACACTTTCTAAGAGGGGGGATGGGGAGCAGGTAAAGGCAAAGGAGTTTTTGAATGGACAGTAATGGACCTCTCTTGCCCTGAGCGAACCAATCAGACACTAGTGCGAGCAGTCATTTAATTTGAAATTACTGAAACATCCTGCTTTTTCTCCCGCAGGTTCAAGCACTCAGTTTCATGCTGGCATGAGAAGATAATCCTTTGAAAACATCATTAATCAAAGTGATTTTTGAGCAAACTTCCTTTTGTAAATCACTGGTTCTTTTGTGCTTTTGTATTGTGTCTATTCAATGGGACCATTAGGAACACAGCTTATGATTGTATGCAAATCCCCTGCCAGCACATAGAAACTGGAAATTTGTATATAAGCATTGTGTATGTATTCATGCACAATAATCATTAAATTACCTGTATATTTGTGGAATGCTAATTTAAACGGTTAAGTTATAAAATATTGTGTATTTATCAAATGGGTGAAAAGATTAAACTTTTGCACATTGATACTGATGACGGTAGCTGGAGCTGTCCTGCACTTTTCTTAAAAGGCTACTGAAGTTACATGTTTCTGCTCATGTATTTGCTACTGGTGATACAGACAGAAAAGATCACTTGTAGAGACCTATTTTTGTATAATGGTAGAAGTTTTGGATTTTACGGGGTATTTTGTCAAGTCCTAAAATAAAAATTACATCACCATTTTAACCACTGTGCATTTGAACCTTTTTAACTGAACGATTCGTGGTGCTTATCCTCATTGCTCTTTTCATTTAGGATGTAAGGATTCGGAAAAGAGTCTTAGTCTCGGAATTAGGAACTCTTGGGGGATTGCTTTTCCTCCCTCCATTGGACAAGAGCGTTTTCCACCTTCTTTGTTATCAACCTTATATCTAGTTTTTATATTAGTATTTTCATGATTAATAAATACATATTTGTTTCTCTTGTCCAAAGATATGTTTACTAAGCCATGGCCCACTAAGATACAGAAATCATCGTAATCCAAAGAAACAAATCTCATTAGCCACAGAGCCCAATAGTACTGCCCAACCAAATTCCAGTTGGGCGGCTCTCAAAGATCCTCTATTATAAACCTCAAATTTGTCATATCCATATCTAGTACCATAGCAACGCACTAGAATAACAAGTAGTTTGGTGCTTATCTTCAGAGAACTTTGTCTCACCATTTGATGTTTTCTGACCTGTACCACCCTACAGGTAAGGAGCGTTGTTATGCATTACTATAGTTTCCATATTACCTTAAGTTTTGCATGTTAGCAGCTACAGTCCAACCAGGGGAGGTCTAGAGATGGCAGAGGTGTTCGAGCAATTAATTAAAGGCTTGTGAATACAACCCTTCTCAGCTAGCAGGGTTTGGCCTGCAAAGCTTTTATGCTCTAGGAAAGAAGGGACAATAGGAGCCCAACTTCCCTCCATTCACTTCCACTGTTTGACATCAAAGTCAAGTGCCATCAATTCTTATTCGGTGCTCCCACAGGGACAGGGTATAACTGCCCCTGGTGGTTTCAGAGAAAGCCTCAGCTTTCTCCCACAGAGCAATTGATGGTTTTGAACTGCTTACCTTGTAGTTAGCAGCCCAATGCACAACCACTGTGCTACAAGGCCTCCTTTTCTTGGGCATCTGCCATCAACTTGCTCTTCTCTTAATTTCTGCCTAAAAATTAAATTCCTTGAAGTCAAAATAGATTCACACTAAACATAAACTAGATGTACTTCAGGTTTGTATTTTATGCTGTGAACTACTTTACAGTCTGGTGAAATTATGGACATGTTTGCAAATATATAAAATATGTAGGATTCTGAAGGAAGCAACTTTATAGAAATAATTGTCTCATAAGCTGTTCATTTATTTCAGTCATGGTGAAAGTAAGACATTTTAAGAGATAGGCAACAATTAAAGTATGAAAATAGGTGATTTCTATTGACAAAATCAATAGATTTTGTGATGGAGCCTAGGTTTACTGACTAGTCCTAATTATCAAAAGACCACACCTCTTGTCAAGTCCATTCCAACTCCCAGCAGCCCTGTGGGACAGAGTGGAATTGCACCAGGTGGTTGTCAAGACTGAATCTGAGCAGAAACCTAATTTCTCCAACGAAGTAGCTGCTGAGTTGAACCACTGACCTGTAGGTTAGCTGTCCAATGCTTAACTTTCAGTGCCACCAAGACTCTCTGGCCATAATTAAAGGGAAAATTCAACTGCCAAAGTAACTAATGAAAGTAAAGAGGCATCCCCCCCCCCCCATCCAAGTTCCTAGATCCCATGAATTTGACCCACTGAAACATTTTACATTGGTAAATGCAATGTTTTATTTCTTGAAAAAACTTTAATATGAAAAACTCCAACAGCAGAGATCTTGCCTTTACAACAGTTTCACCAGAGTCTTGCAGCCTCTGCCCATAAGCAGCCCTGTAATTGACACAAGACAAACCAGACTTTGCCCCACCTAGTAAGACAGGCTATGTGTCCAGTCAAGCCCCCAGTTCCTGCCAAGTTGATTTTGGGATCTAGGCTTGGCAGAAAGTGACTGGCCTGCTTAAGGGGGAAAAGCTTATTACCCTAAAGGAAACTTAAATGAATGGAACTAGAAATGGAATATCCCTAACTGTATTCTGGGAGAAAAGTAAGGAACAACTTTGGAGAAAAGAGAAAAAAATTATTCCCTAAGATGTGACTGTGTGGAACCAGATACATTTCCAGTAGACTGACATATATTTAGTAATCAGATTAAATTACATGAGTATTAAGAATTCGTTTTAAGAATGATAGCTTATAGGAAATACCATTACTTAAGTCATGGTCATAAATCCCTCTTGTGCTGTAGACGGTGTGTCCAGTAAGTTTGTTTTTTTTTTGCCCAGTAATTTCTAATGGCATTATTTTTCTCTAACATCCCAATTACTCCTGAATATCATCACAGCATCTATGAACAGTTAATGATAGTGTCCTTTACCCAGGGTTTTCAAAAGTGATGGCTAGTCCCTACATGGCCTCCCCCATGCCCTTCCCCCACACGAAGTACCCAGGTGAGCAAGTAGCATACAGATTCCAAGTATTTTAGTAGCCTTTCTATACCTTGAAGAACTAGTCCAAAATCTGAAAACCATGTGTTTAATTTCCAGGATCTATCTTCAGCTCTCCCTCTCTCCATCTCTATTTCTTATCTGTGTGTGTGTTCTTATAAATAGTACCTGGAAATTTTAATGTTACAAAATCTGTCAAGTGCCTAGAGCTTCCCTGGACAATTTTCATGTTTTACTAATGAGCTTTACCTCATCAAAGCACCTGTAAAAGTACTCATCATAAAACTAATAGAGATATTTAAATGCCATCAAAAGTGAATGAATCTCATTCAATTAATACAATGTAAAAATCTTAAGTGGCTCTTTAAATTACACATTCCAAAACCAGTACACTAGGCATTGCCTTGTAAACTCTGGTATCTTCAAATGGTTTGCAGCTGACCATGATGTGAGTTCTTGCCATCTTTTCATTTTGATCGTCGTTTGTATCGGATAATTGGTCTTTCGGGGGTGTGAATCATGGTTGTATAATTCACACTGGGAAAATATCCATCAATGAGATCAAATTCATATAAGCGAAGCATAGTGGACCATATTGTCTTAATTTGAATGTAGGCAAAATTTTCCCCAACACAACGATGACGACCTGAAAAAAAATTTTTCAGAAAGATCACTTAAATGCTTCTCTCATTTCTTTTTAACTTTGCATGGTAAAGTGGTTTATCTACAGTTTGGATGAACAGTACATGCAATACACAATAAAATATATAAATATAATCCTAAACATTTTTACCTTCTGTTTCTACAGACAAAGGTCTTGCTAACTATATAATAACTTTTTCAGTGTTCTAATCTAACATTCATTTCAGTTAATAAGTTTGGAAATATTCTAGATCTCTCTGCCCCTAGAGGGCCCGAGTTAAAAGATCCAATGCTATTATATGTGATATCTGATGAATTAAAAAGGGACCACAAATTGGCACCAACTCTTCTGGGATAGAAATTTTAAAGGCCCACATAGACTAAGAGGGAAACTCTCAACAAGAAGGACTGACAGTGGCTCAGACATCAGGACACTTTTGAGGGTGGCGCTGGACCAGGTGGTGCTTCCTTCGATTGTACACAGGGTCTCCGAGTAGGAACTTACTAGATGCTACCTAGCAACAATAGTCGGGGGTTGGTACAGAACAACCAAGCTGAAGAAAGACACAGGAGCTAAAGGAAACTGGTAAAATACTATTATCCTGCAATCATGAAGCAGATACACAGATAAGTGTTGACTGAGGATGAAATGAGGAATGGTACTGCACCAACAGACAGATATAGGTTTAACAGGCTATTTCTACCTATGTATTTACATGTGCTACGAAAAAGTAGAGTATACAGGAGCAAAGATATAAAAACTAGCCATAAGCAAAGATATTACAGGGCTCAGGATCAAAGTCTTGAGAGACAATGAGGTCAGTTGGCATAGCACAGCCCACAAAGAATGTTCTACATCCTACTTTGGTGAGCAGAGGCGAGGCTCTTAAAAGCTTGCAAATGGCCATCTAATGTACAACTATTGGTCTCTTCCTATCCTAAGCCAAAATGAGTCAAGCACAGACACGTGGAAACAATTGTATAAAAGCATACAAAATGAATAAACTAACATGTTATAAATATGCAGATAAATAATTTATTATTACAAAAACTATATCATTAATGTGGTGATAAAAGAAGATTTGAAGGAACATTATACAGTGAAACCTATGAGCCAGAACTCAACTGGACTGCCTTGTTTTTCCTAATCTCACAAGGCTTTCACCTTTGACAAGGTGCATGCAGTCTTACCATTTTTCTAGCACTTACTTGTGCAAGTTGTCAGTATTTATTCATTAATCTGTTGACATAGTTTGCTGCAATTTGAAACAATCATTTAGTCTTCCTGTACACCTTTCTTTAGTTGCTTATATTTGAATACAGGCTAATCCACCCTTACAAATGTCCTCTAGAATAGACTTAGCAGTGAGTGAGTGGGAAGTGCTAGTATGCACCTTGTTATTTGTTCCCCCATTAAACCCTCACAGCCATACTAGTAAGAATAGGCTATTACAATGAGTTTTCAGAAAAGGAAACAGGGACTAATCTTTAGGCTTGTCTAAATGAAGGTGGCAACTAATCCACAGGGAAGAAGAGTGGCAAAATCCAAGATCAGAAGAGTATGCTATTAAAGCTTGTATTCTGGACCCGTTTGCAGAAGGCTAATGTTGACAATGAAAGCCCGGAATCCGTTTGCTGAGAGTCCCGATGTACTTTTGAATTCCTTCAGACCGTTAAACAGGGATGTGAGCAGTCTTGTCCACAGGCTGAATTGGAAAGTAAATGACTACAGATACAGTTTGGTTTACGTTTAACATGGTAACATCTGCTTTTCCCTTTTGACCCTATTTTAACTTGCCCCCCCCCCCCAGTTCCTTCTCTAACAGATTTCCACCTTGCACAGGTTCGAACTTTCACAAGTTTCACAGAGAGTATATAACTTCAGAAACCACCATTAGGAACAACTGTCAATGGGATGGTAAAAGAAAACAGATTTCAGCTTTCTTATGTTGTAAAAACGAGTTGCCATATATGGTAACTACCCATCCAATTACCTGAAGGATTCAAGTGGGCATTGTAGAAAGGATTCCTCCATTCAGCAGAACTAATGCCTCTACCAATTATTACAATCTACAATTCTCTTATGTCATATACCATCACATTAACAAATCTGTTAAATAAAGTTATTAAAACCTAACCTTCCCAAAAGACTTTATGCTTTCCTTCACATTTAGAAGGAGCCCTGTGGCATAAAGGGTTGCACATTGGGCTGCTAACTGCAAGATCAGCTCTGTGAAACCACCGGGCACTCCACAGGAGAAAGACGAGGCTTTTATTCCCACATTAAAGACTGAGTCTTAGAAATCCACAGTGACTGGCCTATAGGGTCCACGTGAATCCACTTGATGGCAGTTGAGTTTGGAGTTTGGGTTTCATATTTGGAAAACATGACCGTTGACCCAAAAGATATGTCACTAGTATTGTCACTAAAAAATACTAAATAAGTCACAAAATATAGATTTATCAAGGTATAGAGTATCTACAGTTATATAATGAGAGTAACAGTATTGTTATGTTCTTACCGGAAATAAAGAAGTTTATAAACCAGAGATTCATTTAACCTGCTCAAATTTAAAGACCATTTTATCATAAAATTTTTCACATAGAGATAAGAAGCTAACAATTCCAAAAGTTGGCAAACTTTCAAAAAGGGCTCCTTCTGCCTTTCTCTTGGATGCAACAATTTATTTATATATTAGTCTGAGATATCATCTGAAGGGTGTGGTTAACTTCAATATTTCTGTGGAACAAATTCACGAAGAGCCCTAAGTAAATAGGAAAAAAATTTAAAAATACAGTCAATCCCAACTCACGGCCATCCAACTGGACAGAGTAGAAACTGCCCTTTCATGTTTCCTAAACTTTTCATTTTTTAAAATTTTTATGGGAGCCTCATCTTTCGCCCAGAGGTGCTGGTGGATTCCAACCACTGACCTTGCATACATAGCAGCTCAGTGCATAATCTGCTATGTCACTGGGGCCAGTTAAATAAGAGAGAAGGGCCTGAAAAGACAAGGCAGGCAAAAAGGAAATAGAGCACTTTGTAAGGATATTATTCACAGGACAGTATCTTTTAGTACAATTTTTCCCCAAACTTGTAGATTCTATATCTACAAAATTTTGTAGCGATGCCCTTACAAGGCAGAGGAGAGATGTACATACAAAGATTCATGGATTATTTTCACAAGGACACATATGCTACCTGGAGAAATATTTAGGATCTAAAATGTCGTCTTACCAGCTCCAAATGGCACATAAGCAAATTTCTCTGCTGATGTTGGGTTGTCCGTTAAGTAGCGATCAGGATTAAAGTCCAGAGGTTTTGACCATGAGTCTTTCAGTCTTTGGTTGACCGTGGGAGACACACACACCTGATGGCCTGGAGGAATGGTATAGCCTGCCACAGTCTATAAATGAGAGCGACACATTCCTTTAGATCAGCAGTTCTCAATCTGTGGGTCATGACCTCCTTGTGGGGGGTCAAACGACCCTTTCACAGGGGTTGCCCAATTCATAACAGTAGCAAAATTAGTTATGAAGTAGCAATGAAAATAATTTTATGGTTGGGGGGCTCACCCCCACAACATGAGGAACTGTATTAAAGGGTCGCAGCATTAGGAAGTTGAGAACCACGGCTTTAGATAATTTAAAAATATGCTATCCAATAGTCACATGTTACTTTATAACAAAGCAGTAATGTGTGAGCTATACAAATACGAAAAAATTAGCTAGATGACTACGTCAACTAAAAATTCTAATTCACGATTATGGTTGAAGTACATACAGTGAAAATGCAGTTGTAAAGACCTCAACTAAGGTAGCATTTCGGGAAGCCTGAATTATACACTTCCATACAGTTGGATTTTTTTTTTCCATCAAAGTAGATAACTACTTTTAAAAGCAGGAAGAAGAAATTTTCATTTGAAAACGGCTAAATATTATAGGAAAGTGCAGAAAACAGACTAGCAGATAATTGTGTAAAAAGTTTTTATATATGTAGACTACGTAAAATGGAAAGTTATTGTTGAAGAGTGTTTTCTCTTTTAAATAAAAATAAATTCTCTTTGATACTATTATATAGCCTCGTGGTATATAAAAACATGTCAGGGTGGGGAGATTGGCCCATGGACTTACCTGGGGTGTTCTGGCCATTCTCATTATGGTCATGATGGGCGGTCTAAGCCTTAAGGTTTCCCTAATACAGCGATCAAGTAAATTCAGATCCTTAAGCTAAAAAAGATAAAATATGTCCTGATTTTTACAAATATGTAACATCTCAAGAGTACTATACATTTTTTTGAAAAAAACTAAGATTGTATAAGATTGCTTGCATTTTGGAAGGGAACACACAAGTAACCAGTTCAAAGTGGCTGAGAGCCCCGTGTCTATCACTGTCTGTGGTCAACAAGGGAAATAAAGGACGGGCAAGAAAACAGGCAGAGAGCACTGTGCAAAGTGGGACACTAAGGAAATTCAACAGTCATTCCGCCAAAAACAATGAGCTTGCCAGCAAAAAACTCTTAAGTACCCTTTTTCCAAACTCTGGACAGAAATAAAAAGTCCTCCAACAGTCACAGAAGAGTTTATTCAAGTAAAACAACTGAATCTTGGTGAGGACAGTGAGCTCATCCTATTTCTACCTTTCTCTCTCCAGCTCCAGGAGAGCCTAGCAAACCAACAGCCTGGCAACTTCCGTTGCTTTAAAAACAGCAGCCTAGCAACTACTAGCGGAAGCAGAAGCATCCCAGAGCTCCACACCAGAGACCTGTCACTGGCAAGCTCCACGAAAAGCTCCACTCTCAGGTCTGTCTATATTTGCTCTGACTCAGAGCTCTCTCAATCAGACAGCCTCAGCCCTAGAGATTGTTTGTCAAAAATGACTAGCAAAAAATTTTAGGATGGAGACCAAAAAAATCATTCAAGGAAAAAAGGAACCTGTAGGGTCATTATGAAGGAGAACCAACTCTACTTACATTAATGGCATGACAAAAATTGAGATAGAATTAGTAATCAAAAACTTCCAAGAAAGAAAAGGCAAGCCAGATGGCTTCAGTGCTGAATTCTACCAAGTACATAAAGGATTAACATACACAAAAAGGAGTGAATGTTTTCTTACTCATTCTACAAAACCAATATTATCCTGTTACTAAAACCAGACAAGGCCATTCCATTAAATCTATGACCACTATCCTTTATGAATATAGATGTAAAAATCCTCAACAAAAACTAGTAAACTGAGTCCAGAAATATATCAAAAAGATTACAAACAAGAGTCAACAGGATTTAGTCCAGGAATTCAAGGCTTAACATTTGAAAATCAATTATGTAAAACACTAGGATAATAAAATAAAGGAATCAAATAACAGGAAGACATGACCAGAGTGTGCTTCGAAGGTGGAATTCTAAGTTCTCTCTTAGGCTCTTCTCTCTTCCTTTCAATCCAACAAACTGGGAACCCCACTAGCACTACCACTTTTGACAGCAGTCAGGGAAGCAGTGCACAGGGCATTCTAAGCCTGGAGTGTTCTGCGTGATTCAGTCGTCTGTGTTTTATAAGACACACAACAACAGCGTCTCCTCTATTCCCAGAAGCCACTTTCAGGTAGAGGAAATAAGTACCAAAGAAGAAACCTCAAAGATTTCTAAGGTGCCAAACCCAAGCACATCTGACATAGTTTAATGGACATCCCAGGGAAGGCTGTGGCGAATTCTCTCAAAGAATGGAAGTTAAGTAATTTAACCAATATGATAAAGAAAAATCTCAAATTGCCCCTCTCACCGCAGATAATAAGGCAGCAGAGAGACTGGCAACCCAAACAAACCTGGTCATAAGTCAGTGGAGGCAGGTCCTCTCCGCAGACCGCTCTCTGTTCCAAGTAACAGTTTTCTTGAAGTGCTTTGTCTTGGGCCAAAAAGAAGCCCAGCCAAGCACTAGTAGTTGAGGATGTATGCTGCCCTGCCAGCAGCAGTCCAATAAGCAACCCTGCTATCTCATCATCTGTGAGAAAGCATCCATTTCTGTGGGATAAACCACATAGACACACTTAGAATTTGGCAGACACATTTCATGCCTAACCTGTCAATAAAAGAATGAATACATTTTTTAGACATCATGAAATCCTTTGATTTGCCTACCACAAGCCACATTATTTTTTTCCTTACAAAAAAGGGGCTAAACCAATAGAAGACAATGGTTTTGATTGGAGAAGACTTCACTCTAAAAGCAAATGTCCCACTCTGTCCAGTCACTGGGAGTTCAGTAAGGAATGGGATTTCAACAACTTGAATGTAAAATGTCCAAAGCTTTGGGAGTAAATAATGAAGATGGAAGGGGGAAGGGTGCACTGAACTGCTTGTGATTACACAACTCATGTTAAAGGTGATTTAACCATGGGGTGGGGGGATGGAGTCAAGACTGGATGTGATGGAACGATTGAATTGTATGACATGTAAACTATGTGCCAATAAAACTATTGGGAGGCAAAAAAAAAAACAAAAACTATTGGGAGGGTAAATATCTGTTGTATGGGTGAGAACCAACTGATTACATTAATTAATTAATTAATTAATTAATTAAAATAAATAAATACATGTCTGAAAATCATAGCTACTGACTTGTTTTGACAATATAATAATTTTAACAATATTAATTAACTGCATTTTAACATGTAATTTCCTATTTTAATTTAATTTTATGTAATTATTTCTTACTTGTATGTAGACTCTAATAAAGTTTGGAGCATGTCATCAGTTTTGTTCTCTGACTGTCTGCGTTTCTGAATTGCCTTACAGAAAAGATTCTTCATCTCCTGATGAGCTCTGTCCCTGCGCCTGTAATTCAAAAATGAAACCATTTTCTTTAAGTCAATAATAGGTTCTAGCATCAAATTAACTTTACAAAATAACCAGGACCGGGGGCATAATGGTTGGGCTGGTAATCAAAGGTGCGGAGAGCTCAAAACCACCAGCCGCTCCTCGGGAGCAAAACGGGGCTTCTACTCCTGTGAGGAGTTTCCATTTCAGATACGCGCGCGCAAAGGCAGTTCCAGCCTGGCCTACAGGGTTCCTACGAGTCAGAACAGACTCAATGGCAGTGAATGAATGACATCTTACAGCAACCTAATTTTGGAACTCAAATAACTGACAAATATTCATAACTAACAGGAAACAGGTCATAAAAAGCTTAACTAATACTGTTATTAAGAATTTACAGACAATAGTTCATTTCTAGTAAGAACTAAGTTTTAACACCATATACCCAATACTTAACACATCATCTGTCTTCTAATTAAAGAGTTAACACAAATTTTGATTCAAATGATTATTTCTTTAGAAGCATTCTACAGTTCAACAGAAAGTAGAACACTTAAATTACTCACTCAAAATTTTCATTTTAACAATCAATTCTTGAAGCAGGAGATCTCTAGATCTTCTGTAAGGTAAGATTTTACTTCTCATTTTCTAAGATAACATTGTTTTGGCAGAGTGAAAAACACCAGGTAAGTCAGAAAACAAACTTCCGGTTATAAAACTGTACGTTTAAAGGTGGGCACTTACTATGTAACAGACACTGTGTTAAATGTTTTACATTCATTACTCACTGTAACCTTCTGTAAGGTAAATACTGTTGATTACCCTCAATAGCCAAAGAGGAGGACACAGTAATTTAAAACAGGTCAGCATGACACCCAAAGCTACTCTGAAGCCTAGCTCAATAAAGCTGTTGCCCTGCTTCATTTTCAGGACTGCTAGTGATGACCAACTGACACAATATGCCCTAAAGGGACGAAGCCGCTGCAGCCTAACAGTATGAACAGGGCAGAAGCAGGAAAACACAAGGCCTTTTTTTTTTCTTTCATATTTTATTATATCTACTGAAATCCAGTTTAAAATATGGTGCAATTAAGTCAGCGCATCCAGGCATGTACTTTCCTCCATCTGGGTAAAAGTCAAGGTGACCACAGGCATTTGTAGTCCCAATACCCAATTCAAAGAATAAGCAAGTTGCATTTGTGTGAATCACATCCACGTACTCAGCATCTGAGGGGTGCAGGCTGACTAGAGTTGGAGTGTTGTGGAAATAAGGCCCTGCTGGGTCCAGCCCAGTGATTCTTCCAAGACCTGCTATTCTTGATCCAGCTTCCCCCTCCAGATGTGCTCCTAGGCTGTGGCCAATCAAGGGCACTTTAGAAGGCGAATATCCAAACTTTGTCTCCAGAATATTGACCAAATAAGCCACCTCGCCCCGAAAACACAGAGGTTGTTGTTAGCATGGATGTACTGCAGCGAGCCATCAATCCAGTCTAGGTTAATGCAGTTCACATCTTCCACTTGGAGATGGTTCAGACATGAAAGCACTCAGCAATTGACCACAAGGTTAGTGGTTATAACCACCAACTGCTTTGTGGGAGAAAGATGTGGCAGTCTCTGCTCTACTCCTCTAGAGTCAGAGTCTTGAAAAGCTCTCGGGGGCAGTTATACTCTGTCCTATAAGGTCGCTAAGAGTCAAAATCAACTTGATAGCAATGGGTTTGATGTTTTGTTTGTTTATTTTTTAAAGTAAATTGAATGATCTAGTTAAATTGGTTGGTTTGGGCAAGACAGCGCACAACTGGGCTGGAGTGTAATGAGCCTATCATAATGAGCTAAAAAATCATGACCTCATTCAAAAAATAGGGCAGGGAGAAACAAGTATGTAGAACACTTAGGAAGAACTCAAGAAGGACCAAAATTTGTGCTAGGTGTGCTAACATACTATGTCTGAGGGTAGTTTGGGAACCTCAAATCTTACAAATATATGATGGCCCCAGAGAAGCCTATAGAACAGCTGGCTGCCCTTTTCACTCTCACCCTCTTTTAAGCTGTAACTAGACCATGTTCACTGCCATAAAGTCAATTCTGACAGAGGCAGCAAAAACAGGAATTACCGACTATCTTCTCTCCATCCCTCACTTATATCGGAATGAATCAACACAGTTACAGGCAGCCTACTAAGCTGCAAGGCACTGAGCTACACACCAACTCCTTGGAGCAGCATTTCTTCATATCAGAGATGATCCTGCCCTTAAGAAAACCAAGTACAGTTAGCAAAGACCCAAATGAAAAACTAAATACAGGCACTAACACTTCAAGATATAAAAATTTCACAACAGCACAAAACCGTTAAAGACTGGTTCGAATGTTTAGAGGAGAGCTGTGATCACTTTTAGATTAGAGCATAGGTTTTACTAAGTACAAGGGATATATAAGATACATAGATTTTTAAACATTAAAATACATGAACAAATCACCTTATTAAACTGAAATGGACCTTAAATGAGTGAAATACATAAAGTTATAACTATATAAACCTATGATGAAATCTTCTGTGATAGGAGTTCACATTCACTCCTGATTTATTAGTTCAATTTAAAATCTGTTAAAGCAAAGTATAGCAACACTGCAGTAATGATACAAAACTCTTTGAGTGTAATATCTTGATAGTTCATAAATTCCATACCTGAAACTTGGCAAAGGCAGCCAACTAGGCAACAGCCACGCTGCGTGGCTAAAACCTCCATCCAGATCTGCATACAGTTGTGCCACCTTCCTGTTGAGTTGACTTCTGATTTCGATTCCATGTAAACAGTGGCTAGCTGTTAAAATGATGAGCTCGGAAAGAGCTTCAAACAAATCTGGGGGGGGGGGGAGGGAGATAATTCCTATTATTGTTTACAAAGGTTCTTGTAAGACAGCGGCTCTCAACCTGGGGGTCAAGTGACCCTTTCACAGGGGTCGCCCGATTCATAACAGTAGCAAAATTAGTTATGAAGTAGCAACAAAATAATGTTATGGGGGTGGGGGGACCACCACCACATGAGGAACTGTGTTAAAGGGTCAAGGAATTAGGAAGGTTGAGAACCACTGCTGTAAGGGATTCTGTTCTCTTAGAAATACAAAGAGAAAAGCAGACCAACAACATCCTATTCATATTACTAAATATACTCATGCATAAGCCAAGTTTTCAGCTCATTTTTATGCAGTTTTTGTGGTAAAATTAAGTGCCTTGGCTGATATTTGGGTAGGCTTATATTCGAGTATACAGGTGTGTTGTCAAAAGTCTACAGACGCATCAGAGCAGGGAACTGAAGAGAAATAACCCAGTGACTGCAAACACCCCAGCCCTCTGGGTAGCTCACATAAATGCCATAAGGGCCGTGCGCTAAGGAGCTCCCCTTTAGCTTGAAAACACAAAACGGAATGTGGTGAGGGGATTGCTAAGCCCTTCTGAGTATACTAAAAGCAGCAAAAAGGAAAAAAGTGTAAGTGGGCTGGCTGCTAGAAATAAGTATAACAGCAGCAGCCACCAACAACTGGGACAAAGACAAAATAAAACAGAAGACACAAAAAGTCTACAGCATCTGACAGCAATAATGAAGTGCTTCTCAAGGAATGGAGAGTCAAAAATTCAAGACAGGATGATCTCCCAGGTCACAGGGATGATCAGGACTGAAAGGCGGAGCCTCGTACCAAAGGAAAACTAGCCACTCACTGGTTTCCCATAGAAAGCTGTCATCACTTTCATGGGCTTCATCTGACCTTTGGCTAAGGAAAAAGGCCGGCTATGAGAAAAAGCTGTGGGGAAAGACACCTGCAAGGAAGAGACACTTGAAGGAATTTTTCTTCTGCAGTAAATGATCCAGGGGAGCTACAAAAGCAGAGACCTACACTTTATCCTGGATTATGGATATAGGAGAAAAGTTTTTCATTGGTAGGGGAGCAATGCGTATTTTCTTTTTCTGAAATGGAGGTAATAGGCCATATATACTCAGGTATAAGCCGACCTGAATATCAGCCGAGGCACCTAATCTTACCACAAAAACTGCATTAAAAATGTGCTGAAAAACTCAGTAAGTTTGGGAACATCATAATAAGTTGGAATCAACTTGACGGTAGTGGGCTTGGCATTTTTGGTTTTTGGAGTAAGCTATTTTAGGGTTCTGCTAAATAAACATAAATCACTTATTCTCAGGTATATTTTAAATACATGGTAATCATAACATTCTTCTATTATTACTTGCAAAGTAGTTTTGCATACACTGCAATTTATTTTATATGCATACATTCACGCTTATATTTCTATTCACAGAAAAGTAGAAATATTAGTACAAATTACAAAACATTTTCCACTTACTTTTTTCTCCACTTTCTCCCCAACTTTCAAAGTATTCCTTTGTTTCTTTTTCAATTATAGAAACATGCTCTCTAAATTGGGCTATGTTGAGGCCACTTTTTAGCATTTTCTTCTGTTCCAAGAAAACCTTCAGAAAATTAAGGATGTCTATGAGCACAATCCATTTTTGTTTTACCTCCAGATCCACGGGGTTAGCATAACTGTGTAACTCTCAAGGTAAACAACTTCCTGATTCATTTAAAAAAATAACTCCTTTTCAAAGGGACACCAGAATGGGAAACTTGCAAAATGTATGCACATATTCCAAGGAACATGTAGCAGACGCTTGCTATCACGGCCCTAGACAAATGATCAACTAGGAAACCTACGTGCTACCACTCCTGCCTCCAAGACTTTCTCTTCTTAATCTGGTTATCTCATCTCCCAACCCAACAAAGAAGCCAACGAATTCACCCTGCAATGCAGTGAATTGGTTAATATGACTCTTCTAACCATACTTTGTTACTCCTAGCAAAGGACTTCCGTTGCTGAGAAAGGATGTGTGGAGTTAACAAACTGACGGAAGTATGACTCAGCAGTGAGTGATTGCTAAAAGTTCATTGGGATTGCCATTCTCCTGGGTACCAAATAACCCATCTCAAAAGCAGGAGGTGGGGGTTTTACCACCAGCAAGAGAAAAAGCCAGGATTGGAGCACATCCTTTGGCCCTCGAGATTCCTATACATGAAACCTTTTGATCCAGGAAATGGCTTTGGCACTAGAGGAGTGACACAGGTGTAGCAACTGCAGGACCAAGAACTGGATTATGAGATAGAAAAGCGGTTCATAGGGCAAGTGAGCAGAGTGCTTGGGGGCAGGAGGCTGGCTTGTGGAGTGGTTGCCCAAGCACTTAACTGGTTAAGCAGAGTTTACTGACCCAAGTAGCTAGTGCTGAATGCCTTCAGGTTGAGATTTATAGCAGGTGGCATGCCTTTTGAACATTTACTGACAGCCCTAAAGAGGGCAGAGGGCAGGTCCAGAAGCAAAGGGTCAGAAAGAGAGAGGACTGAACAACTATACCCTGAGCATTTCTGACCTGAATTGTATGTTAACTTCCATAATAAAGCCTGTAATCATGAGCATTGTTCATAATTTGTGTGTGGCTTTTGTAATAAATTATAGAACTCAAGATGAAAAATAAAGAGTACAGTGGGAAGGACAAAGGAAGTGGGTGGAAGTGGTTACTCGTTGATTGGGCTGCTAACTCCAGGGTCAGCAGTTTGAAATCACCAACCACTCTCCTTGAAAGAAAGACCAGGCTTTCTACACTGCCGTAAAGTTTCCGTCTTGGAAACTCACAGGAGTAGTTCTGCCCTACCCTACACGGTCCCTGTGAGTCAGCATCAACTTTATTGATGGCAATGAGTTTGGCTTTATTTTTTGGTGGGAGGGACGGCTAGTGTCAGAAAGGGTAATGAGTGTGGAGGGTGGAGGCAAGTCAGACCTCTTGCCTTGTGGCTACTGGCTTAAGGTCAAACATGGCCTCCATGCTATTTTCACACACCATTATGGTTTACTGTTCTTTTAACACTCCTTCACAGTCTCCCTTTCTATTCTCACACAAGCCACATTTTTCACTGACGCTGTGGTTCCGACTCACAGTGCAGTGACTCGATGCACAACAGTAAGAACCACCTGGCCCAGCGCCATCCTCACAACTGTCCATTGTTGCAGCCACTGTGTCAATCCATCTTATTGAGGAACTTCCCCTTTTTGCTGCCCCTCAATGACACTACAGAATTCCAAAACCATCCGAGCACAATAAATTCATACTTAGACAATTGATGGATTTAATCTTTTGGGACATTTGTATTTCAAGACTCTGATAAACTATGTGAATACATTAATATATATATTTGATCAGAAGGATGTTCTAGACAGCATGCCAAAAATCTGCCAATGTTTTGGATTTGTTAGTCAGCTTTTTGGTTCAATGTAATCACAGAAAGGTACCCATACCTGAAGGAGCTGCATTTTTAAAGAGGGGTGAGAGTAACCCACTACCTCAACATGGCTCTACATTTACAATGTTTAACCTACCAGGTGTAACTGTCACAGTATAGAGTTCTCTTTCTTCAACAGTGTCACTTACCGGATTAGGCACATCGTATGCAACTCCCTTTCCAAACACAGGTGTTGTCAGATGCTGGTACACATCTTCTGCATTCAGATCTTCATTTTTACTATTAAAAAGCAGGGCAGCAGCATCGCTCCCCAGAAGGTAAGTAAATTTCTTGCCCACCATGGTGAAACTAAACACAGGTCCATACTAAAGGGGGAAAAGCAGCCATGGTGATTAGCAATATATATACATATATATGTATATAGATATATACATACATAGCACTAAGATTCTAATTCTTTTAACACAAAAAATCTGTTTTCACAAATGAAAAATATGTTCATAAACCTTAATGCAAATATTTTCATTTTGCCAACCCTTCTCTAGTCTATCTAGATTTATAATTATGAGGGGTTTCAAAAAGTTTGTGGGAAATGGAATTAAAAGATAACAGAATTTCTTCACTCATTTGCAAATGTAGTGTAAGTACAATTTTTTCCTGTTTTTTCATTGTTTACATGGAAAATTTTTTATATAAATACCATAATTTAAATTTACTTATTAACTGTTCCATTAATGTACTTATGGCTAGCTTTTCTTTTTTTATTGTTTTTTATTATAGGTAATTGTGCAAAGAACAGATCTGAGAATATAGAACTTTCCCTTTAATTAAAAATAAAATAAATAGCCACAAAGGATGACAATTTTTATAGTGCTTGTTATCTGAGAACACCAGATATTTATTTAGTATCAGTTTTATTACCACATTTTCATCACTACTGTATGATTTCATTTGGTAGATCTCTTAATACAGTTAGGCAAAAAGTTCCTCCTGTGCAGTTTCCTGATTACTAGTGAAGAGTGGCTTCATAAGGCAGGTTCTGGAGACACAATAGTGAGCAAACAGAAAAACACTGTCCCTGGCTTATGAAACTTGACCTATTTGGAAAGATGCATATTAATGAAATAACCACATGGTGGTTGTTCAGTCATTTTACACTCAAAGAGAGCGCCTATAGGACAAAACAGAGCTGGCCATAGTGTGTCCAAAGCGCTGATCTTTACTCCCACACAGCCGCTTACTGGTTTAAATCATCAAATCTTTTAGTTATTAGCCAGGCACTTAATCATTGCCCCACCAAGGTCCTATAGATGTGAAATTGCCAACATGACAGGTATCAACACAAGGCAAGAACTGTGATTAAAGAATCTGCAAATGAGAACTTTGGGAGCAGAAGGGATACCTGAACTAAAGCCTGAGAGATGAGTAGGACCCAGCTTGATGACCAAGCATGCACAAAGGTCCTTCAGGAAAGAACATAAAAGGGAAGACCAGGCAGAGCCTCATAGACCCCATTTAAGAGATGTTTTTCCTCGAAAGCAATGAAAAGAACTTAAAAACCATGAGAGTTTAAAACAGCACTAACCTAGCTGGTTTTCAGTCTTTTTCATGGAAGACTACAAGGAAGCAAGGGCAACAAACAGAGCCAGTTAGAGCTTAGGGCAGGAACCTAATGATGAATGCTTGGTACAAGGTAACGGTGACATAGTGCAGACAGAAGCAAGCAAATACTAAGTTATCTGAGACAGAATTTCAAGACTTGGCCATGGCTAAGTCTCAAGGATGAATCTTAGGTTTCTGATGCTTTGTAAAAGTGGATGAATGATGGTAGCAATCAGTGAGATAGAAATGGAATAAGACAGCCAGGCTTAGGGAGAGAAAAATTAGGAGAGAATCCACACAAAAGTGACTCTGATGTAAATGTTCATCCTCTGGAATTGTGAGATAAATATGTTCTCTTCTTTGAAATCACCTTCTTGTTGAATTTCTGCTACAGTGGCACTAGGAAACTGAGAAACATTTTGGGGGGAAAAGGTTTGAAAAGTAATTCTTTAAATTAGTACTTACCTTCTCATATGCATTTTCTAGGAATTCAATTGGACTTTTCCCAAATGCTACTGCATGACCAAGGAATGGAATTGGAGAGAAAATATATGGTGGGTTTTTCTGCAAGATAAAAATTTTAAAACTTTCAGTTCTCATTTAGTTTTATAAAAGAAATCCAGTATACAAGTATTTAAAAATGAAAGCTGTGATGAATACTAAAGAAAGTTATCAAAACACTAAACAGTAAAATTAATTTAAGAATAGCCCATTTGCAAATATCTTAAGAGAATAGCCATAGTAAAAGGAATAAAAAAATTTTAAATGAGGATTAGGCTAAAAGACTAGATGCTGGGCACTGCCCGGAACATGGCTCTATGCAACTGTTGGAAAGGAACCAGACAAACAAGAGAGACAATAAGTAGTTTGTTCACCAGTAGCTTAGACACCCATTCACTATTTAGTAACATTCAAAATCTTGCCAAAGTTGATTGTAATAGAATTGTACAATTCTACTTGGTGTGATTAAACAATGGAATAATGTTATTAACTCCCAATTAATTTTTTTAAGTCCAAAGCCAAATGGACATATTTCTGAACACTTAACTTTACAAAAAGCACAAGAAGGGAAAAAAAATATTGCCTAGAGGAGGCACAGAAATATCAAAACATTAATTTGAAGTGTGGAAAGCAGAGAGATCATTTTAAAAGCTACATTTATCAGTATGCAAAAGACACCTCATGCTTCTTGCACTGTAAAGGAATGAGGTCCTCTCATCTAAAAGAGAAAGGAGAGGAGGGACCAGCTCATGAGGAAGCTCATGAGGAATCTCTGCAGTACTCACCATAGAAGGTATTCTAGATGTCCCAAAATGAGACGTGCAGATTGCAACACTAAGTCTGCTGGAAATCAAACTTGCAATGATGAAAAAGGATAATCTCCCTCGGGTCTATGGTGGCCTCAAGGATCACCCCTCACAGCCCTCCTCCAGGGACCATAGAACCACTCAAGGGTACCTTATCGTTATAAAGACAAATGACCTTTTCCTCAAAACCCACGTATAGGCGAAGAATAACTTTGCCTTATGCTTGTTGTGGTTCAAACAAAAATAAGAGCTACTTGGTCCATCATTGTAGATGACACTGTCAGGAAAAAGAAAAACTTAAAAAAATGTTGATTGGTGAAGGATGCATTCAACAAATATAATTGGGTGATATAAAGCCAATAGTAAAATAAAGCCATGACGTTAGAAAAAAATGGTACTTTATTAGCATCAAGGAAGCTCCCAAACACTTGAGCAGTTACTCCCACTCCACCAAACTGAATACATCTCCCTTCACACGGATGTAAATCGCCATTAGGGGCAGTGTCACAGCCCACAAGATACTGAACCACAGAAGGGCCCCCACCAGGATGGTGGCCACCACGATTACAGATGCCAAGAGCACCGCCATTAGGGTCCCCACCATGGCCCCCAGAGCCACGGCGGCGGCCAGCACGGCCACCACGGCACTCAGGGCAACAACCACGGCAACGGCTGCCAGTCCAACCAGGGCCACTACCGCAACCAGTGCTGCGGCCAGCACAGCGATGACCACGACCACTAAAGCGGCGAGCACGATCGCGGCCAAAACCAGGCACGCGACCAGCGCAGCCACCGCGACCACCAGGGTCGCGGCCACCAGCACGACCCCCAGCACTAAAGCCAGCAGGGACACGGTGGCCCCGGCCGCCAGCGTCACCAGTAGCAGTGCCGCCGCCACGGCCGCCGCCCCGGCCCCCAGAATGCCCGCCACCAGGACCCCCCCGAGAACCGTCGCCGTGCCTGCAGCCAGCGCCGCGGCTGCCACCAGCGCCAGGGCCATGAGCGCGGCCGCCAGTCCCAGCCCGGCCAGCAGGGCCAGCACGCAAGTCAGCGCCGCGGTCGCCATCCCCACCAGTCCTTCAGCCGCCTCGACCACCGCGTCTCCCACCCGCACCCCCGAGGGGACACCTACCGCCCCGGCCGGCAGCTGGGCCCGGGGGCCGACAGCGAGGCGGAGCAGGTAGACCAGACTGAGGGTGAAGGTGCAGGAAATCAGCAGCAAGGACAGGAGGCTACCGCCTTTCACCTGCTCCATCACCTGCCCCAGCACTGACTCGCCCGCCTGCTGCAGAGCCAGCCACGCCATTCCGGCGGCAGCCCGTCAGAGATGATGGAGGCCTAGGTCTCCTCCACGCCCCGGATGCGATGGAGCGGTAGAAGCCAGCAGATGGGCGTCGGGACACCGGCCCCGAGGTCCCCTTCTAAACTCGGACCCCACCCTCGACTCCCTAGCACGCCACCGTCCCGTCACAGAGGGGTGGGGCCTCCCGCTGGCCACGCGGCCACGCCTCTTTCGAAAGTAGCTGCCCCGAGGTATCCTTGCGCCACGACCGAGAGGCGGTGAGAAAAGGCTCGGTGCCAAGCGTGGGGAAAGATAACGTCGGCTAAAGAGACAGCTGTTCCCTTCAGAGTGCTGCGTTTGGCTCGCCGGGGCGGAGCGGTGGGAGGGGCCTGGCGGAGGGATCTCCAGGCGAGGGAGGCGGCGAGCAGCGCAGCAGCTGCGGCGTACTCGGTGATTGCACCGCGCGCGTCTGAGGTGATGTCGGCTTATGTGACGTCAGCGCGGGTGATGGGGTAAGCGCCGCCCCTGGATGGGCGGGTCCAGGGACTGACTGCCCGCCCCTCGGCCGCCTCGGGCTCCTCCTCCCGCCGAGACAGCTTGGCTGGAGCCCGCGGCGGCTGGACTTGTGCAACGGCGCTTCGCACGTCGCGGTGGGGCGCTAGGGCAGTGCCGCCGCAATCCAAATCAATTCCACGGGCATAACATTGTTAGGTATGCGGCATGATACAGGAGGAGCTTTTCCAAATGAGGTGTAGAGATTTTAAAATGTCGTGAGGGAGTAAAAAATGCGCGGTTTGAGGTAACCCCCCCCTCCAAGTGCACTTGTTCTCCGCGTGTGGCAGTCAGGGTTTAAAAGCGGGCTTCAAGCCTATGGCCGCAATCAACTTTGTCTCGACAGCCCTGAGGTTTTCCAGGAAGCATCGTCCTTTCTGATCACTCGCACCTACTTCTGGCCGGATTATTTATTCAACCCACCGTTGAGAGCCATGAATTATGCTGGGCACAGAGGATCAATACCTCCCCGAATGGGAGAAACGGAAAGGCCCCTGGGGAGTGAACAGGAAAATCAAATGCCTGCGAGACACTTCTAACTATAGATCCAATGTGCATCTCAGATTCAGTAAATCCCATATTAAACTCAGTATCTCCTCCCACGCACGCCACTGCCATCAGCTCCACCTGTAATGCTTATTTACATATAAGAGCCCCACTACCTGGTGTTGGGTCAGGACAGGCTGTCAGGGCCTCACCTTTTCTCCCTGCACGTACCAGGAAACAAAGCTGACAGACAACTCTCGGAACTGGTTCCCAAGAATAACCGTCTTTCCTCCCCACCTGCAATTACTGGACAATTAGACTAAGGAAAAATATGACTGCAGCCCCTACCCTTTCCCAAAGGGCCCCTCCTCAGACCCTTCTATAAAAACCTACCACTCTCCTCACTGGGAACAACTTCCCTGGCTACTTGCTAGACCAGGAACCTGGTTCAGGCTATTATAACCTCAACTTTTTCTGTTTGTCCTTGTGCCTCAGTTTACCTCATTTGGTGTCTTGACGGGGTCCCTTGGGCAAGTGTGGCGCCCCTCTCCTCCATCTCTCGGACCAGGACCTTTCAGTTGCCATCTGCAGTGCCTATGACTGAGTACCTGACTAAATTTTATCTCTGCTATTTCAGCCACTGCCCCTTGCTGCTGGGTTCTTCCACCAGAGGCTCTGTCCATTAAGTTCTGCTGAACTGTGGGCCCTTGTCAGAGCCACTCCATCAGCCAGGGAGCGGGGAGTCTGCTGAGCCCCGCTCCCTTCATCCAAAGGTCAGAGACATTCAGAGACGCCTGAGAGTGTCTGCCACTTTTCCAGGGGAGCTGGGAAGCCAGGCTTCCTCCTCCCCCAGTTCCAGAGGCCCAGTTGGATACTCAGGACACTGATTGTCTAGCTCAGTCTCTTCCAAGAACCCTGCAGCTTGGGAAAACAAAAATTCTAAGCCAGACTCTTCCACACCTTTAGGGTGTCTCCAAACTAACCTCTCAACCCTTGGCTTAACTCCAGACGTCTGGCCCAAATGCCTTGTTTTGTACTGCAATTCGTTTTAGCCCTAATATAAACTAGATAATGGCAAATGGCCTAAGGTCCCCTATGTCCAAGCTTCCTTCTATGCTCCCGTCTCTCTCTCTCTCTGTGTGTACTACTTGTTATAGCACTTGTCTGTCTGTCTGTCTGTCTCTCTCTCTCTCTGTACTACCTGTGACCCCACTCAAATCCTCTTAGCCAAACACTCTCTTAATCAGGCCCCTGACAGTACTCCCCCTCATCTTTCTCCAACCCCGCTGACTCCTTGTCTATGCCCCCAGTAAGGCCTCCTCCACATTCTGGGTGCCCCTCACCATCACCTCCCTCCACCACCTCTTCAACTTCCCACCACCCTCTGTCAACCCCCCACTTCAGGCTCTAAGTTCTTTCCCTTGTCTTCCCCTGTCAGTCATCATACACATTTGCACCAACCCCTCCTCTTCCCCTACGGGAAGTTGCAGACACATCCATGATCCCTTCTCTCTCACTGACTTGTCCCAAATTGAAAATCCTTTTCCAATAATCCCACCACCTACATCAAAGATCTATCTCAAGTCAATAATTTATCATGGCATATTTTTGTAATCCATTCATCCACACTCACCTCAAATGGGAAGACAGCGTGTTTTTGCTGCTGCCCAGCAGCATGCAGACCAGGTTCATTTAACTGACCTTCCTCTGCCTGTGGGTACTGAGGCAGTCCCAAGGCGAGAACCAGGCTCGAGTTACCAGACTACCCAGGCAGGCCAGGATGGCCAGGCTCACCAAGATAAAATGCTCCAGTGTGTCTTGGCCGGTCTCCAGGCAATTTCTCACAAAGCAGTTAATTTTAATAAGCTCAGAAAGATTACTCAAAGGCTGGATAAAAATCCGGCAACATTTTTAAATCACCTGACTAAAGCCCTTACCCAATACACGCGCCTAGACCCAACCTCACCAGCAAGGACCACTGTCCTCGCCACACATTTCATTTCTCAATCAGCTCCAGACATTAAAAAGTTAAAAAAGGATAAAGACAGCCCTCAGACTCCTGTCCAGGACATGACAAATATGGCCTTTAAAGTCTTTAATACCAGAGAGGAGCAGGCAGAAGCAGACAGGAGGTCCCAAAATTGCCAGAAGGCAACTTACAGGCCCAAGCCTTGATTGTAGCCCTGAGGCCCTCGACAACCAAGAAGACATCGGCATCCCTCCCAGGCCCTAGAAACAGCAGTTTCATCAGACCACCTCCAGCAGCCTGCTTCAAGTGTAGCCAGCAAGGTCACTGGGCCAATCACTGCTCACAACCTCGTCCGTCTAACATGCCTTGTCCAGTGTGCAGTCAACAGAGCCACTGGAGAATTGACTGTCCTTCGGCGCCCAGCCATGAAAAGCCCGTCCCTCCAAGCCCTGACCGTTGAAGCTACTGGGCCTAGGTGCCAAGGATTGACGGAGCCTAGACTCAATGAGCCTGATCACCCTCGCTACACCTGGGGTAACAAGGTAGTGGGTAAGGTTTTGTCCTTTCTGGTCAACATGGGCTGCCTTCTTTGTTTTGCATTCCTTCTCTGGTCCTTTACACCCTTCCCCGGTCTCTGTCATGGAAATTGACGGTCATCCTTCACACCCATTGAGCACTGTGCCCCTTACATGTCGGGTGGCTAGCAGGCCAGTTATGCAAAAAATTAAGTTGGAGACTTCTCACAAAAAGCTTAAATACTTCCTCACCACGGTTGATACCCTTTTACAGGTGGATAAAAGCCTTTCCTACCACACATGAGACTGCAGAAGTAGTAACAGATACCCTGCTGACCCACATCATTACCAGATTTGTTCTCCCCACCTCCACACAATCTGATAATGGGCCTGCTTTCATTTTCCAAATTACTCATCAGGTATGTTCAGCCTTAGACATAGATTGGAAGCTACGCATTCCATACAGACCTTAGTCACCAGAAAAAAAAGAAAGGACTAATGGATTCTTCAAAGATCACCTCACAAAGTTTTCCGTAAAACTGCCAGTCCTGGGACAGTTACCTATAAGAGTATAAGAGTTACACTCTTACCTATAGCTCTTGCTTGGATTAAAGCCTCCCCTCATAGCCCTTCCTTCCTTAATCCTTTTAAACTGGTGTATGGAAGACCATTCCTACTTCACCACCACTTACCAGTCCAAGAACTGCCCTTGGCATCCTACCTCCCTTATCTCTCTCTTTTAAGACAGCTGCATTGAAAACACACAGACAGGTACCTGCCCCGCCTCGAAGACTCTGACTGAACCTCTCAGGTAGCCTTGCAGCAACCTGGAAACTTGGTGCTTCTAAAACCCTTCATCCAAAACCTCTACAACCACAGTGGTCAGGTCCACACATTGTAATCATCACTATTCCCATGGCAGTTAAGGTACTCAGGGATCCTAACTGGCACCACCTCAGCCAAGTTAAACAAGTGCCTTCCAGCCATGATCCCCTGTCCTCTACCCAAGTCATGGGGTCCATTTGCCTTCCTTTGACTAGGGTGCCTTCTGCAAGCCTCCCTAAACCAAGGGAAAGCTACAAAGCCCAAAGTAAGCCCCTTCATGTAGGAATTTGTTGTCCGCAAAACCTATCAGGCTGGCAATGCTAAGCATACCCATGTTGCTGGAAAAGGATATTACGCCCTGGCAGGGTGCCAGTCACCAGTTTCAATCTACTTTCCCCCTGGCACCCTAAAATCAATAGCTACCGGAGCCTCCCTGCCGGCCCTGTGTTTCCGTTTTGACCAAATGAAAAAGTATTGTCAATGGTGGCCAGACATCTATGGTGAGTGCCCATATTCCTCTTGCAAAATACATGTAGCGCTGGATTGGGGTGCAGAGCTCAACATAGATAGAGCAGGCGTTTTTGTAGGGGATGGAAGTGGAACCTGTCGTCTTAATATCACAGACCCCTGGGACAACAGATGGCTGTCAGGGGTAGAGGGAAAACAATATCCTTGGCGGCACAGCACCAAGCCCTCCGGTACCCTTAGGATTCATTGGCGATATGTAAGAGTTCTTCCTGGGAGTTTTGATAAATTAGACCAAGTGGCACAGGAGATTCAGGATAGTGAACAATCCTTAGTCAACCAGCTACCGGTGATAGAGGGCTCAGCACAGACAAAACATCCTGACAACCCATTCACCTGTGTAAAAGGGA
The DNA here is from genome assembly GCF_000313985.2 of Echinops telfairi. Lineage (NCBI taxonomy): Eukaryota > Metazoa > Chordata > Mammalia > Afrosoricida > Tenrecidae > Echinops > Echinops telfairi. The sequence goes on from NW_022103920.1 coordinate 58,239,654, forward strand.
TTCAGGAGGCCGCAGCCCTCCTCCATGTTTCAGGAATAAACAATATGACCACCTGCTTTCTCTGTGCCTCCTTACCGCGCCCTCTGTTAGCTGCTGTGCCCCTATTAACTTTTTCTCCCTCAGATAAGTCTGAGGAGTGCCCTGCACCTTTGAATGGCATTCCCCTGTATCACCCTTCAAAAGCCAACCAAAATAAAATCTATCCCATTTGCTACCAAAAACGTCCAGCCTCAAACTACCAGTACAACAGCACCCACAGTGTATCTGGGGTTCTCAAAGCTCCCCCAGGCATGTTCTTTTGGTGCAATGGCACCCTTACCAAATGTATCGATGACTCCATAACAGGTCCTTGCCTCCCAATCACTGTAGTTCCCCAATTTACTGTGTACAGGACTGCTGAATTCGAATGGCTATGGGGTCCCAAAACCAACCCATGCAACAAAAGGGCAGTTTTCCTACTGGTATTAGTTGGCCTGAGCTTCGCCTCCTCGCTCACGGCAGCTGGACTCTCTAGTGGGGCCCTAGGCCAAAGAGTGTTCCAGGCACAAAATTTTGAAAAGAGACTCCAACTGGTCATGGATTCCACCTCAGAATCCCTAAACTCCTTACAGTGACAGCTTACTTCCCTAGCACAGGCAACCCTCCAAAACTTTAGGACTTTCGATCTCCTAACCGCAGAAAAATGAGGCACCTGTATGTTTTTAAAAGAAAAATGTTGTTACTACATTAATGAATCTGGAGTAGTGGAACAGAATGGAAGAGTTCTTAATAAGATGGCAGACAAAATCAGGAAACTTCAACAAGACAGCACCTCATGAACATCTTGGTTTCAAACCCTTTTGTCTCTTGGCTTCTCCCTTGGTTGGGCCACTAGTATTCATATGTTTTCTGTTGTTAATAGCCCCCTGTTTTTTCAAGTTTCTCCAAAACACAGTAAGGGACATAATCAATTTAACTGTTAACCAGCTTCTTTAAACCCTTACAGCCCCTGCCTAGCAAACCTGACCTGTAGCTCCTTGTTGCCCACTGCCATCAGTAGGAAGTAGACAGAGCGTCTTATGTCACCCCTTATCACCAAAGCCCTGGACATTGGGTCAAGGACAGTCTGTCAGGGCCTCACCCCTTCTCCCTGCATGTACCAGGAAACAAAGCTGATGGACAATTCTCAGAACTGGCTCCAAGAATAACCATCTTTCCTCCCCACCTGCGATGGCTGGACAATTAGATTAAGGAAAAACATGACAGCAATGGAAAATCCCCAGCAGCTGTAGCCCCAACCCCTTTCCAAAGGGACCCTCCTCGGCTCTTCCTTTAAAAACCCACCAGTCTTCTCACTGTGTGCAAGTTTCCTGGGCTACTTGCTAGACCATGGAACCTCATCTGGGAGCTTCTTTTCTAATAAAGAGCTGTTTAAAAAAAAAGAGCTGTTACAGCCTCTTAACTTTTTCTCTCTTTGTTTGTCCTTGTGCCTCAGTTTCCCTCTCACCTGGGTGCCGCCCTTGAAATCTAATCATTCACCAGAAACTAATGTGTACCACACTGAAACTGTGTTCTGTAGAGTTCTCAGTGGCTGTTTTTTTTAGAATAGATAGCCAGGCTTTTCTTCCAAGGTACTTCTTAGTGAATTTGAACCTCCAATCTATCAGCAGCAGATTATATTATCCATTAGTACCAAGCCAAACTAGTTGTTATATATTTTTTTCGCTGCCAGGTGTTTACAGTCAAAAAGAAACAAAAGAAAAAGACCTGTTTCACTTAAGAACACACTTGATGAAATAACAAACATTACTACTTTTATAAATTCCAACTTATGAGTGCTTATTTAATACTTTGGGTTATGAATGAATAAAGTACAAAAGTAAGTTGATCAAGGGTAATGTAACAAAGAGGAATTGCTGAAACCCAGGTGGGGACTGAGCATGATAGTGGGACAGGAGGAAAGTCAAGGAAAATAGAGGAAAGAGCTGGGAGGAAAAGGCATTTATAGAGGTCTAGATAAA
>NW_022103920.1:58242846-58257017 GCF_000313985.2 Echinops telfairi
ATGAAGGCAATGAATGTACAAATGTGCTTTACACAATTGATGTGTGTATGGATTGTGATAAGAGTTGTATGAGCCCCTAATAAAACGATTAATATGATAAAACAGTATAGACTTAGTGCAGGCAAACCCAAACTCAATTTTTAAAACAGACAAGTTCAATCCTTATCTAAACTTAATACTTATCTAAACTATGCCATTGATGCAAAATATGGCCTTAGGCTTTTGACTGAATCAAGCCAGTTCCAGGCTTTCTGTCAGCCATTTTGACCTTCTGTCAGCTATTTTCAGTAAAATAAAAAAGAGAAATCCAAGGAGTGATTTCGCACCCTGAGCTCAAAATCTACATTAATTACATGCATTTTTGCCATTTCAAACAAGAATAGCCAAAGACAATAACCAAACAAAATAATCAAAACTTTAACTTCCAATATTCTTTCCAGAAAACAATGCAGTAAACTGCAAGGCCATATCTGACCTCTGGCTAGCCAAAGAAGAAAAACTCCCATGAGGCAGAGGTCAAACAAGCATCCACTCTCCATCTTTATGATTTGTTTCTCTAGTACCCCACTCCCAAGGTACCATGATGTGTTAGTCTGGGTTGACTAGAGAAACAAATTCATAAATACTCATATGTGTATAAGAAAGAGCTTTATGTGGGAGGGGGGAGGGAGGGGAAAATGAGCAAATGATATTGAGGGCTAAAGTAGAGGGCAAATGTTTTGAGATTGATGAGGGCAACAGGTGTACATATGTGCTTGACTCAACGGATGTATGTATGGACTGTGATAAGAATTGTACGAGCCCTCAATAAAATAATTTTTTAAAAAAAGAATAATGAGGGTAACAAATGTACAAATGTGCTTTATACAATTGATGTATGTATGGATTGTGATGAGTTGTATGAGCCCCCAATAAAATGACTTTAAAAAAAAAAGAAAGAGCTTTATGTAGAGTAATTGCATATTAAGAAAACATCCCAGCCCAGTCCAGATCAAGTCCATAAGTCCGATAATAGCACATATATCCGATACCAGTCTATAAAATCCTCTTCAGACTCACCTAACACATGCAATGACCCTGCATACAGGAAGATCATAGGCCAATGGGTGGAAAGTCTTGTGAATCCAGTGGCAGTGGAAGCATTTCAGTACTGACATGGATCTCCACGTGGCTCCTCCAGCTCCAGGGCTCTGGCTTCATCAGCGTGGCACCATGTGGCTTGTCAGCAGAAAGACAAAGCAGAGACAGTGTGCCCAGCCCCCAGGGAGGAAGACAGGAGTTCCCAGAATCCTCAGAAGAAGGCTGTGCCCACACAGAGATCTGATTGACTATGACCTGATTACTGGCCAGACTCCATCGATTTGCTCAAGTTAACAGGAGATTATGTAACTGCCACACCATGCTTCTAGCTATGATCCTATTTTGGAGGGAGTTCTTTGTTACAGATTAAAATGGGATTGTTAGAGCTCTCTGGAGCTAGATACACCTTGGTCCTTGGCTCCGTGCGAGAAAGAATTCACGCCGAAGCCTGGTTCGTGATCCAAGTGAGTTTTATGAGCATTAAAAGATGTTTCAGGTTTACAAAGGCACCCAGAGGATTGCTCCCGAAAATGCAGCCTGCCTGGAAGCTGCTCACAGAGTCATGCAAAGTTTCCCAGGGTCCTCCCAAAGTTCTTCCAAAGTTGTGCTGGTTGGCTCCGGGCTCCTGCCTTTTCAATGATTTCGCAGGGAGGCATGGTGGACGACCCCATTGGCTTAATTGAATTCACCTCGCCTAGGTGGGCCAATCCAGGTTCAGCGCTCACACATGCGTACCCAGCGGAAACCTCAACTTCTGAGCATGTGCAGCGTGTCACTTCTTTGTTTCCATAGCCTGGCCCTCTGGGCATGCGTTAACGGCCATCCCCCAGCCCTACACTAGCCTACCTAGCAGGATTAAGTCCTGACCTTAGTAAAGAATATAAACCAAGTCAGATCCTGTGTTTCCTTGGGGATATCTTTTTTTTCTTTTAATCATTTTATTGGGGGCTCTTACAGTTCTTATCACAATCCATATATCCATCCATTGTGTCAAGCATATTTGTACATGTGTTGCCATCATCATTTTAAAAAAAATTTCTTTCTACTTGAGCCCTTGATATCAGCTTCTCGTTTCCCTCTCCCCCACCCTCCCTCATGAACCCTTGATAATTTTCCCCCTTGATAATTTTAAACTGACCACTGTCTCCTTTCACCCACTTTTCTGTTGTTCATACCGCGAGGAAGGGGTTATGTGTAGATCATTGTGATCAGTTCCCCTTGGGGGTATCTTTAAGACTCCTTTACTAGAAGGTGACAAGACCCCATCCTTCCTTTGCCTTGGGAGGGGTATGGTCAACTAAAGACAAAAGCCACACCTCCATCAAATCCATCCCATCTGGGACACAAAACCGAGAACCACTGCAAGAGGACGTCCAAGACCTCTGTCTGAGGTGATGAAAGCCACCAGCACCAGCGACTATGGCATGGAGTCTCAGAGCAAAAGCATCAAGACTGTGGTACTTTCTCCTCCTCTGGACCTAGACCATGGACTGTAGGACAGAGTAACAGCGGGGCTAGCTTCCTGACCTACAGAGGCCGAGGCCAGCGGACTGCTTGGCTGAGAAGCTGAGGTCCAAAGGGAGACGACTGCTGGATGAGGAGAGGTGTGACTGTGGACCAGTGATTGTAGCCTTTTTACTGCTCCTGACTTGGGGTAGACTACTAACATCCTTAGTAAACCTCCTTCATTGTGAATATTGCCTGTGAGTTTTGTGTCCATTGCAACAGATTAGCAAACCCAGCAGAAAGAGAGAATGCCACCAAGAGGAATGGTCGGTATCAGAGTAGGGTAAAGGATAGAAGGTCGGCATATTTGACCCTTCCTCGTGGCAAAAGGGAAGCCAGAGGAGGTCAGATATGGCCAGCCCCACCCAAACCCCATACCATTTACTACAATGCCCTACTAGAGTTCCAGTTCATATACGCATGGGTTTATTCCAAAAAACACGTTTAAACATGTTTCTATGATCCGTGCATGGTGTAGACCAGTTTTATCAGTAATACTACAACAAAATATCTAGTCAGAGCAGTGGCTTCCAAGGGGATCTACTGGGTCAGTTAAATTCAAGGCAGAGAGGTCAGCTCAGAAGGGTACAGTGACCGAGGAGGGATTCCAGGGATGTAATCTTGATAGAATGTCTACAAGGACACAGGACAACCAAAGGGACTTATGAAGAAGTTCAGAAAAACATCAGCAAAATTGTGCCAAGCACATTTTTTCCCCATTACAATAATGCACCTGCTCCTTCTTCAAGGGTAACAAGGTCTGCCCTATGAGAATTTCACTGAGGAAATTATGTCATCTACCTGACAGCCCTGATCTTGCCTCTTCGGACTTCCTTTTTGTTCCCCAAACTCAAAGAACATTTCAAAGGAACATAATTTAGGCCCTCAAGGATACCTAAATTACTATTTTGATGTAAATCTCAAGGATAAGTTAGAGAATAGAAATACTTCCTTCCGAAGTGTATAGACCTGGATGGAGAATGTCTATAAACAATAGATTTACATTTTGATAGTTTTGTTTAAAGAAGTTTTCTGTACTCTTGTAGCAATATTTTACTTGTCTTCTAAAGCTGTCTTTTTTTTTTAAGTTTTCTAAGAACAACAACTACTACAAAAAACTTGTGAGCTACATTAGCTGCCTTCTTTCACGGAATAGCATTTAACTTGGAAGAAAAACTAATAGACAAACTATGGTTAGTTAAATGTGAGTAATAAAAAAAAAGAAAAGAAATTCCCTTAGCAACAAAGCAAGCTTGCCTCTTCCAGGAAAACAACTTTAATAAGAAATGTAGTATTTGTCTTTGAGTAGACCAGACCCTTAAGGAAGCCAAGGATGGTATCTTAAGGCATACTCTCTAGTGAAGTAAGTCTAAAGATATCCACAAAGAAACAAAAGGTGTGACTTGGTTCACACCAGCTACTGAAACCAGGTGTTAATTCCACCTTAATCCTTTCTATTAATATTGTAGAGAACACTGTCCAAAATTTAAGTATAGCCATACAACATATCACATACGGAATTATTGCTACAAAGGCCATGGTAATTGACCACTACATATGTATGCATCTATTTGTATGTGTGTGGGTACATGTATATATTTATATGGAGGTATGCATGTGCATGCATATGATGCATATAATAGGAGACAGTTACATGTGCTTCGGTTACATACAATACCTCGTGACCTTAGTTTTCTGAGTTCGAAGACGTAGGAGCATTGTCTTTTCATACAACTCGGTCAATTGACATAATGTAGTTCATAAACTTTATGCGCTACTGCTTCATTTGGTGAGTAGTGTCTTAAAAGCCTGCAAGCAACCATCTAAGATGCAGCTTTTGATGTGAGAAAGAAAGAAGGAAATGTGTCAGGAAGAAACGAGTCGACAGAACAAATAGTCTGCATCACAGGTTGCCAAACATATTTGGGCTACTGCTCACTTTTCAGAAAGAGGGAAAAAATTACTCAGCACCCCCCTGGCAATGAAAACTTTTGTACTATAGCCTATAATCCAGGATAAAGTGTAGGTATCTCCTTTTGCAGCCCTTCTGGGATTATTTCAGCAGCCCCCTGGGGGGCAGTATCACCCACTTTGGGAAACTGGCATAAATGAACCATGGCCTCATCTACCTTGAAGACCAGAACTAGATGCCCTGTTACCAATGCTGGCCTTTCTGATTAGGACCGCAATAGATAAATTCTGATAGAAGGGGAGAAAACGATGGAACAGAACACAAATTCCTTAAAAATCCACACTTATTGAACCAGTTGAGATCTGAGGATTCCTCGAGAGCATTGCCTTAAGATGTTCTTTAAACCTTAAACCAAAACTATCCTGAGGTTACCTTTTAGCTAAATAAGAGAATGACTAATAAAATGAGAATATAACCCATGAGGACTGTGCTTTAAAAAAATCATCTATGTGCCCACATGGAAGAAGCGCACCAGCTTGTGCGATCAGGTGGTGTTGAAGGGATCAGATATCAGACATCATCAGAACAAAAAGTCATATCATTGCGAATGAGGGGGAGTGCGAAGTGGAGACCCAAAGCCCAGCTGTAGGCAATTAGACATCCCCTTATGGAAGGGTCACAAGGAGGAGACAAGCCAGTCTGGGTGCAGTGTAGCAATGATGAAACATACAACTTTCCTCTAGTTCTTAAGTGCTTCCTCTTCCCCTCCCCACCCCACCCCTGCCCCACTATCATGATCCCAATTCTACCTTACAAATCTGGCTAGACCGGAGGATGTACACTGGTACAGACAGGAACTGGAGACACAGGGAATCCAGGACAGAAGATCCCTTCAGGACCAGTGGTGTGAGTGGCAATACCGGGAGTGTGGAGGGAGGGTTGGGTAGAAAGGGGGAACCGATTACAGGAATCTACATATAGCCTCCTCCCTGGAGGACGGACAACAGAAAAGTGGGTGAAGGGAGACGTCGGACAGGGCAAGATATGACAAAATAATAATTTATAAATAAACAAGGGTTCATGAGGGAAGGGGGCGGGGGAGAGGAGGGAAAAATGAGGAGCTGATGCCAGGGGCTTAAGTGGAGAGCAAATGTTTTGAGAATGATGAGGGCAATGAATGTACAAATGTGCTTTACACACTTGATGTATGTATGGATTGTGATAAGAGTTGTATGAGCCCGTAATAAAATGATTTAAAAAAAAGAAAACAGTACTTAATATTTTTGTGTTCATTTTATTTTTTTTCAACATTTTCTAAGAATTACCATGTCTTTATGTATCTTTATAACCATTGTTTTCATGTTAGATTAATATATGTTTGGGCTATAGTATAATTTATTGAACCATCTTATATGTATATACATCCATGCATACACATACATTATACATTGCTATATTTTTTCTATTGTGAATGATGTTGAAATAAATATCTCTATAAATCTTTTTTAAAAATCATCCATATGAGACTAATTGGTCAACAATTAAGCAAAGATGAGTAGATAAGGGGACAAGAAACTAAATTACTGGAAATGGGACAACCAGATAGGAACTAATGATGATGTTACACATTGTGTAAAATGTAGCCAGTATCACTGAAAAGCTGTGTAGATGTTGTTAAAATGGGAACCTAATTTGCTAGGCAAACTCTCAAGGAGAACAAAAGAAAACATACTTTTTTTAATTAGCTAAGAATTATTCAGAACACAACCAAAAATCTTTACTGAAGTATTATCTTTGAAAGCCAACTAATGCAAGAACTATAACTGCCCAGTATCTTCTGACTAATTTATTGCTATAATAGTATAATGAATATGAAATAGTAATTCAAGAGTACAAGGTCATTGTGCCTCGTTGATGAGCTCTCTTCCAAGTGATAGTCTGGAGCCAGATTCCCTCTATCCTGTGGATCTGTGATGTCCTGGAACCTCTAGTTAGAGGGAAACGAAGAACTGTATGGAATAAGTTTAGGAGTTAGGTCAGTAAGTGTCTTAAATCGCCAGTCTCCATTTCACAGTGGAGAAATCAGTCACACATGATCCTCATAATGGAGGCTAGGGAATGTAGTCTGACTGCATGTGCAAAAGGAAAGAGAAGTGAGATTTGGGGAAGGAAAACCTGGCCTGTAGTGTGTGGATGCACAGATACATAGGCTTTGGGATGAATCAATTCCTTCTGCAGGTGTGTTTCTCTCAGATTTGTCTTCTTTACCAACAAAGTCTGAAAATAAGGTTAGGGATAAAATGAGCATTTACTCCCCTGTCTGGGTGGCAAACCACTAAAATAGATTCAGTATTGGTGGTGTAGCAATGTAAAAAACGTTCCCCTCAAACAGAATGTCTTTGAAAGTGAATTGCTACCCCATCCCTAGCCAGCCCAGGGAAGGAGCACAGCCCTTGGACACTTGCCTGGGTGTGCCCTTAATGGAATTTGGAGTACTAAGGTCTGTGTAATTATGAGTCGTACCCTGACTGCATAGTTCAGAAGGCCCTGAACCAATCTTGTAAACTTTTCCATCTATAATTGTAGTGTATGTACCCTGTATCGGGTGCAGCTGCCTTAGCAGTTTCCTGCTTCAGCTTGCAAGATTGACTTCCTCCAAGACATCCCCAAGGAGAAGCCGCATGGATCTATGCCGATGCAGCCTTGGGTGCTGGAGCAGCCGTGTGGAGACCCTTGCCAGTGCTGAGATGCTTACACGTTCACCGACTCAGCTTTCCTCCTGCAGTCGGCATCATTGCCTCTGTTTTGTGAGGTGGAGGACTGTGGACTGGTGTGTTGGGTTAATGGGTTAATGTTGGACTTGTGGGCTTGGGCAGCATTGGGTTGGGATGTTTTCGTGATGCACCTTTTCTTTACATAAAACTCTCTCTTATACGTGAGTCGCCGTGGATTTGTTTCCCCAAAGTACCCAGACTATTACATACCCCAATCATAGTCCATTTCCTGCTTCTGTGGTCCCACCTACATCTGTGATGAATTGATCTGCTGCCATTCACGATTTCGTGTCAGTTTCCTTTGTTCTCCATATCCTGTTCAAATGCCGTTTCTGTGAGGCCTTGGACCCCACTCTGGCCTCTAGGGAATGGTCTCCCTGATCCGGATGATTTGTCTTTGTCTTGTCTTTGGCCTACTGTGTGTGTGTGTGTCTATAGGGTCTTTCTCTCCCTAGAACATAGGTAAACATAAGCAAGCCCAGGCTTACCTTGCTTAGTGGGTAACTGGACGCTGCTCCCAACGCTGCTCTTCCTTCTTTCTACAGCTTCCTCTTGTCCTCGAAACTCAGGACGATTCTCCCTTCTTGCAGAGCGTACTATGGTTTGGGTACATATACCTTCTCAGTGCTTTCATAGTGCTTTCTTTTTTGGCTCTGTTCTAGTACAAGCCACACTTCACTCATTCACCAACTCAATTCATTTATTCAAATAACCAAAATAAGTTCATTGAGTTCTACCTCCTGCCAAGCATTCATCTAGGTTCTGGGTACAAAGTTGTGAGTAAAACAGGCAGTCTCTTTTCATGGAGCTAATGAACACACAGACAAGTAATAGAGATGAAGTAAGGAATATTTTGAGAGTAATTGGAGGAAAGGAGATATTTTACATTTGGGGATCAAGGAAGGATCCTGTGAATGGTAAAAATGAACAAGCCATTCGAAAAAGAAGAGGAAGTGTTCTAAGCAGAAGGAATGGCCGCAACAAAGACCTTGGGTAACTGGCAAGGGTAGAACAGATAGCCAATGTGACTTGACATTGTGGGTGAGGGAGAGAAAGGTCCGCAAGTCGACCAGAAAATCAGATATGGGGCTTTTTGGTGTGTGTGTGTAAATATTTCATTTAGAAAACTTCAGCCTAGGCAATGTGATACCACATGATGGGATGTATGTGGGCAGTTGCTCTCCGTTCTATAATCAGATGCAGGGAGAGTAAGCTAGGATTTTCATTGGGAATGCCATACTCCAGAGGTAGTTACTAAAAGCTAGAGACCAAAAGCTTGTTTAATTAACATAATGAAAATTATAAGTGCATTTTCATTGTTAAAGTTATAGCATGTTAATATAATACATGTATTAAAAATGAATTTTCAATTTAGAAATCAGTGGTGTTTAATATATGTGGTTAAACTGTTTCAGAGATCTTCCTGAATGTAAAAATTCTATAAAAAATTAATTTAAAAAAATAACAAAACTCTGCCTAGCCTTATAGCCTGTTCCCTTAAGGATGTTCCCTCTGGGATCAATCTCTGAATTTCCTTGTCCACCTAGGATTCTGCTTGCTTGATACACTGTAAGTGTAGTCCATTAATCTTACCTCTAGTATATTGCTACTTGCCACTAATGAATTGTTCCTGAAAGTTTGGGTTAGAACATCAAAAACAACAGAGCTGGGACTTCTTCATTGCACCTATAGAACAGATTCTTGACTTTCAAAAACCAACTGTTTCTATGCTCATAGCTATACTATAGGACAGACTAAAACTGCTCATGTGAGTTGATGAAGCTGTAAATCTTTAAAGGATCAGAAAGTCTAATGTTTTTAACCACAGAGTGGCCAGTGGGTTCAAACTACAGACCTTGCGGTCAGTAATCCAACTTATAACCCACTATGCCACAAGGTTCATTATGAGTTGGAATCCATTCAATCACAATGTTAGGTTTTTGGTTTGACTTGCTTCTACCACTCTGAGGAGAAGGGTATTCTAAAACTTGTTTCAGCTTTAGAGTGATATTGTGAGAGAATATAACTAACCCTTGCTTGCTGATACTATTGGTGACCACATGTCTGCAAAACTCCAAACCCTTATGCCGTGTATATACTCGAGGATAAGCCGACTTTTTCAGCACATTTTTAATGCAGTTTTTGTGGTAAAATTAGGTACCTCCGCGGATATTCATGTTGGATTATACTTGAGTATATATGGTATTTATTCCTGACAATACTGGTAAACTGCAGAGGGTTATAGTCTGATAAATTATCAGTTAAAGCCATTAAAACTAAATTCTGTAGGAAGCAAAAGACTAGAATTTGGGAAGGTAACAGATGCCTCCAGTTTCCTGTGATGCCTTTGTGCTTGTGTTCTATAAAGGACAGGGGATACATAGGCACAAACGCATGAAAAACCGGTGTGATTGGTGGTGACTTCGTCATGCCAGCCTGGGAAAACATCTGCTTCACTCTGAAGCCTCCGCTGGGATTAAAGATTGGCTAAAGGAGGAATAGTGCGCCATGGTTGAGGCTAGATTGCATAGCATTTGGGGGAAGAAATAAATGTGCAAAGTCTGCTTTTATACACCAGCTGAGCCACTGCCTGGGGCAGGGGTGGGGAACACTGGCCCCTTGGCCACATAAGTCATCAACACCAGCTGTGTTAGTCCAGGTTGACGAGGGAAACAAAGTCATAGACACTCATGTGTATAAGAAAGAGCTTTATATCAAAGAGCAATTGAATATTGAGAAAACATCCCAGCCCAATCCAGATCAAGTCCATAGGTCCAATATTAGCCCATATGTCCAATACTAGTCCATAAATTCCTCTTTAGACTCATGCAGCACATGCAATGATGCCAAATGCAGGAAGATCACAGGCCAGTGGGAAGAAGGTCTTGTGAATCCAGTGGCAGTGGAAGCTTCTCAACGCTGGCATGAGTCTCCAGGTGTCTCCTCCATGTATCTCCTCTAGTTCTCTGAGTGTCTCAACAGCGGGAAAGGGAAGGCAGAGAGACACTGGGTCTAGCCTTCAGTGATCTATTTATCTCTTTTGTGCCTCCAAATGAGGTCATCAAGCTGTGACCTGATTGACAGGCTAGACTCCACCCCTTAGTTCAAGTTGACAGGAGATCATGTAACTGCTCCACAAGCTAATATCACTCACCTCACCAAAGCGAAGCCATCACATTCCAAAACCAAAGTCACTGCCAGCAAATTGATGCCAACTCACAGCGACCCTTTAGGACAGGGTAGAAATCGCTCCATGAGTGTCCCTGACTATAACTGTTTACTGGAGTCGAAAGTCCCATCTTTCTCCTGAGGAGTGACTGGTGGTTTTGAACTGCTAACCCTGAGGTTCACTAGGGGTCAAGTAATTAAATGACCAGTATGCCCAAGAAATGGCCCTTGGCAGAAAAAAAGTTTCCCCACCTCTGGCCTAGGGGCATGACAAGATGTATTTTCTGAGACTCCAATTAAGAATAGAGAATTGTTTCTGAGAGCAAAAGAATGATCTGCCCCTCTAGATGTCCTCAGTGAGATAAACGATGGTCCCACTCCACCACTCAAATAGCATTCCTGGGTCTGGCTCCTGTTTATGTTTAACAATGCTAACCCATTTGAAATGGAGAAAAAGAAGGTGGATCCATTCATTTCAGTTCTTAAACCAATATCTTAAAAAAAAAAAAATCTCTGGTTGCTAATCCCAATGAAAGGCACTGACTTATATTTTAGAGTTTAAATTCTGCCCGATAACCCTGGTTTGCAAAAGGGTATGAATGGCAGTGACAGCCCAAAATCCATCGAATTTTGCAGACTCCCTACATAAATTAAGCCTCCATTGAATGCTTTCTGACCATTCAATCAGGGTGTTGGTAATCTCACTCTGGCAGAATGACTTGGATTATGGATTGCCCGCACTCCTCTCTGGCCAGCCCAGGGAGGGGCAGTCTCTCTTGTAGGGGCTGGCTTAGGTGTGTCCTTGGTGGAGAGGTCACCATACTGGGGACAGGACAGGGGGTCACAGAGTCATGATCATGCCCTCTCGGTTTTGTCCTTTTTTTTTTTTTAATTAAATTCTTTTACTGGGGGCTCTTACATCTCCCATCACAAGCCATACATTCATCCATTGTGTCAAGCACATTTGTACATATGCTGCCATCATCATTTTCAAAGCATTTTATTTCTACTTGAGCCCTTGATATCAGCTCCTCATTTTCCCCCCTCCCTCTCCCACCCTCCCTCCCTCATGAACCCTTGATAAATGATAGATTATTATTTTCATATCTTACATCATCCTCTGTCGCCTTTCACCCACTTTTCTGTTGTTCATCCCCCTGGGAGGGGGTTACATGTTGATCCTTGTGTGTCCTGACTTTCTTTGTCGGGAGTCCCAGGACCAATCTTGTAAGCCCTTCTCTCTAACAATATATGTGCGTCCCAATCATGGTCGTGGTCCTGCTCCTGTAGTCACACCTATCACTGTGATGCACTGGTCTTCCACCAGTCATGCTTTTCTGACCGTTGCCTTGGCCCTCCCATGTCCTTTTAAAGGCTTGGTATCTCCTTGAGCCCTGGACAGCCATTTCAGCCTCATGTTGGTGGCCTCCCTCATCCAGAAGATGTGTCTGTGTCTTGTCTTTGTCTCTTTTAAGACTTAATAAATGTTCTCTTGAAATTATGTTTGAGATTGGGTCTCTTTTGTACCCTAAAATACCTTATTATCTATAAATCTTCAGTTGAGTATTATATAACCAAAAATGTAATAATGGAATTATTTATTTTTCAAATTCAAGATCATCATTCAAGGCAACAGAACAAATATACAAAACAATGTCTGAAACATTTTACTATAATATTAGAGTCATAACTATAAATTATCATAATCTCTTAGGAATGCATGGAGAATCTTGAATGATAAAGTGAGATGCTGTTTAAAATCCAGTTCAAATTTTATAAGTACATCATTAGTAGTCCGTTTTCCTTATGGATCTACTGTTTAGAATTTAATTGCACTTGTGAAAAGTTTAAAGGCTGTTATTTTGTCCATAATTTCATGTGCTCCTATCATAGTTAATGTCCGAATCAGTTGGTCTCTTAGAGCCACTGCAGACTGTGATGAGTTATTACTGTCTGTTTTCCATGATTGAAGTGCTTGGTAAACTCTTTCACTTAATGTTAAATTGCTGAAAATAAAAAATAAAAAAATTAACAATTGATAACACTGTTTTAAACTACTTAACTATTCTATATACAGGCTTCCATCCTAATTTATCAAATTATTGTGAGGATTGTGGAATCTCATGAAAAGCAAGGATGGAGAGCCAGGAGTGGAGGCAAGGGCCTTTGGACCTGGGATCCTTGTGCTGAGAACTTTCTCAATCCAGCAGAAACAGCTTGTGACGCCAAAGAGGCTGTGAGGAGCAGCAGCAGAGGCCGCAGGGCCAAGAAAAGAGCATGAGACAGACAAGTGGACTTTCTGGCCCACAGAGCATCTTCAGGCTTTCTAGGCTTGCTGGTAGAGTGGGTTTAGCTAGGTTTGCCAATCCCCACGGAGCTACAGTCAGTGCCTTCAGGCAGAGGCTTCCTGGAAAACTGGGGTATCTGTGAGCATTTATCAATGGAGCTAAAATTGCTTTCTAATTTTTGCTCAAGCAGGAGAGGGGCTGAGAGAGAGAGAAAGAGCAAGAGATTGATCTGCTGTTCTAAGACTAACCTAGTGTTCCTGAACTTCATTTGTAACCACTTACTTTCCTAATAACCTCCACAATCCTTATTGTCTATTGGTTCTATGTGGCCATTGCAAAGAACCATTGAACCAGCAGAGAAGTACAGAGTGCCACTGGGATGGCTCTATAGGAACCAGCCTGACACTATTACTTCACATAAAGATTCTCCTTCCCCCCTGTAAAGTCAGGAGTACAGATGCCTTTACCAGTTGGCATCAGAAGAGGGATTCAATGCAATGGCAGCAAACTCATGAAACAAGGAACTTCATAAGAAAAAGGACAGGGCATGGAAAGTGAAACTTTCAATTCTTAGAATTTGATTGCAACTGTGGTTGCTACCTGTAATGAATGGATGGGAAGAAAGAGATCTTTTGCTGCAGTAGAGGGGAGAAAAAATGCATCTGGAGTGACCTAGGGAAAAAGCCAGGCTGATTAAATGACAGATGACTGGTAAGGGGGCCAGGGTTTCACCCAGACAGAAGCTCAGTGCCAAATGCATACGAACAGGTAGATGGCCAAGGTGTGGGGAAGAGATGAAGCTGGAATGTTTTTTAAAGGTTTATGTGTTTATCTGAACATATTATGTTTATTAAATGTGTCTCCTACCTAGTGTCATTATACAGATTTAAATATAATGTTAGAAATGAATATTGTACACCCCTCACTTACCCATAGGCCTACAGGGGACAACACCGGAGACACAGTGTGGGAATTGCACCCGATCTGACCCCACCATATCGAGGCAAAACACTAAGGGGGTGCAACAGAACAGTAAGGATATGGAGCGGCGAGGTCACCAGGCAATGCTGAAGGTGGACTTTGGGGTTAGGGAGTGGTGTCCCAACAGACTGGACTGGGAAACACTCCTAAAGGCCAACAAATGATCCTTGAACTAACTACAAATTTTTCTTTCTTGTTGTGTTTTGTTTTGTTTTTTGTCATTGGTTTGTTGTTGTTGGTTTATTGTTGTTGTTTGCTGTATATTGTTGCTTGGTTTTGCTCTGTCTTGTTTTTGTGCATGTTATTCTCTCCACAGGTCTAAATAAGATAGGCTGGATGAACAATCTGGAGGAGAAAACAACGGAACTGAGAGTTTTGCGGGGACATGGGAGAGGGGGAGGTGGGGGGAAAGGTAGTGGTGTTAACAAACCCAGGGACAAAGGAACAACAAGTGATCCAAAT
>NW_022103920.1:58258174-58276150 GCF_000313985.2 Echinops telfairi
TTTGAGAATGATGAGGGCAATGAATGTACAAATGTGCTTTACACAATTGATGTATGTATGGATTGTGATGAGTTGTATGAGCCCCTAATAAAATGCTTTTTTAAAATGAATATTGTGTATTATAGTGCATGTAACTCCACCTTAAGGCAATTGTTGACTGGATAGCTAAAAAGAGAACTGAGATTTGTTCAAGAAACACAGTTTTGAATGCAGGAACATTGTATAGAGAATTGGAGGCTTGGGTAAAAAATCTAAGCCCGGGCCAGAATGTTCCCAAGTAGGACATTTGCATTTGAAAAGACACACTGAGCCACCCGGAACAGGAGATAAGCATTTGAAGGAAGTATCTAATATACTGGCTTTTAAAATGCAGAATAACCTGTTTGCCATTGCAAGCATCCAGGCAGGAGCAGTCAGGGACTGGGTGCATCAGAAGGATCCCCTTCAAGACTGGAAGTCAAAGGGATTCAGCAAGGGGATGGCCAGGTATGAGCGGAAGTGAAGAGTTGCAAAAATGAAGAGGTGGGCTGAGTTTGGACGTGTTCCACTGGCAGCTAGCCCATAAGGATTTGGGATGATGAGAGAGAGACAGGGAGAGCACGTACCTACATGCTTACTGGTCTGAAGTGCATGCAAGGAGTTGGGTGGATTCTTAAGTTTACAGACGATACCCATTGATCTTGTTTGGATGGCTAGGAATGAACTGGCTAGAACCTGACTGTATGCACAGACTGATGTTCGACGCCATGAGCTGGCGTAAACTGCTGCAATTGCTCTAGACAATTTTGCTTTTGGACACAGGTGCTCAAAAGAAACAAAAGATTCTTCAAATCAAGGAACATACTTATCTCTTCAAAGTATTGGTTTGAAGTGATGGGCAATTTAAATGTTGGCTACTCAAAATGGAAGGTGATAAAGATATAAAATGGCTGGCTTATAAACTTCTGTGGGGTGTGCTTAGGCTCCTGTCAAATAGGAGCCCTGGTAGCAAGCATAGTGGGTTATGCTTAGCTGCCTACTGTAATGTCAGAAGTTCCAAACGGAAGCCTTCTACGCCAGTAGAGAGTTACCGTCTCAGAAACCAGTAGGGGTAGTTCTAGCCTGCCCTTATGACAGGTCGCTAGTTTAGGGGTAAGGGGGGTTGTCTCCCCGTTGCTTGCATAGGGTCGCAACAGAGGGGTTGGAAAGATACCAGACACTTATGGGAGAATCCAAACTGAGCATGTGCAAACTAAGCCCCCCTAAGTGCAGGTGAATCTAAATCTACAACCTAGCTCCCTGACATCACACAGGTGGGTCTAGATTCAGCCAGTGTGGGAATATAAAGAGACTTTTCCCCAGCTTTGTCTCCCCCAAAGATATGCCAAACATCAGAGGCTATTTGCCAGCATATGATGGGAGGTCAGATGCTTAGAGACATCCTCCCTGAAGGCAGTCAGTTGCCAGACTACTGTCTGGTCCCACCACAAGAGGGGCCCACTCCCTGCTGTTAAGAACAATGGAGGGGAGGGGGGAGCGGGGAGGGAGGGGAAAAATGAGGACCTAATGTCGGGGGTTTAAATGGAGAGAAAATGTTTTGAGAAACAATGTACAGGTGCGTTTTACACAATTGATGTGTGTATGGATTGGGATGGCAGTTGTATGAGCCCCTAATAAAATGTTTAAAAAAATAAAAATAAAAAATAAGAACAATGGGCTACTTCTCCCTAAAGTCTGGTCCCTGTTGGTGGGGTTTATACCCTACTGATAATGGTTTCTATAGTGAGCCAGAGAACAGGTCAAACTGGCTCAGTGACATCCAAAATTAAGCTGCCTCCCTGAATCTAGGATCTGCCCATCTTATCATATGTGTACCCCCTCAATACCTCCCCTTCCTATTGCGTGATTACCCCTAGATTGTCCCCCTCTCATTACTGTAGTACCTATAGCACAACCCCTTCCTGTGACATATGTCTTTATCTGCAATTAGGGGGCTTGTACGCCCCCCAAAGAGATATAAGCCTTGGTTAGCAATAAAGAAGCTCTCTCTCCCCCATCCTCTCCCTCCTATATCACTTGCGCCTGCAATTCCTACTTTTCTCTCTCGACGTGGACCACCAAATGAGGCTGAGGTGAGCATGCTACCATGAAATGTATCTGACTCCATTATTTCAATCTCTCTTCTATCTCTCATGCTCTCTATGACTTTACTATAAGCTTTACTTATTATCGCTGTACAATTGCGCCTACCAGACCTGTGATGATTTGTTAGGGGCTAGATTCCCTGACAAGCCAGTTGGATCCACCAATGATCCGTCAATGAAAATAAGAACCAGGTGCTTAGCCCAGCGCACCCACTTGGCCCGCCCTGGCCTTTTTGACTGCTCTTGTTCAGTTGCACCTTGAGCTCAAGATCCCTTCCCTGAGATCCATCTTGAGCTAGAAGCCAGAGTTGGAATGGGCAGAGAAGCACTGGCAGAGAAACCATAGCAACAGAGGCAGCAAGAGCCTAGAGACCAGCATGAGACATAGAAGTGGGTGTAGCAGCCATGGAATGAGAAAGCTGAGTGCCTCAAACAGACTTGCTGGCAGAGGGGGGTGCTTCTGGGCACTTGGTGGAATTAGTCTGTGAATACAAGGAGCCAGAGCCGAGTGCCTTTGGGCTTGAGCACTCCTGGAAAAGTGAGGTAGTTCTGTGTACTTATTGGCAGAGCTAAAGGAGTTCTGAAAATGCTTGTCCAAGCTTGCCACAAGTGGGGCAGGGGCCAGGCTGAGATGCTGCTGGCCAGAGAGAGGCTTGCCTTTGGGCACAGTTGAGAAGAAGCTGTCCTGATCAAATAAGTGTATTCTAAACCTGAATTGTAAACTGTTACTTCCCAAATAAATCCCATAATTGTGAGAAATAATTATAGGGAAGACTGAATTAATTGGAGAGACTCTGTACTTTAATGCTGAGCTTGGAATACAAAAAGTGAATGTTAGCTATTCATTTCTTGTTTTCCTATAGAAAATCAATAGCTCAATATACATTCAATTCTATGAAATTTGTTCAAGATTTCAAAGTATTCAATATTTTTGGATTATTATTATCCCATTACGTGGATTATTATTATACCACATTATGGTACTTTCAATGGCCTCATATGCATGTGAAAGTTGGACATTGAATACAGCCAAAGAAGAATCGATACACTTGAATTGTGGTGTTAGAGAAGAATATTGAAAGTACCATGGACTGCTAAAAGGACAAACCAATTTGTCTAGGAAGGAGTAAGGCCAGAGTGCTCCTTAGAACCACAGATAGTAAGACTTTGTCTCACATATTTTGGACATGTTTTCAGGACAGACCAGTCCCTAGAGAAGGACATCATGCTTGATAAAGTGGAGGGAGGGGCAGCAAAGGAGGGGAAGGCCCTCAAGGAGATGGACTGACACCCTGACTGCAACAATGGCCTCAAGAACAGGCTGTGAAGGATGGGCAGTGCTCCATCCTGCTCTACACCGGGTGGCTATGGGTGGGAACCAGCTCAATGGCACTTCAACAACAACACTATTCCTAGAGCTCAGTAATTATCACTGCTGTAATACATGTTTTATAACTTGTCATATTTGATACTCATGAAACTCCCTGAGGTAAGTATACTAATTTTACCAGTGAAGAAACTGAGACACAGAAGAGTTGAAGGTCTTGCCCAAGGTCATGAAACTGGTAAGTGGTAGAGCTGGAATTTAATGCCAAGCAGTCTGTTTTCTGAGCCCTCATTCTTGAGTACTATGCTATTTTCTAACAAGGGTCTCAAATATATTATTAAATGCATTTAGTCCTCTGTAGAAATTAGAATTCATGTTGATATGAATGGTTCACAAACCATGTACTGTCTAGATACTATGAATCCAAATATGAGAGTAAATGTACGACACATTCATACATACCTGTGGGCTTCCATTTCTGACTTTCCCAGCTTTAGTTTTTGACACAAAAATTCAAAATGTGTTTCAGTGATGTGGTTGGCAACTATCATGAAGATTTTCTCTAAGATTTTCTCTACAAATTAATATAAAATTAAATTTAAGCCATCTCCTTTGAAAAAGATAATATATTTTAAGTGGATATTATATCTATTTTTTGCTACAAATTGTATTTTTATGCTTCTATCAAATGTATATCAAGTAAAATTTAAAACCCAGTGCAGATCAACAAATGTATGAACTGCAATTGGAACCATTTGCATTTCTAGAAAAATCTTAATAATTCTAAAATTAAAATGGCTATCTAGTTTCCAAAGATATTATAAAGAAACCCCAAAATTACTAACTCTTTAATTTTATTCAAGAATCTTTTTGAAATGATTTTGACTCTTTCAATTCTGCATTTAAAAAATTTATTTGTTTATGTACTAAATGAAGAAGTCAAGTTTACATCTATATGTCATAACATATGACTAATATAATATGATTATATTATATTAAAATATCTTAATGGTTGTTGGCTTAAATATAAGTAAATATAGTGTTTTTAATTTAAAAAACATAATAACCCAACATCTAGTTAATTTGAACTAGATTCAATATTTCTTGATAACCTAATATGAGTATTTTCAAGAACTAGAGCTCTCCTACCTCTCTCTAATCATCTCAAATATATTCTTGGCTTTCCTTTCTTCTATATTATATATATCATTAATCTCTTAAGCTAGATTGTAGGCTAACTACATAAATTAAAATTCCAATCCCGTAAGTAAAAATAAAAGTTATTTTCTTTAAGTAAAATTTTGAGAAAGGGAATGCTTGTTAATTGCTGGACTTTCCCTCACCATCTCTGGGCTTTAAAGCTTTATTTTCAGGATACCTTCACTAAAGGTCTCCTTAAGAACTTGAGAAATATGGTTTCATCAAAAAGTTTCAATCATGTAACTTTAAATTCCTTCTATAATATACTGTAGAAGCCCTGGGGGTGTAGTGGTTACATGTAAGAAGTTGGAGAAACCAGTATCCAAATCAGCAGTTCAAAACCGCCAGCCACTCTGCAGGAGAAAGACAGGGCTTCCTACTTCCCTTAAGAGTTAGTCTGGGGAACTCACAGGGCCAGTTCTACCTTGTCCTATAGGGTTGCTATGAGTCATCATGGACTAATATGGCAGTAAATTTGGTTTTGGTTATAATGAATATACTGTTCCTAAAAGAAATATTTTATAGATCCTTAAAAAACAGTAAATAAATGTATTGTATAGAAATAATCTCACCCTCTTTTATTAAATAAGCACCCCACTAGCTTTTCAGGGCAGATTTAATGACTTCAAAAAAGATTACTTATATATTTTATTTGGGAATGGTGTATCACCAAGATCGTATGGGAATACTAAGGGGTAAGTTGGAACTTTAAGAGTTAGGTGCAAATGTAAAGGGATAATGTTTAGAGATGACTCAAAATGAACTAAAACCAACTAAATGCCAGCCTGGGAAAAAAATAAAAAAAGAATCTGAAAAAGTCTAATTAAACCTATAGCCCCTGAGTTGATTCTGACTCAGAGTGACCACAGGGTTCTGGGGAATAAATAGCAATCTTTTCTCCTGACAACTAACTGGTGGGCTTAAACTGCTGAGTTTGCAGTTTGTAGCCCAGTATCTCACGAGCACCACCAGGTTTCTAGAAAAATATCACTTACTAATTAGCAGAACCTGCTTACACAGCAAGTTAGAGAAAGCCACTATGATGTTTAATTTATTTAAGTTCCTTCTACTAACAAGACCCAATTCTTGCGAAAGCTTCTGGACAGTAGCCATGCGTGTGGATTTGCGTTACGGATTAAAGACGAAGGTACGCTTCTATTTCACCTCCTCACAGTGATTATGATCGATGGTAACCTTAACTCATAATCTGGTACATGCACAGAATGCATGATAGAATAATTTGGGGGAATGGTTTTAGATAATCCACTTCCTCGCATCTGAGTCAATGCTTCCCTGTCTAGAATTTATTAAATTCTAGAATCAAAATCTGAGGAGTGACAGTGAATGGGAACGCCTGAGTCCCAAGGAAAGAAGTTTCCTTCTGAGAAGCTTGAAGAAACCAGTATCCAACTAGTTCACTAAGAGTGCATCTAAAGAAAATGACCCTGCTTCTCAGAATAATCCAGGGCATACAAAGGCGACCCCAAGGACAGAAGGGATAAAACAGTCCACAGGTTGCTCATAGGCAGTCACAGTATGTCAAAAATGAACTGGCATCTGTGGACTTCCTTCCAGAGCAAATCCAGTTTGTGGGTTTATGTGTTTAGAACAACTAAGGCAGATCAGAACTAATGAAAAAACTCCGTGGCCACAACCATGAAGAAAAACCTACTGAAGGCCACAGAAGCCAGTGGAAAGTATGCAGCCTGTTTGCAATGGCCCACTTTATGTGGACTTGGATTACATCATCTGGATTTTCAAAATAATCTTCTAACCTTCGGCAAAGGGAAAACGAAATATCTTCAATTCTCTGCCAAATTGAAGGCCTCTCATTAAGACAAAGTTTTATTTTCAGCTGAGATTAGAAAAGATTGTCAGAAGTCAGTCACTCATTCACCACTTACCATCTCTTTCTTCTGCCCTCCGTAGGTAGCATGCAATGGTATACAGCTGTTTTCCTTTACAGATTTCCATTGGAGGTCGTATCAATGGGTTGCCATCAAAATGTATCTCTCTCAGTGAAAAAAGATTATAGATACCACTAGGCAAAGATGTCAGATTATTTCCTAGTAGGAAAAAAAAATCACAATTGAGTTATGCTTTTCTGTAAAATAAAAGTATGGAGACAATAGCTATGAATGTGGCCTCTACTGTGTCTCATTGGCAAAGTACCCACGAATCCTCACATTGCTGGCAAATTGGAAGTTCTGACTGTTGTTCACGGGCTAACAATGAAAAGGAGAAAATACAGAAATAGCCATTATTGCTTTCTCGTTAGAGTGGCCACATGAGATGGGAAGCATGGCATAAAGGTAAATTTTAAGTAGACTTCATGTTCAGAATAATCTTAGATTTATGGAAAAGATGCAGAAATTTCAGAGCCCTGCATATACTTCACCTGGGTTTAGTTTCCCCTCGTGTTATCATCTCTCATCCCTCTGGTACAGTTGTTGTGCATACAAACGTTGGGTACATTTTCATTAGATTTTTAAAGATGTTGCTAGTTTCCTCATGCACATCATATCTTTGTTCTGGAACCCATCCTTATAACATTGCATTTCATTATGTATTCTTAGCTTCCTCCCGTCTGTGACCGCTTCCGGTCTTTCCTTGTTTGCTTATGACATCGACAGTTTTGAGAAGTGCTAGTTGGATTTTTGCTGAAAGTAGGGAATACCTTAAAGGTGTTTATTTGTGTTTTATTCATTATGTAAAGGCATTTGACCGTGTGGGTCATAACAAACTATGGATAACATTGCAAAGAATGGAAATTGTAGAACACTTCATTGTGCTCATGCAGAACATACATAGACCAAAAGGCATTTGTTTGAAAATAAGAGAAAACAAGTGATTTAAAACAGGAAAGGGGTGTGTGTGTGTGTGTGTGTGTGTGTGTGTGTGTGTGTGTGTTGTAATCTTTCATCGGATGTATTCAGTCTGCATGCTGAGCAAATAATCTGAGAAGCTGGTCTGTATGAAGAAAATAGCATCAGGCTTAGAGGAGAGCTTATGATGCGACACACAGATGACATGAACTTGCTTGCTGGAAAGCATGAAGGCCTTCAAGCAGTTGCTAGTGAAAACCTAAGACTTAAGTATGGATTAAAAACCAAAATTCTCACAACTGGACCAATAGAAAACATCATAATAGTTTAAACCGCCAAGGATTTCATTTTGCTTGACTCCACAATCTGTGCTCATAAAAACAGCAGTCAAGATATCAAATGATGTATTGGGCATATCTGCAGCACAAGATCTCTGTAAAGTCACTTTGAGTACTTATGGTGAGCCTGACCCAAGACCTGGTATTTTCAATCGGCATGTGGCACTTGGACAAGGAGTAAGGGAGACTGGACAATTCATGCATTTGAATTGTGTTTGTGAAGAAGATGGATAGCACTGTGGAACATCAGAGGGAGAAGCAAATCTGTGTGGAAGAACCACAGTCGGAAAGCTCCCGAGAGCTTTGAGCATGGCGAAAAAGAAAGAAGGGCATGAGGATGACAAGACTTGGTCTCCCATACTTTGGACATGCCATCAGGAGAGGCCAGCTGCTGGAAAAGGACATCATCAGTGGTAAAGTGCAGAGTCAGCGGAAAAGAGGAAGATGCTCAAACGAGAGCGACTTGGCGCAGTGGCCGCACCAGTGGGCTCAACATGACAATTGTGGGGATGGCCCAGCACGGGGCAGGGTTCATCCATAGTTCGTAGGGCTGCTATGAGTTGGAACTGGCTTAACAGCACTAACAACAGCAACAAAATGGATTATTTGTAGAATATTCCTCAATTTGGGCTTGTCAACTGTATTTTCTCATGATTACTCTGGTCTCCTGGGTTTTCAGAAAGAATGCCATAGTTGAAATGCCTTTATTTTATCATTTCAAGTACTGGATAGCCACATGTCATCACTAGCGATGTGAACCTTGATCCATTGGATAAAGTAAGGTTGCCACAATTCTCCAATATCTTGGTGCATGCACCCCCTCTTCCCATACTGTAGTCTTTGGAAGTGTTCTAGTAAGTGAAGTGCACCTTCAGGTGGCAAAAGCCAGAACACAACTGGAGGATTAAGGTTTGTATCACAAAACAGGATTTTTTTAATACCTCCTCAATTCAATGTAAACATATTGTGGTAATCAATAAAGTAAGGATTTGTAATAATTTAGACAGGAACTGGTCTAAAGTGTACTTTTATATAATTTGTGATTATATTATTATAGATTTATAACTATTGTTCATAAATATAAATATGTATACATAATGCATTATTAAAGGAACTCTGGTCCTTTTAGGAAAAATATTATTTAGAAAACAAGATCTGGGCACTGCTTTTGTTCACTGCTTGTGGAAATATGCTCATATATATGTCAAAAAGTATTGCTACAAAATTATAGAAACCTTTATTAAACAAAAAATATCAAAATTTAAAGCAATTGGTTTTGACATATCCTCCATCTAAGTCTATACACTTCTGAAGGTAGTGTTTCCATCTTTCGAACCGTTCCCTAAAGAACTCTGAGCTCTTCAATCTACGTCACATCAAAACAGCAGTTTGGGCAACTTCAAGATACTCAAGTTTAGGTCCCTTTAAGATATTCTCTAAGTTTTGGGGAACAAAAAGAATCAGGACTGCAAGATGGATGAGACAAAATTTCTGAAGGAATAAGCAAGTAATGAAGGGGGAAAAAGATTCTCGTACAACTTCCCTGCCCTTTCCCTCACCAGTGCTGTTTTAATTTTCTTCAGCTTCACCTTGAACTTGCATATGAGCAAAGAAATGTGTCTGCAGCTGGCCCCTGTTCTTGCCCTGACTGAGGATAGTGAGCTTCTCCATCATCTCTTTCCATAGATGCAGTCAATTTGACTCCTCGGAATTAATGAAACACCCATCGAAGTCTCTCAACAAGCTGAAGCAGCACTGGAAGCACTCGCTGGTCTGTGCCAGGACATTTGGAGGACAGCTACCTGGCCCACTGACCAGAAGAGGTCCATATTTGTGTCCATTCCAAAGAAAGGCGACCCAGCAGAATGCTCAAAGTATAGAACAATATCATTGATATCACACGCAAGTAAAGTTTTGCTTAAGATCACCCCACAACGGTTGCAGCAGTTTATTGACAGGGCACTGCCAGAATTACTGTCAGGATTCAGAAGAGGATGTGGAGCAAGGGATATCATTGTTAATGTCAAATGGCTCTTGAATCAAAGCAAGAGCACCAGCAAGCTGTTTACTTACTTGTGTTTCTTTGACGATGCAAAGGCACTCGACGGTGTGGACCACAGTGAACTTTAGAGAACCCTGAGAAGAATGAGAATTCCAGAATCCATCAGTGTGCTCATGTGGAACTTGCACATGGCTCTAGTAGCAGTTGTACGAACAGAACAAGGGCATACTGCATGGTTCAAAATCAGGAAAAGTGTGCTTCCGGGTTGTATCCTCGCACCATACTTGTTCAATCTGTAGCCTGAGAAAATCATTAGAGATGCTGCAGTATATGAATTAAGAGTGGCATCAGGATTATAGGAAGGTTTATTAACAACCTGTGTTATGCAGATGACACAACCTTGCTTGCTGAAAGTGAGGAGGAATTGAAGCACTTGCTAATGAAGATCAAGAATTGTAGCCTTCAGTATAAATTGCAACTCAATGTAAGGAAGA
Organism: Echinops telfairi; assembly: GCF_000313985.2. Classification (NCBI taxonomy): domain Eukaryota; kingdom Metazoa; phylum Chordata; class Mammalia; order Afrosoricida; family Tenrecidae; genus Echinops; species Echinops telfairi. Next base: position 58,268,484 of record NW_022103920.1, read on the forward strand.
CCAAAATCCTCAAAACTGGACCAGTAGGTAACATCGTGATAAATGGAGAAAAAGTTGAAGTTGTCAAGGATTTTGTCTTGGATCCACAATCAATATTGATAGAAGCAACAGTCAAGAGATCAAAAGATGTAGTGCATTAGGTAAATCTGCCGCACAGGACCTCTTTAGAATATTGAAAAGCAAGGATGTTACTTTGAGGACTAATGTACGCCTGACTCAAGTCATGGCATTTCCCATTGCATCCTATGCATGTGAAAGTTGGACAATGAAGATTGATGAAGATTTGATGCATTAGAATTGTGGTTCTGGAGAAGAATATGTAGAAGAAAAGTACCATGGATTGCTAAAAGGACAAACAAATCTCTACTGGAAGAAGTAAGGCCAGAGAGCTCTGTAGAGGCAAGGTTGACAAGACTTTGTCTTACATACTCTGGATATATTGTCAAGAGACACCAGTCCCTGGAGAAAGACATCATGTTTGCTAAAGTGGAAGGGCAAGGAAAAAAAGAGAAAGGCTCTTAACGAGATGGATCCACACAGTGGCTGCAACAAAGGGCTCAAATATAAGGACACAATTTGAGGATGGCTCAGGACCACGTACTGTTTTGTTCTGTTGTACATAGGGTCACTGTGGGTCAGAGGTGACTGGATGACACCTAACCACAGCAACAAGATTTACAACCTCTGAAACCCAGAAAGGCATTGCTGCTCTGTCCTATGGGGTTTATGATTTGGAACTGACTTGATGGCAGTGAGTGTTTGAGAATATTAAAAATATAACAAGTGAAAAAAGAAACAGTGACCAATAGAGTGTGATACAATTTCACAAACTTAAATAACTCAGCAAAGTAGCACATTTTTATGTGTACATGCATATGCACGCACAATGTTTAAAAGATGAATGGGAAAATAAATGCAATCTCAGTACCATTACTTCTAGTAAATATCAAAATGCTAAAATATGTATATCTGGAAGTAGGCACAGATATTTTTTGTTCTTCCTATAAGTTAGAAATATTTCATAGGAAAAATTAAGAAAAAGATCCATCTAGTGCTTTGGGAAATCTTTTCTGATACCTTTTAGAGTGAGTAATTCCCTTTTTATAATCTATGTGCACAGTTTGGGGGTACTGAAGGGAATGGGAGTGGGATTCGGGCAACAAGGGAAGAAAGGAAAACAACATTCCAACTTGAGGTCGCCTACGTGTATATCAAGGGAGGGATGAGGTCAGGTTTAAAGAGAAGTCTCATAGAAAGACTGGGTGGAAGCGGAGAAGACAGAAAAGAACAGAAAATGTGTCCCCTTCCCCAGCTGGACTCTAACTTCTTTCCGTGCAGGAACTGGACTGCCGGCTTTGTTCTCCTTCTCTGTCCCACATCTTTCCTGGGTAGTAGATGCATTGTGCTGATTGCTTGTTAAGTCTGTTTTGCCAGCAAAGTTCCCGACTGGATCTGGATACACATGGCTTATCGATTAATGTTATGGATTAGGCTTGACACTCACCACTCAGGTTTAGTTGCTGGAGATCATTTAAAAATAGAAAAGACGGTGGCAGATAACTTATTTGATTGTTGCATGCATTTAAACTAACCAAACTTGTCAATCCCCCTATATTCCTTGGAATCTCTCTGATTGCGTTATTTGAGATATCAAGTTCTTTAAGTTGAAGCAGATTAGACAGTTCTTCGGGAAGTTCTGTTAACTGTAACAAAGATTAAATATACTTTCAGCAATGATGTATATGGCTACATCTCTTTTCTAAAATTAAAAGGAAGAATTTTTTTTTAATCTAGAAAGGAGTTATTTTTCATTGAGCCACAACTTCTGGGTGTTGCCCCTTCTATCTAAAACTTGCAAGTTATTACATAGCCCCCAACTCACCCCCTGACACAGCCAAACCTATCTGTTCAACCTTGTGTCCTCCTAATCTGCGTCCCTCACTTTCCCAACTCTTGTTTATTGACACCCTGCTCCGTTTTGCTTACCTCCCTTCCCCAAACCATTCCAAACGACTCTGTCCCATGTTTGATACTTTTATTCATTCTGACATTCATCAATTAGCAACTATTGTTAATTATTCGTTTCTTTTATTTGCCTAAATGTTTTATACATTTTGTGTATGTGCTCTGAAGCAGGATACAATTCGAGTACCGTAAATGCTCAGTAAAGCCTTTTAGAATGAAACCACATAGCTGGGCAAGGTGAGCTGGATGGAAGTTCCCAGCTTTTGCAAAGATTGTTGCAAAATAGCAACAATTGAAACACTTGGCAAAATTGAAGCAGAAATGCATGTACTCCAAGAAAATGAGTCTGTTACAAGTGATTTTTGAAATAAAGGAAATTCTATAAATAAACTGGAAAATAGTCCACTCAGAAATCAACCAATCAATAAGGTACATGTTGAATATTATACTTGATATTCTTTGAGATATCATAGAAGCCTAAGAGCGTCTGAGTTCCAGGAGATTAAATTTTAGTTCAGGCAACAAAATGCTCTTATATAAAACAATGAAGAAAATAAATAATCAAATGGCAAAATAAAGATGACTGATAATGACATATTTCAGTACAAATCAGAAAACTAAAAGACAGTTTTGTGTAAAAGGGGGAATGTGAATAGCCTCTTAAAAATGAATAAAAGTTAGGACAATTAAGCCAAGGCAAATATACATGAAAATGGCCTGTAGAGAGAGGTGCTGTGCAGGAGGAGACACGTGTGGGTCAATAGCATGAAACCAGCTAGCCAGACCTGCCCATCAGGCCTACGATGTAAGAGTAAGATCAAGACAAAGATGCAGTCCATAATTTGACAACCCTTCAAACCGGTTTTCTTTCATCTCTTGGTCAGCATTCATTAGAGAAAGTACCGGTAGTCCCCAATCCACAACAGGTCTTTCAACAACGCTGCTGTGAGTCCTCCTGGCATATACTTCTTTTGTTGTCAAGAGCTGTCACGTTTGTTCCAACTCAAGTTAACCCCATGTGGTAGCCTTTCTGGGAATGTATTGTGTAGGGGTGTTAAATTAAAGCTCAAATAAGTCTGGGAAATATGCTAAGCAGAAGTAAACCTATTTCTTAAGTGCAGGGCTCTCTAGTGGTTCTCAACCTGTGGGTTGTGACCCCTTTGGGGGTCGAACGACCCTTTCACAGGGGTCGCCCAATTCATAACAGTAGCAAAATTACAGTTATGTAGTAGCAATGAAAATAATTTTATGGGTGGGATCACCACAACATGAGGAGCTGTATTAAAGGGTTGTGGCATTAGGAAGGTTGAGAACCACTGCTCTAGTAATTACAATGCTAATGTTCATTGTGACTCACTGCTTCTCAAAGCCCAGACTAGCACAGATCCAGGGTGATCAAATGAAAGCTACCCAGATGACAGCTGTGTTCGCGTCATTGAGTTCCTGGGACCTTCATATCAATCAGTAATGAGTAGTGTTCTGGTTGAAAAACAAACCATTTTCACAAAAATCATCTTTAGTGTTAAAATAAAATGCAATGCTGAACATAAAAATGTTTATCCCTATTGATTCATCAGTTTTTAAGGAAATTGTCTAGAACATGAAAAAGGCTATACTTCTGAAGTCCATTACAGCATAATAGAAAAACTACATGTAGTAAAACTATTATAATCTTAAATGCTGAACAACAGAGGCTTATTTGAATAAATTATGTATTCATTACAGTGATTATTGGGAAAAATATGCCATATCATGAAGAAATGATTACTGAAACTTAAGTGAATTTTAAGTTGAGTACAATTTTCCCAAATTGTCTGTAAGAGACAAACATGGGCTGGAAAGTTTTGTTAGCACACAGCCAATAGTTGTATTCTCCTTCCTAGTCATTATTTTCCAAATTACTTTAAAATTCATATGATGAAGCTGAAATTTGGTATTTAACCACTTGACATTCATTTTAATGAACTGTTTTCCTGTAAGGCTATCGTGTTGAGAAGTGTATTTGTAACTCATACTGAGAAAATCTAAGTTGAGTGTGCACACTCGCATGTGCACACACACATACACACACACACACACACACAACTTTGGTTTACGTTGATTCTTAGTCCCACCTTCCCTGAAAAGCCTGGTGCATCAGTTTCTTCTTACCTTTCTCCCATTTATCTGACTTATAGTCAGCTCTTCCAGTGATTGAAGATGACACAATTCAATAGGAAAACTTGTGAACTGATTGCTTGAGAAATTCAATTTTTGGATTCCTTTTAAGTTACGGATCTCTGAAGGAATTATTTGTATTTGATTTTCGGAAAGATCAAGTACTTGCAAATTTTCTAAATCACACAATTCTTTTGGGAAAGTTTTGAATTTATTGTGGCATAAAATAAGCACATGGAGTGATACCATATTGGAAATGAGTGATGGAATTTTATTGATGTAGTTTCTACCAAGATCCAGGTATTCAAGATTAATAAGGGAACACAGGTGCTCAGAAAATATGGGGAGTCTGTTTTCATTAAGCTCTAAGTGAAGCAGTTGTCTACTGAAAGATATATCCACAGGTATTTCTGAAATATAATTGCCATTAAAATGCAAATGATAAAGATACTCCAGTGCACACAGTCCCACTGGAAAATATATTATTTTGTTATAGCTCAAATTAACTGTTGTTATTTTTCTGCAGTTTTTTATCTCAATGGGAATACTGGTGATTGCATTTCCTGAAAATTCAAGACTGTATATATTATTAAGATGTGAGATATTTTCTGTTATTTCCAACATACTGTTTTTGTTTAAATGGAGTTTCCTTAAATTTTTAAGCTTGTGGATATTCTTAGGAAGTTTTGTTAATTTGTTATCATTAAGACTAAGGCATTCCAACATTACACAGTGGGAAATTTTCTCTGGTATACCTTTCAATAAATTCTTATCCAATGTAAGTATTCTAAGTTCCTTAAAATTCTCAATTTTGTGTGAAATAACTTCTAATTTATTGTCAGCCAGTTGGAGTTCTTTCATTTTGAGCAACAGAAAAATTTCTACAGCCAGAAAAGTTAATTTATTGTGATCAAGTGAAAGGCTTTCCAAACACTTAAGTTCCTTAATTTCTTTTGGCAAACTGTTTATCAGGTTTTCATTAAGGTTTAGTGAAATTAAGTTTGGGAGGAAGCATAAAGCTTTAGGAAATATTGTTAACTGATTGCATTCCAGATTGAGAATCCTCAATTTTTTTAAATTAGATAGAGTTTCTGGTATATGTTTTAACTTATTATTAGCCAAATTTAAAATTTTCAAGTTTCCAAGATTTTCTATGCCAGCAGGGAAACTCTCAATATAATTGTTATTTAAAAAGAGTTGGCTGATATTCTTCAGCTGTGATATTTCTTTAGGGATATTTGATAGTTTGTTGTGACTGACCTTTAATATCTTCAAATTAGAAAGTAAGTGAATTTCAGATGGAAGTGATACTATCTCATTCTCCGTCAAGGATAAAATTTCAAGTCCTAGCATATCCCTTGCATCGACTTGAAAAGTTTTTATTTGGTTATTGTCTAAATATAGGTATTTGACATATTTGACTTTTAAAATGTCTTCAGGGAATTCCTGTAAGCCTTTGGCCTGAAGGTTAACTGTAAATCTCTCGGACCCTAAGTCAGCTTCTTTCTGATACTCTTCCTGGAGGTGAGTACTTTTTCCTCCTGTGTCAAGATATAGGTGGGTAAACCCAGTCTCATATCCTTCAGTCATCTCAGTTAACCATAATGATGGACTGGGAAAACGTCCTGGTTTTGACTCAATATTTTCAGTACTTAGTTCAGAAAATTGGAGTACTTCCTGTAGTTCGTCACTCATGATGGACCCATTTCCAGAGGACTCTGACGGATCATTTGTAGGAGATGTTTCAGAAATCTGGTCGGGAGATTGCCCTTCCAGGCTGTCAGCAAGGTCATGGGACAAAGCTGGTGCTGCTTCGGTAGCTTCCAGATCTTCCTTTGGCGGTGACCTAGACTGTCTTTGAAACTGACGCATGGCCTCGTCTAGCTCTTCTGTAGGACCCTCCTCTTCAGACATCTTATCGGCTGATTTGTTATATACGGTTTCAAGATTGTAACTCGATTGTGATTTTCATATTTACTTTATTCCTCTGAACCTACAAAAAGAAGTTGACATTAAGAGAAAAGATATAATAAAGTCCTCAAAATTCCAATGGAATGTTAATCCTTCTGGAACACAGGGTACAGAGTCATATTTTACTCTATAAGGAGTCATTTGAAAATATTTAAAAAAAATCACACATAATAGATAAACTAATTTTATATATGACCTGGTTACAAATAGTTTGTTGATTGCACGCGCTTATCGCCTGTTACTCTTCTGATCGCATTAGAAAGATGGAGAAGGCTAGCAAAAATCGAAGAAAATGGGAGACAGGTGAATCAGAACTCGGCTCATTTTTGGAAGACAGCAGCACGAATGTGCCACATGGAAAGTATGCCTTTAACACGCGGATATTGAAAATTTGCATATGGTACTAAAGAAATTATGGACATTTCTCTACAGGTGGTGGTAAACTGTCTTAAGGAAGGGGATATTTTCTCTAAGAACAGGTCGTTGAGGCTTTTGTCTGACTTCTGATGAAGCGCCCCTCCACAGAGGTCAAGGTCCCAGCTCTGTAGGACGTCTCTTCCAAGCTTGTAGTTTCCAAATAACCATCCTCTTCTCCTGTTCCCTCCACCCTCTGCCTGCTAACTACCCACTGCCCATTGGCATCGAGTCAATGCCATCTGACAGTAACGCCGGAGGACAGAGCAGACCTGCCTCATAGGGTTTCAAAGGCTATAATCCTTCCAGAAACAGATTGCCACCGTTTTCCCCCCAGAGATTGGTGGGTCTGAACAGGTGACCTTTAGGTTAGCAGCTGAATGCTTAGCCACTGCACCACCAGAGCTCCTGGAGGGTAGCTTCGTACTATACTTACAGTTTCAGTATTACTGCAGCTCCTCTCCATCTTTGCAGTCCTCCAATACTTCCGTTGCTACATCTTCTCTATTAAATTGGTAAGATTTCTGTGTTCCTTATTAAAAGCTAACATTCTGAAATTGGATTAAGATGATATCAAATTGTCAATACCCTCAGATATGTGGCAAAAGCGAATGAAATGCCTCTCTGGAAGAAGAGAATATCTTGGGCTTTGAATGGGTTCATCTAGTTTTTTTCCAAACACAATAAAAGAAGACCAGCCATAGTGAAAGATAACATCAGTGAGAACTGACATCAAATACAGAAGAACCACAGGTATTCAGCTGGTAGGCTGACTAAAAGGCAGTACAACAATTTGATTAGGTTTAATATGGAAATAAACTGCCAGACTTAAGATATCCAACATTAACAGGAAAACACAAAAATCTAAATTACAGGTTAAAAAAAAACACAATGAAAAATGCACTTACTGCTCTGAAGAATTCAGGGGACATAGTTAACATAAGCAAGACTAGCTGAAGAGAAGAGCAAATTACAAGAAAGATCAGAGGAAACTATCCAGAGTCCAGCATAAAGACTGAAATGAAGGAAAACACTGAAGAAGCATGATGGAGGATTTAGTCAGGGAGTCTACCATACCTGTGAATGGAGTGACAGTCTACCATACCTGTGAATGGAGTGACAGTCTACCATACCTGTGAATGGAGTGACAGTCTACCATA
>NW_022103920.1:58276463-58297130 GCF_000313985.2 Echinops telfairi
GTGAATGGAGTGACAGTCTACCATACCTGTGAATGGAGTGACAGTCTACCATACCTGTGAATGGAGTGACAGTCTACCATACCTGTGAATGGAGTTCCCGAAAGACAGGGGCGAAGGGAGCGGTGCACTCTTTGAAAGGGAAGGGCTGAGGGTTTTCTTTCCCATAACAAAGTGAAACAAAACAATTAGCTGCGATGGAGTTGCCTCTGACTCCTGTCGACCCCATAGGACCAGGTGGAATTACCTGTGGGATTCCGAGACCGCAACTCTTTACAGGAGTAGAGTGTCTTGACTTTCTCCCACAGAGCAGCCGGTGACTTTGAACTGCTGGCCTTGCTGTTAGCAGCCCACCTTGAAACTACCACACCGTCGGGGCTCCTGAAGATTTTCTTAAATTTTAAGAATAATAATAATAATAAAAAAAGAATCTTAAGAAATTGACAGGGTAAATGAAATGAGATCCACTCCGAGCTCATGTAGTAGAGAAATTTCAGAACATAATGACAAAAAAGAAATTCATAAAAGCAGTCACTGATAAAGCAAGAAAAAAACAGGCGCAGTCTCCCCTCTCCCCTCAAAAAAGAGCCAGTAAAAAAGACAGAAGATGTGAACATGTTATCAGTAGGGAACGTCATGATACATTGAGAAAAGATGGAAGCTGTCAAGTAGTTTTTCATGCCTGGATCCACAATCAAGACATCAAAAACCATGCTGCATTAGGTAAATCTTCTGCACAAGCCCTCTTTAGAGGATTGAAGAGCAAGGATGTGACTTCAAGGACTAAGGTGCCCCTGACAGAAGCCATGGTGTTTCCAACCACTTCATCTGCATGTGAAAGTTGGGCACTGAATCAGGAAGACTGAAGAGGAATCGATGAATTTGAATTGTGGTGCTGGAGAAGAATATTGAACGTTCTACTGCTAAAAGGACAAACAGATCTATGTTGGAAGAAATAAGGCCAGAGTGCTCCTTAGCTGTCAGGATGGCAAGATCTCATCCTACATACTTTGGACATGGGAGAAGAGACTTGTCCGTGGAGAAGGACATCATGCTTGGTAAAGTAGAGAGGAAGCGAAACAGTGGAAGGCCCTCACGGAGGTGGACTGACACCATGACTGCAACGATTGGCTCAAGCACAGGAAAAATTGTGAGGATGGAGGAAGGAATAAGGCACAGTTTCATTCAGACTGGGAAGTGTAGACCGGGACACTATGAGGCAGAGCCACTCAGTGGCACCTAACAACAACAACAACAACAACAACAACAAAGAGTTACAGTCTCAGAAACCCACATGGGAAGTTTTACCTCGTCCCATAGGGTTGCTATGTGTGGGGTACCCACACCCACAATCAAATGGGTTCAAGGGGCAGTTGGGTAATTGAGGGTAAAATTAAAGAGACATCGGATAAGATGAAACTTGCAAGTGCTCACCTCCGGGACCACCATGACTTCAGGAGTCAGGTCTGTGCAGAGAGAGAATATATTTCCAACCAAGGTTATATACCCTAGTTACAGGTAACCACATACAGAAAAAGTGGGCTGTACCCTAACTCTAAAGGTCCCTGAGTGCATTGGAGGAGTAACCTAACACCAGTGCCCGTCAGGTGAGGGGGAGTGGCTGTTCTCAGAGCCAGGAGAGCAATAGCACAGGTCTGCTCCTACAGATAAAGCTGCTGGCTACACAGCAATTAGCCACGTGCTTGTAAGAGGTCACCTTAAAGTCGCACTATTATGGGAGGAGATAGTGGGGAACATTAATTATGAGAATATGATTGGGACTCACTTCCAACTCACTAGGGTGAAGGCCTCCCTCCACCTCAAAAACCCCGCCTGCCAGACTTCTTATATATGAGAATAAAGGATTCATGCTTATGCACTATCTTCCAGATCTCTGCTTCGCACAGCTATGAGTTGGATTTGACTCTATCTAGCTGAACCTTGCACATTGAGGTGGAAACAGAAAATGGTATAACCTTTCTGGAAAACAACTGGCTATTTCTTATAAAGTTACACATATGCTGACTACTGTAACCCAGCAATATCACTCCTTGGTTATTTATTTTATAGCGGTGATTCTTAAACAACAGATAGGTTGGGTTATCACACCTGGGATTGGAGCAGAACACTACTGGCATGTAGTGAGTTTGGGCAGGGAGGCTGTTAAATATTTGTAATCTGAGGATAGCGTCGTCGTAAGATGGTCTAAAAATATGACAAGTGCCGACCTTAACCTAGCTTACCATCGCACTACTGTTGAGTCAATTCGGACTCAAAAGGACCCTATTAGTCGTTCCGAAGTTGTATGTAAATCTTCACATGCAGCAAGCATCGCCTCTCTCGTGTGGCGTGGTTGGTGGATTTGACCCATGTGATTAGCAGCCCAATGCTTACCGAACAGCGCTTACCACAGAGAAAATGATACGCTAAAAAAGATCTCTACATGAACATTTACACACAAATTGAAATAGTTAAAGCAATTATATGAATCATTTCTATTCAGGAATAAAATTGGAAACAGCTCATGTTCCTTCAATAGATAAGCTGAGTGAATCCACAGAATGGAATACTATACACCAATAAAAAGGAGTGAATGTTGATACACACAAACTTGGAGGATGATTCTACAAAGCAGTATGCTAAGTGAAAGATACTGATTACACATAAAAGGGAGGTTCAAAATGTTTATGGAGAACGTCCATTATTTCACAGAAAAGGTAATATATACTTTATGATTGCTTTTACATAGATTCTTGAAAAGACAAAACTCTTTTTGTGTTAGAGAATAGATCAGTTTTCAGAAGCTCGAGGTGGAAGGAAAGTGTGATTGTAAAAAGACAGGGTTGGGGGAGCGGGGAAGGAGGAGAAAAAATGAGCTGACGCCAGGGGCTTAAGCAGAGAGCAGATGTTTTGGGAATGATGAGGGTAACAAATGTACGTGTTCTTTACACAATTGATGTATGTATGGATTGTGATAGGAGTTGTATGAGCCCCTAATAAAATGATTTAAAAAAACCCCAAAAAGACAGGGTAAAACTTGGGTGATGGACCCGAACTATAAGCTAATTGTGGTGGTTGCTACACAAATCTAAGCATGTGCTTAAAATGATACAACTGTGGCCTAAAGTTATTTTTAGGATATGATAGTTTTTTTAAGTTGTGAGATGTAGCTAAAATCATGTTTAGAAAGAAATGTGGAGCTGTAAGTGTATATCTTGAGGAAACTGGAAATCAATAACTTAAGTTAGAAAAAACACAGGAAAAGTAAAGTAAAAGGTAATACTAAAAGTGAGAGCAGAAATTAAGGAGAAAATACAATTAAAAAGCTTAACAATCTAGCTGTGAGGAATTACTAAGAGGCAGAAGAAGGGCAAGCATGATGGTGGGGCAGGAAGAAGGTAAAAGGACACAAAGGAGAGATCTAGGAAGAAAAGCTATGGCTAGAGGTATAAACATAGGTGTACACTTATGTAAATATATTAATAAAAATAGAGGTATTGGCTTATGTACATATATTTATATGGCAATACATTGAGGAAGTGGATGGACTTTGGGCCTCTGTTCAAGCCTTCCCTCAATGCAAGAACACTTTGTTCTAACAACTTGGTATTCTGTAATGCTCACCCTCCTGGCCTGATTGCTCAAGATAATATTGGTGCATAAGCAAATATGATGAAGAAAGTTGATAGTGCCTGAATATCAAGAGATATAGGCTAGAAGTTAAACAAGCAGCCAAGGACAGAGAAGCAACAAGCCCACACAGAAGAAGCACACCAGCCTGTGTGATCATGAAGTGTCAATGAAATCAGGTAACAGGCATCAGAAGACCCAAAACAAAACAAAGAAAGATATTGTTGAGAACGAGAGGGGTTGGAGCAGAGACCCCAAACCCATCTGTAGACAATAGGACATCCCCTCACAGAAAGGTCACAAGGAAGGCATGAGTCAACTAGGACACAGTCTAGCACCGGTGAAGCACACAATATTCCTCTGGTCCTTTGAGGTTACCTCATCCCCCACTATCATGACCCAAGTCCTGCCTTTCAGTTCTGGTTAGACCGGAGCATGTACACTGGTACAGATAAGAGCTCACGACACATGGAATCCAGGTCAGATAAAGCCCTCAGGAACAGAAATGGAAGTAGCTATACCAGGAGAGGAGGGGGAAGGTGGAAGGAGGAGAGGAGGAAGTGGGACCGATCGCAATGATCGATGCATAATGCACCCCCCTCCCAGGGGGATGAACAACAGAAATGTGGGTGAAGGGAGACAGTGGTCGGTGTACGATATGAAAACAATAATAATTTATAGTTTATCAAGGAGTCATGAGGGCGGGGGGTGGGGAGGGAAAAAAGAGGAGCTGATACCAGGGACTCAAATAGAAAGTAAATGTTTAGAAAGTAAATGTTTATAAAATTATGATGGCAACATATGTACAAATATGCTTGATACAATTAATGTATGGAATGTTATAAGAGCTATAAGATCCCCCAATAAAATGATTAAAAAATAATAAAGGGATAAACAGTAAAAAAAATATGCTTAGCAGTACAGAAATAAATTCTATGGAAGTGCTTGAAAATAGTAAGACTAATTGATGGAGGGAAAAAGAAGAGAGAAAAGACCCAAATAACTAATGTGGAAAACACAAAACGGGGACATAGTTCTATAGAATCTACAGGCATTAAAATGACTATAAGGGGATATGCTAACCAACTTTATGTCAATATTAATGGAAAGTTAGATAAAATGGACAAACCCATAGGAAAATAGTGCTTCTTAAAATGGACGCAAGATTTCAAACACGTAGTTCAAAGTCAAAAGGACCCTGCGTGTGAAAGGCGCATCCATATGGAAAGAACACGAAACTCGAGCCCTACGCCCATCCACAGAAATCTGTTTCAGGTGGAATATAGGTGGTGCGACTGTTAACACACTTGGCTGTGAGCCAGAAGGTTGGAGGCTGGAGTCCACCCGAAGGTGCCTTGGAAGAAAGTAGGTCTGGCGACTTACTTCTGAAAAATCCGTCCAGAGAACCATATGGAGCCCACGGAGTTCTCGAGAGTTAGCATTGGCTAAACAATTGGAAGGCCAAAGCCTAAAATGTTTTAAGCTATGTGTTTCAGTTCTTTATATAAAAATCATTTTATATATGAACTGAGAGGTAAGGCAGGGAGCCCTGGTGGAGCAGTGCTCCAAACCCCAAGGTCCACAGCAGTTCGAAACCACCAAGCCGCTCAAGGGAGGAAGACGGGCGTTTCCACTCCCATGAAAAGTGACAGACAGTCTCAGCTGCTCACAGGGCAGTTCTACCCTGTCGTAGGGGGTCGCTATGAGTTGGCATCCACTTGATGGCAGTGAGCTTGGTTTTGGTTTTTGGGAGGGAAAGATCTAATTTTCCCGTATGCCTACCTAATTATCTCCAACTTAAAAAAAAAGTATTTTTTTCTACTGGTTTCTAGTACTACCTCTATGATACGTCACATACGTGTGGGTCTGTTTCTGGACTTTAAATTCTATTCTGTTCTTCTATTTGTCTAAGTTTGCATCAATACCATATAAATGATTATAACTTTATAATAAATCTTATAGGAAAAGCCCTCTCATATCTGGTCATTTTTTCTTCAAAGCTATTGTATATAAAAAAACAAACAAACTCAAACTGGATTAAATACGATTAATAAGGTTAATGTAAGTCTTAAAATTATCGATGACATGGGGAAAAACCTAGAAGCAGACTTAGGGGCCCTAATTTACAGCAGCAGTAGTCCTGGTGGCACAGGTTATGCATTGGACTGTGATCCCTATGGTCCTCAGTTCGAAACCACCAGCAGCTCCACGGGAGATAGACTGGGCTTTCACCTCCGGTAAACAGTTACAGTGCTGGAATTCTACAGGGGTCAATATGAGGTCAGCATTGACTCCATGGCAGTGAGTGAGAGACGAGACATAATTAAAAATCACAAAAGTAAGAACTAGATGACGGGGACCTCTTAAAAATGAAACATGCACGCCCATCAGGAGACTTTTCTCAAAAATACGAAGAGAACCTACAGACTGGGAGAAAAATGTTGGTAATAACATAACTTTATAATTTATAGATCCAAAAAAAGAAAATAATATTACAACTTACAGAAAACTTCAGTACTTCATCAAGAAAAGGACAAATAGTCTGATTGAAAAACCAGGGAAGGACATGAAGAGACACTTTACCAAGGAAGGCATTCCAACAGTTACATAAGCCATTAGAGACAGGCAAATCAAAGGAGATAATTTCCCCCTGGCTATAACAACACTGATGAACAAACCACCAATGATGACCAGGGTGTGAGGAGATTGGAACTCACATATACTGCACGTCAGGTTGTAAAATGGTACAATCAGTTTTAAAAATGGTATCATTTCTGTAAAATGATACTATTTTATCCAGCAATGCTTCTATTAGATAGATATCCTTGAGAAATGAGAGCCATGACACGAATGGATATATTATACACCCTATGTTTAACACAGTATTATTCACAAAGAGATGGAAACAACTTAACTACCCATTCATGGATGAATAGATAAACAAAATTGGTACAAACACACACTGGAATACTATGCCCTATTAAAGAATAAACAATGGATCCAAGGAACATCTTACAACATGGGTGAACCTGGAAGACGTTACGCTGAGGGAAATATGCCAATCACAAAAGGCTCGATATTGTATGATACCAGATTATGGAAAGTCAAGAGATTTATATACAGAAAGAAAAATTCTTGGATAGTTAGCAGGCATGGGAGGGAAAGGGTAAGAAAATCACTAACTAGATAAAAGCACACACACAAAAAAACAAATACCACACACACTAAAAAAAACCTTCACTTCCACTGAGTCTATTTCAGCTGACTGTAAGTTGTGAATTTCTGAGACTCTTTACTGTAGAACGCCTCATCTATCTTCCTCAGAGCTGCTGGTGGCTTTGAACTGCTACTCAGGAGTTGGCAGCCCAATGCATAACCGCTTAACTACTCCACCACCAGAAGACATGTATTAACTTGGGTGAAAGGAAAGGCAATACACAGTGAGGGAGAGGTCAGTACAAAGTGACCCAAACCAAGAATGATACTAGATGTTACCTAGTAGTAAAAGGCAACAGGGTAAATGCTACTACATACACAATCCTGCAATAACAGTAATAGCAAACAAGAATTTACAAGTGAACATTTTGGTAGATGTTTGATCAAATAAATCAAATGTTTTAGAAAGCCCATTTTTTTGGTGTACATGTGTTGACTTTTCTTTTTTTAAGATCATTTTATCGGGGGCTCATACAACTCTTATCACAATCCATACATACATCAAGTGTGTAAAGCACATTTGTACATTCATTGCCCTCATCATTCTCAGAACATTTACTCTCCACTTAAGCCCTTGGCATCAGCTCATTATTTCCTCCTCCCTCCCCGCTACCCCTTCCATGATAAGCCCTTGATAACTTATAGATTATTATTTTGTCATATCTTACACTGTCCAATGTCTCCCTTCACCCACTTTTCTGTTGTCCGTCCCCCAGGGAGGAGGTTATATGTAGATCCTTGTAATCGGTTCCCCCTTTCCACCCCACCCTCCCGGTATCGCCACTCTCATCACTGGTCCTGAAGGGATCTTCTGTCCTGGATTCCCTATGTTTCCAGTTCCTACCTGTACCATTGTACATCCTCTGGTCTAGCCAGATTTGTAAGGTAGAATTGGGATCATGATAGTGGAGGGTGGGGTTGGGGGAAGGAAGCATCTAGGAACTAGAAGGAAGTTGTATGTTTCATTATTGCTACACTTCACTCTGACTGGCTTGTCTCCTCCCCGTGACCCTTCTGTAAGGGGATGTCCAGTTGCCTACAGATGGGTCTTGGGTCCCCAATCTGCACTCCCCCTCAATCACTCACAATGATTTGATTTTTTGTTCTTTGATGCCTGATAACTGATCCCTTCGGCACCCTGTGATCACGTAGGCTGGTGTGCTTCTTCCACGTGGGCTTTGTTGCTTCTTTGTTAGATGGCCACTTGTTTACTTTCAAGTCTTTAAGACCCTAGATGCTATATCTTTTGATAGCCCAGAACCATCAGCTTTCTTCACCACATTTGTTTATGCACCCGCTTTGTCTTTAGCAATTGTGTCGGGAAGGTGAGCATCATAGAATGCCAGTTTAATAGAAGAAAGTATTCTTGCATTGAGGGAGTACTTGAGTGGAGGCCCAATGTCCATCTGCTACCTTAATACTAAACCTATAAATATATAAACATAGATCTATTTCCCTAACCTCATATATAAATATATTTATATATGTACATGCCTTTATTTAGACCGCTATAAATGCTCTTTGCCTCCTAGCTCTTTCCTCTACTTCCTTTTACTTTCCTCTTGTCTCACTATCATGCTCAACCTTCATTTGGGTTTCAGTAATTCCTCTCGGTTACATTACCCTTGATCATATCCTACTAGGCCTCCTATACTCTCCTCATCACCGATTTGGATCACTTGATGTTCCTGAGTTTGTTAACACCACTTCCTTTCCACCCACCTCCCCTTCTCCCATGTTCCACCCCTGGAACTGTTGGTTCCATTGTTTTCTCCTCCAGCTTGTTCATCCAGCCTATCTTATTTAGACAGACCTGCGGAGATAATAACATGCACAAAAACAAGACAGAGAAAATCCAAGCAACAAAAGAAAACAAAACAACAAAAAGTCAATGACAAAAAACCCAACAACAAAAAAGAAAAGCTTGTAGTTAGTTCAAGGACTGTTTGTTGGCCTTTAGGAGTGTTTTCCGGTTGAGTCTGATGGGGTGCCATCCCCTGGCCCCAAAGTCGATTTTTGGTGTTCCCTGGGGACTTTGTTGCTCTGTTCCCCTTGCTGTTCTGTTGCATTCCCTTAGTGTTTTGGCTCGGTGTGGTAGCATCAGATCGGGCAGAATTCCCACACTGAGTCTCCAGTGTTGTCCCCTGTAGGGCTGTGGGTCAGTGAGGGATGTTGTGTCTCACAGTGGGGCCAGCCATATGGTCTCTGTGGATTGGCTGCTCTGAGCGGGAATATCGTCCTAAAGGCTTGGTGGGCCAGGATGTGCTCCACTCTCTCTTCTCCCCATTCATTTGCTCCTGTGTGCTCTGATTAGACATGTCCCTCTCTGTGAGCTGCAACTTCAGTGCTGTCCTCATACTTGGGATTGGCGCCGGTCCCTGAAAGCCCATTTTTTTTATGATTGCAATACATGTAGAGATTTAAAAATGTTCATGGAAAAAATCCATTATCTGCTAATTCAATTTTTCCAAGAACATTTTGAAGCACCTACCTTACTCCACTGAAGAATGTGCCATCAATGATTGAACCTCTCCCATATTGCTAAAGCAGAGGGTCAGCAGGAAAGAGAAAGGTCCTCAAAGAGATGGACTGACGTAGTGCATGCAAAAATGGGCTCAGACACAGCACAGATTGTGAGGATGGCCAGGATCTGGGCAGTGATCGTTTCACTGTTCATAGAGTCACCGGGAGTCAAAGCCAACTGATAGCACCTTAACAGCAGTAACATGTTGTTAGACATTTAGTTGTGCCTCATTTTATTGTCAGGCAAGTATTTGCAGATATTTTATCTTGGTCTAGGTCTGTACATTTTTGATGGATAAATTGAAGAGGAATTACAGTGTCCAAATGAAGTAATATTTTTAAAGGCTTATACACAGCTTAAATAAGAGATGGCCTTTCTACTCTCCAACAAGTAAAATTAGATTCCTGTTTTAATATGTATCAGGAGAGATGAACAATGCACTTTATCACCTATCTGAAAAAATGTCCATCTGGTCATTTAGGAAGAACAGGATTTTGTGCATGCCACACAGCATCAACCAACTGCTTCCAAGAAGAAAAGAAAAAAAAAAAGCAAAGCAAAAGGAGAAGGAAACTCGTAGCCTTTTCCAGTTTGTCATGGCCCCCCTGGGACAGAGTAGAACTGACCCCATAGGGTCCTTCCTGAAGCAAACCGTCTCACCCTTCTCCCACACAGCGGCTGATGGCTTTGAACCAGTGGTGGGATTCAGCCAGTTCTTACCGCTTAGGCAGACCGGACACCTGCTTCTTTGTGGAGTTTGGCTAACTGGTTGTTAAAATGGCACTTGTAATCGGGGTTCTCTCTAAGGCAGTTGTTCAATGTGGAAATCACAAACTTACATTCTTTAAGCTTAAATGCTCATCTGCACAACAGCATATTCAAGATGCCCATAGTAATGTTCATTCCATCCAAATGTATAAAAAATTAGAGAGAACTATGTTTGTAATATTTATTCATTTTATAAAACTCTCTATACGTTTGAGGAAATACTACATTTCTATTTCCTGTGTCTGTTACTTCAGTAAACAAACATATACGTAAACAGAAAAAGTGCCAAATAACCAGAGGGTGACACTGTCATTCATTTCAACTTTGTGTTACAGCCCAACTTTCCATGAGATATTATGAGTTGATTATGAAATTCCTGAAATTGTTCAAGAGCTAAAAAATATGAAAGGGGTTTTTGAAAGATGAACATTATATGTTCAGAGAAGAGAAATTATCTATTTCTAATCTATCAAACATAACGACCATTGTCTAATTGGCCTACCTCTAAAGGAAAAGGATCCTAATACTATAGTGAAAAGGTGGTTAAAGATAAATCACACAGCTGATGATGCTCAGATAAAAAGCAAAGGATATTACAAGTGAAGATTCCAATTAAGAAGCAATATGAAAAAAAGCATACAGTTTTAATGTTTTATTTTGTCAGGTATTATTTTATATATTTTCACTACTATCTTAAAACTTTCTTATGCTATAATCTAGTTTTGTGTACCTCTTTTATTGTTCTTATTTCAGTATTAACTGTATGAAATAATAAACTACACCTTTTGGTATATCTTTTTTGATACTTAAAATGGTAATTACAGCAGCAAATTAACTGGTAAATTATTTGAGTCCCACTAATGGTTTGAATGGTTTAGCAGCCCAACACTTACCCCACTACAGTATCAGGCTTCTTTTTCGTTCCCAAGAGTATGACAAAGGATCACTCAATTAAGGGATAAAGCAAAGTGCACCAAGATGTGAATACAACAGACCGGCATGAAGCAGGGAACCAATAGAGAGGTCTGTGGGGCTGGCCCCAATCCCAAATGCCTCTACCCCCAGAAGAATGCACTTCAGAGGACAGCGCTGAAGCTACAGCTCAGGGAGAGGGGTGCGTCTGATCAGAGCACACAGGAGCAAATGAAGGCGAGAGAAAGAGAGTGGAACACATCCTGGCCCACCAAGCCCCGAGGACGATACTTCTGCTCAGAGCAGCCAATACACCCATAGGACCACAGAGTCGGCCCCACCACAAGACACAACATCCCATAGTGCTATGAGGAACAACACTGGAGACACAGTGCAGGGATTGTGCCCGATCTGACCCTACACACTGGGGAGAAATGCTAAAGGTGTTCAACAGAGCACTAAGGAGAACAAAGCAACAACGTCCCAGGGAATACAAAAAATAGACTTTGGGGCCAGAGCATTACACTCCACCAGACTTGTCTGGAAAACACTCCTAATGGTCAACAAACAGACCTAGAACTATTTATAGGCTTTTTTTTTTCTGTCGTTGGTTTTTGTTGTTGTTTTGTTTTGCTCTGTCTTTTGTGCTTACTATTGTCTCTACATGTCTATCTAGATAAGGAGGATAAACATTCCGTAGGAGAAAACAACAGGACCTATGGTTGAGGGGGGGGGGAGGGCATGTGAGAGGGACGGTGGAGGAAAGGAAGGGGAGTGTCAACCAACCCAGGGACAAGGGAACAACAAATGATCTAAACTCGATGGGCAGGAGGGTATAGGATGCCTGGTAGGGCTTGATCAAGGGCAATGTAGCCGAGAGGAATTACTGAAACCCGAATGAAGTTTGAATATGATAGTGGGACAAGAGGAAAGTAAAAGGAAATAGAGGAAAGAAATAGGAGGCAAAGGACATTCACAGAGGTCTAAATACAGGCATGTACATATGTAAATATACTTATATATATATAACAATAAGGAAATAGATCTATGTACATCTATTTATATGTTAAGTATCAAGGTAGCAGATAACATTGGGCCTCTACTGAAATACTCCCTCAACACAAGAATACTTTGTTCTAATGGAATTCTGTTCTGGTCACCTTCCCTGACACAATCACTGAAGACAAAGTGGGTGCATAAGTAAATGTGGTTAAGAAAGCTGATGGTGCCCTGCTATCAAAAGATATAGCATCTGGGGTCTTAAAGGCTTGAAGATAAACAAGCGGCCATCTAGCTGAGAAGCAATAAAGCCCACATGGAAGCAGCATACCAGCCTGTGTGATCATGAGGTGTCGGGATTAGGTATCAAGCATCGAAGACCCAGAACTAAAAAATCCTATCATTGAGAAAGCAGATGTTTTGAGAATGATGATGGCAACAAATGTACATATGTGCTTGACACAATGGATGTATATGTATGGATTGCGATAAGAATTGTACGAGCCCCAAATAAAATGACTAATAAAAAAGAGAGTTGTATGAGCCCCTAATAAAATGATTAAAATATACAAGTACCCAGTAAAAAAAAATCCTATCATTGTGAATGGGGTGAGGGGGGGAGTGCCAAGTGGAGACTGAAAGCCCATTTGTAGACAATTGGACATCCCCTTACAGAATGGTTACAAGGAAGAGATGAGCCAGTCAAGGTGCAGTATAGCACCTATGAAACATACAACTTTCCTCTAGTTCTTTAATGCTTCCTCCACCCCTACGCCCCCACTATCATGACCCAATTCTACCTTACAAATCTGCTAGACCCGAGGATTTACAAGAGGTACAGATAAGAGTTGGAAACACAGGGAATCCAGGACAGACAACCCCTAAGGACCAATGATGAGTTTAGCAATACCAGGAGGGCAAGGGTAAGGTGGGAGGAGAAAGGGGGAACTGATCACAATGATCTACATATAACCACCTCCCAGGGGGACGGACAACAGAAAAGTGAGTGAAGGGAGACATCTGTCAGTGTAAGACATGGAAAAAAAAAAGATAAATTACCAATGGTTCATGGGGTGGGGGTGGGGGTGGGGGCAAGATGAGCTGATACCAAGGGCTCAAGTTAAAAAAAAAAAAGAAAATGTTTTGAAAATGATAACATATGTACCAATGTGCTTGACACAATGGATGGATTGTGATAAGAGCTCTAGGAGCCCCCAATAAAACGCTTTTTAAAAAAGCAAAGGAGGACACAAAACAAACAAGGGAGAAGTGGAGTCATGTTGAATTCATAGCAGCGTTTAGGACTAAGTTGACCAGCCGCACAGGGTTCCCAAGGCTGCGATCTTTATGGAAGCTGCCTGCTTTAAACAGTGGGAAGAGAGAGAAGGAACGAACCGGAACCGCGGAAGTCACTGAGCTTTAGCATCACCTGGAAGCGTTTGAGGCGGCGGCGAGGGCTGCGAAGGCGACTCCCTCGGCAGGGCCGGCAGGGGCGCGCCTGGAGAATCCCTCCCGGGAGCGGGAGCCCGAGAGAGGCTGGGCTAGTGCGTTTGTGAGCTGGCCCTTAGTCACACTAGGGTCACGCAGACAGAGGCTTGTACACTTCATTCAATTCCAGGAGGAGTAACTCCCGTCTGTCCCCCGAGTGCCGGGCACCGGCAAGTTAAAGGGCGCGTGTCTAGGTTCCTGGCTTGTGCATTAGAACCTCCTGGGCTTGGGCCCATTTAACCCCTTTGGGTCCAAGGGATGGAATCCTCGAGGTGTATTGGTTAAGCGTTGGATGCGAGCCGCAAGATCGGCAGTTCAAAACCACTAGCAGCTCCACTGAACTAGGCTTTCTACTCTAGTACAGTCTCGGAAACCCACAGGGGGTTGCTACGAGTCAGCATTCACTCAGTGGCAGAGCGTGAGATTTCATTGATCAGGAGACATCTAATTCTCAGGGGCGGTGGGCATTGGCAGCTACTGGCCTGGGCTTTGGTCCTCAGAGGTTCTCACGCTATCTATCAGAGTCCAACTTCGTGGGGACTCTCACTCCAAAAGCGCTTCCATTTTCCTGCCTGATCCCGAGGTTGGCAGGCGGGGTGTTGGGGAGGTGGGTGCAGCAGGCAGTTCAGGAGCCAGAACAGCATTTAGTGTCATGGAAGAACCAGCTTGTCACTGTTAATTCAAATCTCCGCATAGTCCGAGCTCCTGTCTCGGTTCCCCTGACCCATTGTTCAGTCACGGCCTGCTCTCAAACCACAAGCCTGCTCGCCTCGCATTAGTGGAGAACGCATCCTTGCTTAAAATGTATTTCCTGAGACGATGAGGATTTGGAGTCCGGGAGGTGGGTCCGCCTTTGTGTTTATTAGGAAGAGTGTTGGGAATAAGTGAGGGTCTCTGAAACCCACGGGGGCAATTCTACCCTGTCTACTGGGCAGAATTGACTCCATGGCACTGAGCTTGATTATTAGCATTATTTTTAAGTGTGTTTACTCTACTTTCAAGAGTCCTGATGGCTAGTGAGTTATTTGTTGGTCTGCTAATTGGAAGGTCGCCGATTCAACGCCACCAGGCATTCAGTGGGAGAAAGGTGAGGCTTTCTGTTCCTGTAAAGCCTAGGAATCCCACCAGAGCAGTTTATTCGGTCTAGAGGGGCGCTTTGAGTTGGAATCCATTCGATGGCAGTGAGCGTGATTCTGAGTTTCTGGTACTTCTATTACCTGGGTCTTTGGAATACAGATAGTTTTGTCCTGTAGAGAATTTAAAATCTAATTTTTTGGATTTGTAACTTACATTCCACATTAGAAAGCAGGTTGGGGTTTTATCTACCAATTGTCTTAAGTTTTATTGATAGCTTGAAAATCAGATAAGTTAAGCTTTACTAACATTTTGTCAAAGTAACTAATCCATCTTGAAATGTTCTATTTCTGAATCACTTCTTCATTTATACAAAGTGTAACGCCCTATTGTCATTTTAACCGACTAATTATAACCAAGAACGAGGGCTACTGTTACTAAATCCACAGGACCCTACAAAAGATGAATCTTTCCATTCCTGTAAAAAGTTACTCTCAGAAACCCACAGGGGCAGTCCTACAGTTCTACATGTTGCTACGAGTGAGAACTGACTTGATGGCAGGGAGTCTGATTATAAAATAATGTGTAAACACCATGCATTTATTAAAAATGTACAACTGAGCAACTTAGATAAAGGAAATTAAATTCCAAGGTTTAACTAGATAGTTGATACCCTGTTAGTGAATTGGTTGACATAAATGAAAATCCAGCTCATGCTTCTTCCAAGTGGTTATGTGTGCAAAATTAAGTTTAATATTAATTGAAAAGAAATAATCCAGAAAGGAAAAATATCACACAAAGTGAAAGTGCTTATCCATGTTTCTGTCTACAGATGATTTATCATCTTAGGGTCTTTTTCTTTTACTGCCCTACTGGCATATATTCAATAAATACACAGTAATATCAGTTTCTGTAAAATATAACTGGGAATATAAATTATTAAAAGAGTACATCCAAAAGTCAGCAAATAATTTTCAATTACTGGTTAGAGATTATCTGTACTATTGACTGCCTCCTTCATTTGCTCATATAATTAAGAGTTGATGGCATAATTACATTATTCTATAACAATTAAAGCATTTGATATACATTAAAGGGACTTGAAACAATTGCCTTCAATATTATTTTTAACTATTATTTTGTTCTATTTTTATCATACAGTTAGGAGACTTTTTCCCTGCTGAATCATAGCACGAGGTTGTCAAAAAGTATTGCTATAAAATAGAAACTATTATTAAGCAAAACTATCAAAATGTGAAGCTATTTCTCTCTTCACATATCCTCCATGTAGATCTATATACTTCCATCTCTCTAACCCTTTGATTTATACCATGTCAAAACAGAAGTTTAGGCATCCTCCAGGGACTCAAATGGTGCTCTTTTGAAATATTCTTTGAGTTTTGGCAAACATCAGGGTTGTAAGGATGGAGTCAGTTGTCCCACCAAATTGTAGGGCTGCCCTTGCTACCCTTAACAATGAGCAAGTGCTCAGTGTAATTTTCCTGGCTTTTTTCTCAGCACGAAGTTCTCTTTGTCCTAATTAGCTCCTGAAATGCTCCTGTGTCCTTTAAGAAAATCTATTTCGATGGCTCCTTTGAAATCTCAAAAACAAAACCCAAAAAACAACTAACAAAAGAAAAAGTCACTAACCTTCTGAGCTGACTTCTCTGCCTTGAATTCATTCTTGAGATCTCCCCAAATTTCCGTTGGCCCATCTAAAAACTATTGTTTTGAGTGAGGAGACACATTTTTTTGAATGAATATAAAAAACCCATTGTTTTATGTGGGGTAAAACCCCACTATTGTGGAGTTAATACGGACTCCTAATGATCCCATAGTCAGAACAGAACGGGTCCTTTCGGTTTCTCAGACTGTGGATCTTATCTTTAAAGGACCAGACAGCCTTGTCTCTCTCCCACAAAGCAGCTGGTGATCTGAATCACTGACTTTTTGGTTACAACCATCCATCATATTTTGATTCACTATTACACAGGAGCCAGGTACCCGGAGGTGAATCTCAGCTTTGCCACTTAATCTCTTTGGCTTGTTACATGAATGTTTTTTCATTTGTAAAGGGGAATAACAATAAAGCGTCTGCCTCATAGTGATGATTGTAAGGATTAAATGAATCGATGTATGTAAAATTGCTTTGAACAATGCCAGGCACACTTTTAAGTATTGGCAATTATTATTATTCAACTCAGAGTAAAACTATAAATCCTACATTCAGTCCATCCTGAGTATCCCTGCAATGGATCCTGTGCTTCCTTTACCAAAGGAATTTGGTAAATGTATTAAATTGGCTCTCCATCCCCACCCTCACCAGACTGATGTCTGAAATATATTTGGCCCCAGCATTGTGATCTTCATGAAGACTCCCGGGGCTTGGTCCGTCTGCTGGAACTTCTCCAGTCTGCCCACCTATAACTTCCTATCCAAACAACAAATATGACCGTAGAGGCTGACCTTATGAACACAAACCTTAAAGGAGAATCATGCCATCACAGATGATTTTTCAAAAGTACTTTTGTATGCAAACCAATTTGATTTCTTGTCTGATTTTTTATATAGTACAGTAAATAATATTCCTTTTTTGTATTTTAAAAATTATTTTATTGCAAGTATCCGTTGTATGTAAATTATATGCAAATAATTTGAGTCCTGCATTACATTTTTACACTATCAAACTTTACTAATCAGAGTAAATCATTTTTTGCCAATGACTTTTATAGGCTGAAAGTTAAATCTAAATATTATCAATGTAATTCTATTAACCTTGGTAATCAATTGTAGTAGTTTTAGCTGCTGCCAGTTCTATTTTATTGGCATATTTTTATCAAGTCTAATTTCACTATAGTCAATTTTGGCCATTTAAGAACTTACACAAGATGTGGTTCTTCAGTAAATTTTCATTTTAGTAGATTAAGCACATGCAGTGTTAGCCTGTCTGGTTTTATTTCTCTTGTAGAAATCCATTTGTGGTGATCTGAATAAAACTTGTTTGAATTTATTTTAAACACAAGAAAACTACAATTCCCTTTACCAATCTTCAGGTCTGTTTTTAGGGTTAAAGCACTTCACCTCATCTTCCTTCCCCTTCAGATGTCAGCTGAAGCATCACTTCCTCAGGAAGCCGCCTGACCTGACGGGAAAACTTTATCTCATTATACTTAGTACATTTTACTTTTCTGTTCCCTGCTTTTTTTGGGTCCCTCACTTCTAAGAGCTTAGAATTGCTTATTTTCAAAAGCACTTGATGTCTTCCTCATTAAACTTTGTACCCTGAAGGCAGGAATGTTTTTTCCTGCCAAAGGGTCCCTGGCACATAAAACAGTCAAATTTACTGAAAGAATGATAATCTGCTAAATGAGATCTGGTTGCTTTGCAGCATGTTTGTTGCCCTGGTTTCTGTTGGCCATAACTGAAGTTTTGAGCCAGTTGAAGCCCTAATGCTAAGGAATTGGGATGTAGTGAGGAACCATGAACTATTTCTATAGGATAAGAAACTAGAGCTATATTAAAAAACAAACAAACAACAACAAAAAAACTAGATCCACAACAAAAGTTAACGTGGCTCAAGAATGGCTGGGTGTAAGGTCAAGGGGGCACGGGGTAGGAAGCAACAGTAAGCCCAGTAATAAACGGTGAGGACTTGAACTAAGGCAGTTGCAGTGAAATGAGAGGGAGGAACTGTAACTGACTCAAAACACATTTGGCAGGGCTTCCAATGATATGTATAGGTACGTCAAGATTTCTAGGCTAAACAACTGGGTGCAATTTGATGACGTCATTAAACAAGTAGACAATACAAGTGGAAGGATATAGGATGGGGCAAGGCAAATAGTGTTTCTAGCTATGATGAAACTAAAGTAATTTGAAATTCGTTGGAATGCAGCCAGACTATTAGGAAATTGGAAAGTAGGGCCTAGAATTTAAGAGGTTGAGGCGGTTCCTGCATGGAGTTGCTAAGACACCGAGAGGACTGCGGGGCTACCAACAACTCAACATATGTTGTCCCCTAACTGGAGCATATGGAGACAGGGGACAATAATGGTGACAGTGGGGAGACAGTGTGGGATTGGAGCATAACAGATCAGCAATTGGAGTAAAGCCGAGCCACAGAGTCCCTGAGGAGCCCCAAGAATGGACGGGCAGCCCTTGGGTCTCCCTTAGGACAAGGAGGGAGGGTCTCATGGGGACCACCAAACAGACCTGAACCTATGTAGGGTTTTTTTCCTTTTGTCTTTTTCTCTTTCCTTTTATTTCTTCAACTGTATGTTTTCTTATTGTTTGGAATAGGACATGGATGGTTTGTCTAATTATATGGGTTGGACCAAGGGAGGGAAGCCCAGGGAGAAGGCAATGGGGCCAATGGCCCCAGAAGGTAGAGGGGGAAGGAGGTGGGGAGAAGGGTGTGGTGAGCAGATGGCATCATGGACAGGGGAACAACTAGGGATGCGGAACCAGCCTGTAAGAGAAGTTAGAGATCCTGTATTAGAGCAACACCAAGCTAGTGGAGAGGAAGCACTAAGAGGTAGAAGAAGAGCGATAGTGATGGTGGGGCAAGAGGAGGCAAAAGGAAACAAGAGGCAAGCTCTAGGAAGTAAAGGCAAAGATAGGGAGATTAACAGAGGTGTGCATTTATGCAAATACATTAATCCCCAACAATAGTGGTATTGGCCCATTACATATATTTATAAGGCAATACACTGAAGCTGCAGATAGGCCTTGGGCCTTGGCTCATACCTCCCCTCAATACAAGAACACACTGTTCTAACAAATTAGCATTCTGTGATGCCCCCCTCCCCCCAGATCACTGAAAACAAAACGGGTGCATAAGCAGATGTGGTGAAGACAGAGGATGGTGCCTGGCTATTAAAAGATATAGCGTCTGGGGTCTTAAAGGCTTGAAGTTAACATGCAGCCATCCAACAGTGAAGCAACAAGCCCACATGGAAGAAGCACACCAGCTGGTGCAAGTGTGAAGTGTTGAGACTGGGCAACGGGCATCAGGATATTCACAACAAACAGTAAAAAAGCAAACAAAAATGCATTGGTGAGAATGGAGGAGTTGGAGCAGAGACCCAAACCCCATCTAAGGACAATGGAGCATCCCCCCACAGAGGGATCGCAGGGGAGGGGTGAGTCAATCAGGGTGCAATAGAGCACTAATGGGTCACACAATATACTTCTGTTTCCTGGAGGTCTCCTCACCCACCTGCTATCCAGACTTCAGTGCCACCTCCCAATCTAGACTAGATGGGAGCGTGTACATAGGTATAGGCAAGAGAGAAAATTCACAACACATGGAACCCAGGCACAGGAATGGGAGTAGAGATACCAAAAGGGTAGGGGGAATGGGGTGGTAGGGGGGCACTGATCGCAATGTGTAGTACATAACCACCACCCCTCTCCCCCAAGTCAGGGGGAAGAACAACAGAAACCAGAGGGGAAGGGAGACAGCAGTCGATATGAGATTTGAAAATAGTTAACAATCTACAATCTATCAAGGGGCCATGAGGGTTGGGAGAGGGGAAGGAGGGAGGGGAAAAAAGAGCTGATCCTAAGGGCTCAATAGAAAGTAAATGCCTAGAAAAGAACGATGGAATACATGTACAAATATGTAGGATACAACTGATGTATGGATTGTAACAGGAGTTGTAAGTGCCCCCAATAACATAATTATTTAAAAAAAAAAAAAAGGTTGAGGCTGAAATTTTAGGTTTGATTAGACTTCCAGGAAGATGGCGACGGAGTGACACATACCAGAGGGACTCCGCAGAATTCAGCCCAGGAGAGTTGCTTAAAGGGAAATTCAACACTGCTGCAACGCAGGAGGAGCATCATAAAGATTAGTAGGCACAGACCCACGGGGTTTTGAGGGGCTGGGGGGCTTTTGGCTTACCACAGTGGAAGCTGGCTGGGGCTTAACGTTGGCCCTGCCACTGTCACTGACGGAGCAGGGACTACTTGGAGCAGGTAGGGTGGCTTGGTCTCAACACAGCCACAGTTTGCTACCGTCTGCCTCCAGGCAGGGTCTGGATCCTTGCAGCTCTACC
>NW_022103920.1:58297340-58319528 GCF_000313985.2 Echinops telfairi
CCGAGGCTGGGGAAAGCCCTGCCAACCTCCACCAGGGGATACTCTGCCCAACTTCTTACCGGGGAATTCCTACCTGTGTGCCTGGGGGCCTAGGGCAGTTTGGCCAACATTCATCAATGTCCCAAACTGCTGCAGGAACCTCTGCCCAACCTCCACAACACCAAAGCAGGCAACCCACCAGCCTTTTGGGGCACTCCCCTGAGTGGGAAGCCACAGGAGGCTAAAGCGGTAGGTTAATTCCATAGTGAAATTAGCTGTAGGCAGTTAGAAGAAGCATTCCTACAAGTCTCCCAGAGAGAGCCAGTGCTCTTTGACTCCATGAAAAATGGCACCTGGTTCCTCTAAAACAATGCAACGCAAACAGCCATCAGCCCCAATGACCACAACAAAAAAACAGGAGAAACAAAAGGCAATGGCAGAAGATGTCCCGAACATAATGGCATGCATAGAAGAAGCAGACATTGAGCTACCTCAGAAAGAAATTTTCAGAATGTTGCAATGAGTCATACAGGATATAAGGGAAATATACAGAAAAAGGATGAAATGCTAGAGATAAAGGCCATACACCAAAGGGAAATACAGGAGCTTAGGGAGGAGATAACAAAAACCAGTAGCAGAAACAGGGACCTGGACAATCGACTGGAGGAAGCAGAGAACCGCATCAGTGACTTGGAAGACAGCCAAGCAGACTTTAACAAACGGGAACAAAAATCTAATAAGATCATCAGAGAAGCTGAAGAAAACCTAAGAGCTATGTCTGTTGCTATGAAGCAGAACAACATTAGAATTACTGGCTTATTGGAGGAAGATACAACAAAGAAGTCATCTGCAACAATAGTG
Organism: Echinops telfairi; assembly: GCF_000313985.2. NCBI lineage: Eukaryota > Metazoa > Chordata > Mammalia > Afrosoricida > Tenrecidae > Echinops > Echinops telfairi. The sequence continues at coordinate 58,298,181 of NW_022103920.1, forward strand.
AGAGAATTCTTGGAGGAAAACTCCCCCAGTTTAATGAATGAAAATCAGGCAACCACTCAGGAGGCTGAAAGAACACCAGCTAGACTGAATCCCAAGAAGAAGTCACCAAGGCACATAATAGTTAAACTATCCAACTTTGAGGAAAAGGTGAAATTTTAGGTTTGAGAGTTAACAGAGTATGTATTTGGTTAACAGCTGAGTTCATTGGAATGGATGAAACAGAACAGGGCATTGTCTATTTGAATCAAAAGTGCCTAGGACATTATTTAAAACAAATCAGGCTTTCTTGTTAGTCTTACTTGTTACCTATCCTAATTTGAGTAAGTTTCAGCTATAGCACAATTAAAATATGCAGAAATTAATGTGAAGAGTAAATACTGGTATATAAAACCCATCTGAAATCTATACAACAATTTAAAATATGAATATTGTACCTCTAATTTAATACACCAATGTATTACTTGGAAAAACTTCTAAGCTTATTAAATAGATTAATCAGGTTACTTCTTCAATGATAACTACAGTATCATTATTCTCCTACATGAAAAACGAAGAAAGATCTTTGGTGATGTACTCTCTACAATGTCAAGGCAATATAAACTATTCAATCCACTTAAGACTACAACATAAACTTAATCATTGCAACTACTAACAACACAGATATTGTCACAAGCCGTGTCTATGTTTGTGCTTTTGTGCCTGGCAATTTTGTCTAATTTATTTAACTTTAATACACAAACCCCTTAATGGGTCTGAAATGATTTCATACAATAGCAGCAGCAAACACTCCAAAACTTAAATTGCCAAGAGAGTGATTTAACATTTCTAAGGATGAGTCTCTTAAATGCTCATTTTTAATAGGTACCCCAGATAATTATGATGTAGGGAGTTTGAGAAACTATACTTTGAGAAAAACTGTCATATGCTAGATACACATTTTATGAGAAACTTTAAAAATATGTTGTGAAATGTCCATTTAGATAACCAAAAAATAACAAGTGATAATGTAGAAAATGTACTTTTTAATTCATATTATGTTGACTTTCAGCATATTTAAAATAGTTATACCAAAAGCTTTATCTTAATTTCATCATATTCCTCTCCAATTTTTTTTACCATTTATTGAAAATAGTTTTCCATAAAGCTCATTATTTTTTCTAATATTATATAGCCTATATCTATGTTTTTATGTATTTCTCTCAAAAGTTAGAATAGCTTATAAGGGTATTATATAAAATTGGTATATTACACACCAAATATAAGTACAGATTCTGTACAATGTAATAGTATACATATATTATAAGAGACTAAATGTCTTGTTAAAGGCAATAATATATTAAGAAATCTTTCATGGAAAAAAAATCTGCTTCTCAAAATGTGGTGGCTCAGCTACCAGCTGCTTTCCTTTTATAGATTTCTTTCAGTGGGCATTAATTGTCCATTTAGCTTCATTAACAGTTTCACCACGAGTCCAGCCTACAAAATAAAATACACAAATTAAAATACAGGTGAAATATGTAAGAATGCACAAAGGACACGCATGGCAATGGGCAGTTTCCTGTAAATCTGAATGGGAACTTCCTTACTAGTAGACAACTTATCAAGAAATAGTATAGGAGTATTTACTCAGCCTTTAAAGGGATTTCAGAAGAGACATGCTGGGTGCACTAGTGACAAGACATTAGCTAAGGAAAGAGCAAGATAGTGGATACCCCTGACGGAAGAGACAAGGATACTGACCAGAACTGAAAATGGTAGGGGATAAACAAAACAAAGTGTTTGTTGTAAAACAGAAATAAATTATTTAGCTACATTTCTGGCGCTACTTGCTTAGGAAAGGCCTTCCTCTTTGATTTTTTAATTTGCTTAGTTTAAAATAGCATTAATTATATATTTTAAAGAAACAAAAATCAATCAAACCCATTGTCATCGAGGCAATCCTAACTCAGTGAACACTATAGGACAGAGTATAATGTCCCATAAGGTTTTCAAGGTTACATATCCTTACAAAAGCAACCTACTACATCTTCCTCCCGAGGAGCATCTGGAGGGTTTGAACTCCTGACCTTTAGGTTAGCAGCCAAGAGGCTTAGCCATTATACCACCAGAACTCCTTTTACTATTATCTAATTTTAAAATAAGATTTTATGCTCCTTAAAAAAAAAAAGAACTTTCTAATAAAACCGTTCATTATTAGAAATTCAAAAAAATTGTTAAGTCCTTACCTGTTTTGTATGTACTATAAAGCTCATCTTATTTTCCATACTATGGATCTGAAAACATGTATCAGCATCTCCCAATTGAGATGTAAAACAACCATACTTGAGACTGATGAGTAAGGCCTGAAACATAATTAGAAATAATTATTGACATATTTTATCAAAAACAATACTGATCTTATTAGTATCTAAGCTTACCAATCTGACCCACACATGATGGTTCTGATCATTATAATGAAGCCTATTCAGATTTTCCTGCCACACTCTCTGCGTGTGCTGTATGAAGATCTGGCTGGTGAGATCCTGGCTGTCCAGCAGAGTTAAAATTTATACCTATCGGCAGAGAGTACTTGAGAAGCCTGACCACCCTTCAACAGCAACAGCGCCCCCACATGGAATCAGAAAGTGAAGGAGAATGGTTTTTCGGATCTGGATATGAAGTCATTTCCTTAGGGCATCCTCAAGGGCCTTGGGGAGAAATAGAGAGACTCTCCTGCCCTCTCTGCCTGTGCTGTGTGCGGACTTGGCTGGTAAGATCATGGCCGTTCAGGAGGTTCCAGAAGCAGAAGGCAGCTCTGTCGAGGAACAGAAAGGCCCGTCAGCCACGAAGCATATGTTCAAGCTCTACTTGCTGGGGGTGGTGCTCACCCTGTTTTCCATCTTCTTTGGACTGATGGGAGTCACTGGAGGGCTTACTGGAATGCCCATCGCCTGGACCAATAGAGGCCAACTAGGCCGAGCAGAGGGCCCCAAGGGCCTTCCGGACCATCCCTCTCAGCCCTAAGGGCTGCGATAGATAAGACCTCCTCCACCCACCGGAACCTCATAACACTGAATGTGCCTCAGCAGGCAGACTCTGAGCAGCAGGGCTCTCTGAGAACTGATGTGACTGTCCCTTGAAGGGGCTTTTCCTCTGAGTGCTGTTTAGGCCACAGGGAGTGGGGGCCCAAGGCTTTGGAGCAGCAGGCTCAGCCTTCAGGATCTGCTGCGTGGTCTGCGGTCCCCAACAGGGTGCTTCCAGCTCCTCCCAGAGGGCAGCTGATGCAGTGGATTGAGCTGTTGGGAAGTGGTGCTGTCTCCCCGTGCGCCACACATGTCTTCTAGGCACTGCTCTGGTTGGGATTTGGGGTCATTTGATTTGGTGTTCGGCTTCTCTGCTAAGAGATCACAGCCACAGGGGTGGGCTGCGAGAAGAAGGATGAAACAGCATTGGTCTGAAAAGGGCACGGGGTGATGTGAAAACTGCTCAGGACACAGGCGCGATGGCCACCATGTGGCTGAGATGACTTTTACCAATGTAATAAAAGTTGAGTATGTTTTTGCTCTGTGGCAAAATAAATAAATAAACAAACAAATAAATAAATAAAATAGTGAAGCCTATTCAAAGTGCCTACACTCAACCTCATACAAGTCCAGCATAAAAACTACATTTAGATGCTCAAAACACTGCTTTCAGCAATGTTTTTCCATTAATTGAGTAAAATTGTAAAGATGTCTATCATTGACTTTCAGGAAAATGTACTATAAGCTTTTACATTCTCCATGTTAAAAACAATCCCCTTTTCTTTTGAAAATTTATATGCCTTTAGATCTGAATTTTATGTGATATAAGTAACATGATGACTTAGGCAATTTCATCTCACTAAAAATAAGCAACTAGGGGCAGTACAGCACTGACAAAACACACAACACTTCTCCAGGTCCTTAATCCTTCTGCCCCGAATATTACGATCTCAGTCCTACATCGCAAATTCAGCTAGTCTGGCATACATACATCGGTATAGACAAGAGCTTTCAATTTACAAAATTCAGGATAGAAAAAAAAAATTCAGGAAAGACAAACCCCTCAGAAACAGCAATGGGAGTAACAACTTTGGGAAGGTAGGAGAAGGAAAGGGTGGGATGGGGGAGGGGGAACTGAGAGCAATGATGGAGAAAAACCCCTCTTGATGGGAACAAATACCAGGATTGTAGATGAGGGATAGAAGAGGTGGTGCAAGATATGTACAAATAACAATACATAATATATTAACGGTTCACAAGCGTGGCAGGGCGGGGAGGGAGGGGAAAAAGGGAACTAACATCAGGGGCTCAAGAAGAAAGATAATGTTTTGAAATTGTTGATGTAAATATTTGTACATATCAGCTTAGTATAAGGGATGTAAGGACTGCTATAAAATATGTAATAGCCCCAATAAAATGACTTTTTAATAAAAAATAAGCATGTTGATATACTTAGGGTAAACTTTTTAATTTGAAAATTAATAATAGTCTGTTAAATCAATAGACCACTAAAATAAGAGAGCTAATACTTTTTCAGAAGAGCTAAATGAAAACCAGCATTATGATAAGTCATCCTAACATAATCCATATTAAGTAGCCACAATACTTCCTTTTAACTACTTTTAACAATAATTCTCTGCTAGCCCTATTACATGCATTCTTCATCGACATGTTCACAAAAAATGTGTACCTGTGGTCCTTTAAGTGTACACTATAAAGTTCGAGGACACCAGTTTTGTTTGAAAAATAGCTATCTACATTCATAGCATAAAACTTAACTTCATACATAAAGGAGTGCAGATGGAGGACCCAAGACCCATCTATAGGCAACTGGACATTCCCTTACAGAAGGGTCGCGGGGAGTAGACGAGCCAGTCAGGGTGCAGTGTAGCCTGAAACATACAATTTTCCTCTATGTCCCAAATGCTCCCCGCCCCCCCATCACGATCCCAATTCTACCTTACAAATCTGGCTAGACCAGAGGACGTACACTGATTCAGATAGGGATTGGAAACACAGGGAATCCAGGACAGATGATCCCTTTAGGAAAAGTGGTGAGAGTGGTGATACCGGAAGGGTGGAATGGAAAGGGGGAACCGATTACAAGGCTCTACATATAACCTTCTCCCTGGGGGATGAACAGAAAAGTGGGTGAAGGGAGACGTCAGACAGTGTAAGATATGACAAAATAATAATATTTTATAAATTATCAAGGGTTCATGAGGGAGGGGTGAGCAAGGATGGAGGGGGGAAAATGAGGAGCTGATACCAAGGGCAAATGTTTTGAGAATGATGATGGCAACAAATGTACAAATGGACTTGACACAATGGATGGGTGGATTGGGATAAGAGTTGTATGAGCCCCCAATAAAATGATAAAAAAAAATAGTCCATTAATAGTGGCCTCAAAAATTTAATGTATAAAAAAAGTACTGTGGTTCAGCAAGTCCTTTGTTACAGAGATCAGGTTTTCAATGAATCACTAAATCCACACTTTTTAAACAAGTTTTTGTTTTACAGGATAATGTATAGTGAAGTTGCAATTTTTGAGCAGCTCCCAATGAAAACAAGGGGCCAGCGAACCCACATGGTGGTTGAGTAATCAGTATATGCTCCAGGAGGCAAAAACAGTTCCCATTAGAAAGCAGAATCTACAAAGGGCCAAACTAATGTATCCCATGGAGAGTTTTTACACTGTGGATGAAGGGATTTATTCTATTTTAGTAAATGAAATCTATCAAATTCAACCCTAGCAGATCCCAGTGACCTCAGACAACTGCAGATGAGCTGTTGTCCTTTGCTAACTGGAAAATGTTGTCACCTTAGAGCTTTCAAAGGGGCCATACACCTACTAGTAGCTTAGAGCACCAGGTAATGTTCACATGGACAGAAATATTTTTACTTTTGTGTTCAATCATCTATTTATATACCCAAGGATAGCCTTTCTATTTCTATTTTTACGAACTGAACACTTTCGCCTGAAATAGCAGACTGCTAATATTGCTATCAATATGCCTGCTACTGCAATCTCACTCATTCAACTGCTAGACCAGGATAATTCAAATACAAAATGTGATATTGCCAAATCATTTATATATATGAAATATTCTATTGTTGCCTAAGTTTGGAATGCTTTCAAATGTCAAACAGAAAAAAAGGGCGTAGCTTCACATCTAGAGCATCACCATCAGTTCTGTGAAGAAGGGTTTGTAAATATGAGGATGTTGGTAGAAAATGCTCTCCAACAGCAGAAGAAACCTTTCTTCAAGTGCCAACAGAAAAGTGGTTATAAGATAATAGCAGCAGCCTATTTTGTGTATTGGAAGTCATTTTAAATATTTAATAGAAAATGATAAACAAATGACCCAAAGGCAGGCTGACCTAAGAAATCTCAAAAAATCAAGCCCCAGGTCCACTCTGCCCCTCTTTAGCATCTGACCCTACATAATCTCTATTCCATCCACTGGCACAGCTAACCACATGATAAATGAACACTGGTCCATTAGGAAGATCCTGAGTTATCATGAAATGAACTATGACATAATTCAAGAAGTCTGTGATTCATGATGATCCTTTATATGATAATGACTTTGATGAGGAAAAATGGCATAAGTGGGAGCTTTGTAAGTTTACTGAAAATTAAAATACAATGAAACTTCCCCACAAATATTTTGAAGCCCTGTAGTATACCAAGACTATCATTCTATTTGCAAAGAGTTCTTTATTCTTCAGCATAGCTGCAAGGAATTCTAATATACAAATGTATAATTAATATGTTAAGCCCTGATAGTCATTTAGTCTCCCCAAGTAATTTGCTTTAATCAATAAAGTTGCAATGAATAATCTTATATATTTTCCACTTCTAGATTTTTGCCTGCTATTTGAGATATTGAGGTACAATGGGAAAAAAAGGTACAGTGAGGAAAAAGCTAAAAGCTACCTTTGTTTCCATGTTGAGAAGATGAAGTCCTTTTATATTCACACCCACGTACACGGGAATGACTTTATGATTGCTGGGGCTGGCCTTTGTAAATATCTGCCCTGTGAAAAAAGCTGCTCCATAAGTAGGGATTTCCCAGCAATTCTGTAAGAACATGCGCTGAAGATGATGCATTTCTTTACTGACACCCTCACTGGTACTAAGATTCTAAAAACAAATAAAACATAAGATATATGAAAAAGGAGAATGTATACTTAATAACACAAGTAGGTCAACTATGTAATTTCTCAAAATTAAGAATGCCCCTAACAAAAAATAAAATTGAGTAACATTATCCTAAGGGTACTTTTTGTTTATAGAACTTAATAGAGAAAAGAAAATTGAAGTCTAAAATATTGTTGCCCATCTATTTCATTAGGTTTCAGTGCTTGATGGACAGGAAGAATATGATTTCATCCTTAAAAAAACTCAAAATAAACCTCTAGTCCCCATCATCACCATATCAAAACCACACCTACTGCTGTCTCTGTGAATCTAATTGGTGACCCCATGTGTTTGAAAGTAGAACTGCACTGTAGCACATAAAAGTGCCAGAAAAAGCTTCTACATAGTTAAAAAAAAATCAACAAATCTGGTTCCTTTCAGTTTCAGGACTTAAAATAGATATATTTTAAATTTTAGGATTATAAATTTAATCTGTGTTTAAAATGCATTTATACCATTAACAAACTTTCTGCTAGGCTGGTATGGTGCTTTGTTATTTCTCTCAAGCAGCTTACCTTATACTCATGAAGTATTCGGTTTGTCCAGTGAGGTGCCTTACTTTTCAATTTAGTGATAGGTACAATGGATTTTAGATTTTCTTCACTGTAAGTACACATGCCAACATCCTTTAGCTAAAGCATCTTTATTAACTAAAGTAAGTTATCATTGTCACAAATGGTTTTAAGTATGTAATATAAATTGTAAACAGAAAAACATTAACTTGTAAAATATCAGAGAATTCTTGAAATTTCAAGCCACAAGTCCCAATTCTAAACATCAATATTTTTTTCCAATAAGCTAGAATATTTTAAAAATTGAAAAATCACAATAAGCAAGCTTCAGTTGTGCTAAAATCTCTGCCTTTTTCTTTCAAGGGCTGAAAATAAAACTAAATTTTATGCTGTGATTCTTAAGTGCATATATCTAGTAATAATATTTTTTTATTACCTATTCATGTTGACTTTGTTATTTAAATATATAGTAAGGAAAAGTATATTAAAGAAAAATATAGCACAGTAAACTCAAATAAAGAAAAATAACATTGAGGACATTACATGCGTTTAGAAATGCTTTCCTACAGTACTTTTCTCATTCCATATCTTGTGTTTTAATTCCACATCAACTGACAAATATTTTAAGTTTTCTTGATTAAACAGAATCTTTCTTGAGCATGCACAAAACTATGCATTGTTATCAAGTACTTACTTTAAGAAACCTTGCTTGTGTTTCTTACTCTCATAATTTCCATAAACTATTTGTAACAGTAGACTTGCCAATGTTATCACCTTAGCATCAGGCGCTGTATAAAAGCCCTTCAACAAATTATATCTGGCTTCATCAAAGAGAATAAGAATAGCCAGTGGGTCTTCAATCTTAAAAGAAAAAGCATCATTTGGTTATTAAGCTACAATTTCCTATTGCAAATGTGCAGATTGTCACTGTCTACTATGGAAATTTTACCCATCTGTGTGTAAATGAGATATTAAACTGCTTTCAAGGAAGATTGCAAACTTTTCTGTGAAAGGTCAGATAATAATATATTAAGTTTTGTGGGCCATACCATGTCTGTTGCTACTATTTAACTTTGCCACTGTGACACAAAAGCAACCACAGTGTATGTGTGTGGCAATATATTGCTAAGGTCTTAGCGATAACAAAAAATCATTTCATACAATTTTCGCATAGTATAAAATATTATTCTTTTGATTTTTTTTCAACCATTAAAAGAATTAAAAAACTCACTCTTAGCTTGCAGGTTAATAAAAGATAGGCAGCAGACTGTAGTGCCACAGGCTGTAGTTTGCTAACTTCTGATCGAAAGTCTAATATAAGAATCATCAGTCTATGCATATGAACAATTTCTTGTAAAATTTTACCCAAATTATTTATCTTCCTGAAACACTTCTCTATTACCTACGCTTCATATACTATAATAGCAAACCTCAAAAAAGAGAAAAGGTATTGTGCCAATTCCCATAAGCATACATGTAGTTTAAAGCCGTTTTAACACAAACATCTTAATTTGATTAAATAACAATAAAGGAGATGTTGTTAGTATTATGCTATTTAATATAAATATAAAATATATTTTTATATTGTATATAAAATATACGGTACTTGGGCAGAGAAGGAAGATCGCTTTGAGTGTATTCAGGCTCTTTGCAGACACCACTTATCTAATATAGCTTTATGAATAACCCAAGGCTTAGTTTTTGACAAACTTCAGACAAATTTCTCAGTATTGTTGACTATAATGAGCAAATCTCTCTTCTCTTTGGTAATATAAGAGGAAGAATATAAATAGTAAAAAGTGATTTTAACCAAGTTTGGATAGGCTCAGTGAATTTTCTTGAGTTAAAATTTGCTTAACCTTGTATGTATAATGTCCCCTTGGATAAACATTGAGGGAATGCACTAAAATATTTTATTGGTTGGTTTTTCCCACCAAAGTTATGAGCCATATTTTTCTTTTCCATTTTCACAGCTATAATTAAATTTAGACTCTCTTGTTGCAGTCTATCTATATATTCTCTCATCTTATATATTTATAAGAATATATAAGAAATATATAAATTTCTTATATATTCTCTCATCTCATCATCATATTATCTCATCTTTCTTCTAAGATCTACAGCAGATCAGGAAAGAAAAATACAATCATGATAGTTTCTGCCTCTAGTTTCACAATAAGAACTTAACACAGGAGTACACTCCTGGTTTCATGCCTAGACATTACTGACTGGTTATGAATTACTTGTGTTTGCACTTACAGCAGTGTTTAAGCCCTAAAGCAATGTAGGTCTTTATAGGACACTGCTGCAAAGGATAGTTTTGGCTTGATATGGTAGGTGAGCAAGATGCTAATAGTTTCTGTGTACTTGAATGACTATAAATAACAATTCCAAACAAACCTTTTTTTCAACTTCTAAAGGAAGTCTCACATCTCTTCTTAGGAAAAGCTGTGGTGTCTCCCTTTGGGGATCCAAATTAGTCAATTCAGCAAGTATTTCTGGCCAGTCACGAACATGTTGTAAGGGCTTATGATACGGCTTGAGTTGAAGGCCTGAAAAACATCTTTCCTTTTATAAATGATAATACAAAAATAAATCAATTATATTAACGCATAGGAAGCTTACATAAAACTCTCTGCACTTAGGGACTCAATACATCTAAGTTAAAGGTATGAATGTAAACCAACATTGATTTTAATCATAACTACAACTCAATTTGAGGTTAAAAGCTTATGTTTTTAGGAACAATTCCATTAGAATTCATTTAATTGTAATACAGTCAGTAGAATTTACTGTTTTTAAAAAATACAATTAAACCATCATAATATAATCAATCACAACAACCTCAATTAAATCCTTAATGTATTAAAAATATTTTCTTCTCAGAGACCAATCTAGAGCAACATGAGGTTGATTTTCTCAGACATTTTGAAGCCTCCTCATAGATGGTAAAAGGACATGTGTGTTATTCTGAGATAATAAGGAGAGCACTGAACTAAAGGCATGGAGCAAGAGCACTATATTTAATTGCATTCCAATCAAATGCTATGTCAGGGAAGAAAAATTTTAGTTCGAACTGGATGAGGATTGAAAAGCAGATGCACTAGGTATGAGTACATAAGAAGTCTGAAAGCAGGGCTGTAACTCCATTTAAAAATCTTCTGACCAGTTTTGATTTTTAAAATTGCGTTTTCTAAACAGCAATGCCTCTAGCCTTGATGTTCATTGAGCCATAAAGGAGCCATTATTTTTCTCTGAAGTCTCGTGGTGCAAGATAACACACTCTATCCCCAAAGGTTCTTTCCATTATGGTCAAACAGATGCAAGATGTGATAGTTTATACCTGAAGCATATTGATGCACAGTATTGCCACCCCCCAACCCCCTATTCTGGTCAAGAAGATATTTACATTTAAGAAGTATTGATTTTAGTAACTTATAACTTAAAGCTGCCACACACATACACACAAAGAAATATATTGCCCACAAAACATTCCTTTTCTTCTGAAGGTTCTACAATGCATTGTTAATAAGCCAACCTCTCACTATTAAATGGCCAATTGAGACAAACATTTGAGATGTTTTTCACCACTAATTCGCTAGGGTGGTAGGTGTTATGGAAAATATTCATCTAGTCTTCTGAGTTGTCAAAACAGACTTGGTGACCTTGTCAGTTCTAGCAGTCATTTTGTCCACAATCTTGATGGACATATAAACAGTTTGCCACAGATCACAAATAGAAAAACTACCCAAAGGAGGATATTCAATGAAGCTCTCAACACACATGTACTTGCCAGGAACCATGTCATTGATGGCAGCATTACCAGACTTCAATAATAATAGCAGCTAAAAGATATCCCCCAATTATTGTAACATGGAATCTAGCTTCTCACTAGAATGGCAATCAATCTTCTCTTGGAGATAAGCAAACTTGCAAGCAATGTGAGCTGTGTGACAATGCAGCATAGGTGTATATACAACACTGTTTTGGCCTGGATGGTTCAGAATGATCACCTGAGTAGAGAAGTCAGCTGTGTCCATTGATGGGCCATTTTTTGCTGTTACCTGCCACACTGCTATGATGAACCTCTTTAACAGGGGCATTCTTGACCTTTAAGCCTACAATGTCCCCACAGAGAACTTTAAAGTCTCATGGTGCAGACTATACTTCAGTGGTAATATTGACTGGAGCAAGAGTGACCATCAGGTCTACTATGAGAAAACTAGTCTCTATTCTGCCCAGAGGGACAATGGTAGACATCCTGGAGAGGCAATGCAAGGGCTTGTCAGTTGGATGAGTTAGTAATTGGATGTACGCAGAGCTTCAAGCTGCATCACCACCCTTCGAGATGACCTTCCAGTCCTTGAACGAAGCCATGTTAGTACTTGGCTCCAGCATGCTGCCATCATTCAGACCTGACGTTGGCATCAATGCTACTGTATCAAGCTTGTAGACAATTTTCACAACGGAGGTTGCTGACTTCCTTAAGGATTTCCTCATATCTTTTCTGACTGTAGCATGGTTCACTGGAATCCATTTTGTTAACAGCAACAATTGGTTGTTCCATATTCCGCATGTAAGCCAGAAGGGCAAGGCTCTCAGGTTTGCTCGTTCTTGGATCTACTAGTTTCAAATTTACCCATACCAGCAGCAACAAGTAGAAAAGCCCAGCTAGCCTGTGATATTCCTGTAATCACATTTTTCATAAAGTACCTTGTGTCTTGAGGTTTCAATGATGGTCACATAGCACTTGCTGGTCTCAAATTTCTACAGGGAGCTATCAATGGTCAGCCATGCTCAGATTTCAGTTTATCCAATATTCAGACATACTGAAAGAGTCCTTGACCATCACAGCAATTTCCTTCGCAAATGTTCAATGGTTCTTTTGTTGATACCATCAGATTGTGGATCAGGTGATCAGTAGTGGTGGACTTCCCTATATGTCCAATGATGATGCTCCTGATATCGGTCTTTTCCTTTCCCATTATTTATATGGATTTTATATGCCTGTTCTAAGAAGCCAAACACATTTTCAAATAAAATGATTTCTATAATCAATCATATTTGGCAACATTTGCCCATAGATAAAGTTCAGAAGGCAGGAATGGGTAGGGAAAAAAGACAATGGAAATGGGGTACCCAAGGATGTGGAAAGAATGCTATTTCACTGAAGGAATGGCAAACAGTGTCACAAAACTATACATTTTTAAATGAGAAAAAAAGTTTGCATTGTAAACTTTCAGTAAAACTACAATAAAAAGTAAAATGAGGTAAATTTTACTCTCTGGAACTGGTTTGAATATAGCCCAGAAGCTTTTTGGTTTCAACAACAACAACAACAACCCAATAATTTATATAAAAGGGAACAGTGTACTATTTGATAATTTAAAAGCCAGTAACATAAGTATATTATACTTTAGTAGAACTTGCACAAGTTGGAACCTATGTAAGCAGAAACATATCAGAGAAAGAAAACCAAATAGGAAAGTGCTAAGACTTCAAAGGTGAAAAACTTGCAAGACCAGGAAAATCAAGAAAACCTTGTTGCACTCCGGCTCTCCCGGGTTCAATGCATAACACAATAAATCTTTCTTACTGAGGTTTTCTGAACAGATCCAAATAGTGAAATATTGTTGTGTCTCTTGAGAAAGACGCATTCCTTCCATAATCTGTTGCACTGTTGTATTATTTCCATGTTTCAGCTCAACAGATCGGTAAGATCCATCCATTCTGTATATCCGAACTTTTTCATACTGGGACAAAGAATAATACATTATGCAACTTTCTTAGCAACTATTTATTCCACCCAATTAAGATGCTTTACTTTCAACTTCATATGCTGTATGACAGATTTCTAATGTGGGAAATAATGGAAAACTGCCTTCAAGTGGAAATCTGCTGGTAAGGCTGGAAAAGCATTTTATTTCCATTATTTGGATTTTCCAAAACGTGCTCCTCTGGCTCTCCCAAGGTCAAGAGAAGGAGGATGGCTTTTGTTTAATTTTTTAAGTAATAAATTTCAAACTCTTCTGAGAGGATGCTTTAGAGTCTTTACTATGCAATTTCAATCTTCATGTGTTATATAGATAGATTTGTTTAGCAAATCTTGTTAGACAAGTACCTAATGAGTTTAGTGGGCCACAACTCATACAAAGAAATCTGTACCCATAATAATTTGTCTTAAAATGAATCTGGGATGGAAGATTTTGCATGTGAAAGTTGTAAAACAACGTATGTTGGGCCAGTTTATTTTCTCCAGGTCAGAGAATCAGAGTAGTGAGATGGACTCAATGGTAATCTCTTTACAGCCCCAACTGAACCCTGCTTTTCCAAACCATTTGTGGTTTTTGAAATCAAAATGGCCTACATATGTGTATATAAAATAAATGCTCAGGATAAGGCTTATTTTCAACTTGTCCATTGAGTTATAATTATTTTTAACACAGCTGATGCCCTCAAACAACTTCCAGACCAGATCATTTTGGTTAACTATATCTCAAACTATATTTATCCAGAATATAAATCTTAATGGTAGTAACAAATATATATTATAACTATGTAGATAGAAATTGCAATGATGTAATGCCTACTCCACTTACCTATTTTCTTATGTTCTTAACATAGAATATTTTGATAAAATGTGAACTGAGTGTATAGCGGGTTTTGTATAGTATTAGTCCCTTAAAGGTCGATACCATATATTCTATTTCAGCATTGCACAGTACTAAATCTACAGACATATTCAATAAATACTTGTTGGCTAATAGGTAATATTTGGAAAATCTCAGATAATAGTGCTTATTCCTGTCAGAATAAAACTTTTACTACATTTCTCAGAAAAATACTTTATTCAGTTTAGAGGTTTTCCAACTTTTAAAGTTTCTGAAGTCACGGCTAATAGAAAATTAAATTTCAATCTTTTAAATATGAAAATCTCTCAAACAGTTGCATGGACTCAGCATTTGATTTATGAGTTTCTCTTGGATCAATCAGAAAGAAAGGCCACAATGAATTGGTAAAATAAGAAATGGAAAATCATCTATTTCAAACCTGTCACTTTTCCAGGGAGGCAATAATTTGTTGAAACTGATTTTTAAATGATGATCAATGGTATTATTTATAAATACAAAGTGTTGTTTTGAAGGCCTCCATAGAGAAATATACCTCGATCAATAAAATAATTTGGAACTAGCACATAAATTAGAGATTTTACTGTAATTAGATGAAGTGCTTTACAAATTTTGCTTTGTTATGTAAAAACAAGCTTCCTAATTTGGGATGATAAATATAATACTATGAAGTTTAATATTGAGGGTTTATAAAAGTTGTTAGGAAGAATCCATTCATCTATTCATCCTTTTACTCTTGCCACAGATTCTCAAATTGCTTGTCAATATAAAGCTTTGGGCTGCTCACCAAGAGGTTAACAGTTTGAAACCACCAGTGACTCCAAGGGAGAAAGATGAGGCTTTCTACTCCTGTAGAGAGTTACAGCCATGACAACCAACATGGGGCGTTCTACTATGCCCTACAGGGTCTCTATGAGTCATAATTGATTCCATGGCAGTGAGATAAACACTATATGTGGCTATAACTATTTATGAAGATAATTCTTACAGGTTTATTAATGGCTTCCTTCAACAATTTTGCCGTTTCTTCCCAGTTATTTTGTTTGTTTTCTTCACAAATATTTAATGGGGATCTTCCTTGTTGATCTGTAATGTGCTAGATATGTGCGGGGCAGGGAAAGGAAGATAGATAAAACATTACAAAGATGGTATTGCAAGAGAAAATGTAGTAAGACATTTAATAGATAGATAAAACATCACAAACATGGTATTGCAAGATAAAATGTAATTAATTTAATCAGTTTCATAAAAAATAAGCTAACAAGTATTAAGTCAATGTTAAATATATTTAGTACATACTATGCTTAATGTAAGCAAAAATTTCTAAAGATGATAAATTCAAAGCACTAATCAAGATTCTGTTAGTTATAACATTCCACTTTATAAAATACTTAATATTACAATTTTTAGAAATTAGGCAGAAATCTTTTTTGAAAAGATATTTTTGAGGAAATACAATTTAAATGAGTACTGCTTAAATTTTATGAACAAAACAGCTTATACATATTTGTTTTTCTAATATTAAATGCAAATTTTGTTTTTCAGCTTACACCTCAAATATGTAATTTTAGCATCGTTACTTGCATTGTTTGAACACTTAAAAATGTACTAAATAAATAACTTACTCTGTCAACTTCGGGATGATTGAGAAGAATCTGCACTATTTCAGCATGTCCTCCTCCAGCAGCAAAATGAAGAGGAGAACTAAGCTGTCCATTCAAAAGGTTTGGACTGCACTTTCCTTTCTCTAACAAGATGCGAGTAGCCTCAACTTTGCCATACCTATTGAAAAAAATTTTCTGAAAACGTTATCTGAGATATTTTTTTACAATTCCAAATTATAGATGGTATCCCCAAAATGTCTAAGATTTTTCTAGGACAAAGAAAAAGGGATTATCATGACGTAAATGTTTTCAGTGCCTAGGGATTTTTTCTGAATACTTCTGGTTTGATCAACTGTTTCTATTTCAGACCAACTAGGAGAAAATATAACCTCAAATACAAGTTAGAGCAGATGACAAATACTCTACAGAATGTAAGGTATGCACATTATAAATAAGATATAATTTTAAATCAAGAGCAAGGTCAAATCAGGAAGTAACTTGTAAATAAACTTGTTAAAGCGTATTTTGCTTAGGCTTTACTATGATTTACAAAATAATTCCAAAGACATAATTCTATCTGTAACAGTTGTATTAGATAATACAAAGATACCTTTGTAAGTATGTGGTCCTTGGGCTGATAAAGATTTGTAATTTAGTCAGGGAGATAAAACATAAATCTGTGATTTGTAAAGTAATGCTTTAAAATTTAAGTAGCAGTTTAAAACTAATTTAAAGATAAGGCAGTATACAATTTTCATATAAAAACTATATATAATTAATGCTTAAAAGAAAGCCAGATGCAGAGTTATGACTTCAGCCTAAGCTGGTTCTAAGAAATGCTTCAATGGAAGAAGAACTGGGTGGATTTTAAATAGGAAGGGACTTGAGAGGTTAAATATTTCAGGTATGAGAAAAAGCATAAGCAAAAGTCAAGAAGCATAAAGAGTACCAAGTGAGAGACAGACATAGTGAGTCAATAATATGGTTAAAGATAAAGTCAAGTAAGGCAGCAATCTGGAATAATGGTGGAAATAAGTGGGCAGGTGGGAGAAGGGGAAATTGGTTTTAGATATGATACATCTAAGAGGAAAACAGGACACCTTTAGAACTGACCTGATTTGCCTTGAACTTTCCTTTTCATAGTCCCTAGTATTATTATTTTTAGTACCCTAACTTGACACTTACATCCTATCTCTTTTTATCAGACTCTTTCCTCACGTTCTTTGACACGGCCTTTTCCTCAAACTCATTTTTTTCCTCCCAGGTTAAATTCCATTATTTCTGTGATATAGTTGAACACCTACATATCTATTATCTATCTCTCTATAGATCTTCTCTATCAACCTGGCAATTCCTGCAGGTAAAAGCAGTATCTTTACATTCTCCAAAGTATCTTATGCGTAAAAAAAAAAGAATTACAAATTTTTCAGTAGACAATTGAAAATGGCAAGACTGATGATACTCCAAAGGAAGCTTGAGAATACCAAACTCATCTAGCAGAAAAAAAATAACTATAAAGGCTGAGAGAATGAATTTAGAGAAAGAGGATCATCTTAGAACCATGAAATGCATGTTGACAGAAAAAGACAATGAAGGAGTAATTCAAGAAGTTATAATAAAAATAAATTAATACATAGATTCTACATAATAAATGAAAAGTTCTCAAAGTACCTGCTCATATAACTAACTGGTCAGTATAAATTTCACAGAAACTTTACAAGGCAGACAGAGGTGTTTTATGTATGAGAAAAGGAATGAAGCATGAAGCAGTTAGGTAACTTGGGTTATTGGTTATAAGGTCCAAAGGTTATTAGCTAGAAAGAGATTAAAAAATCAGGTTTATGATGAGTGTTATGTGTGGCCCACATCTTTGAAATATGGCTGAGAAAGAAAGGAAAGAGACAAGATAGTAGTAGCTAGAAGCAGCATCAGGTTTAACTTAAGGTAGAAAACACGAGGAACAAAAGTAGAGAAAAGGAAAAGACTGAATTTAGTGGGTACTAACAAGGATTTTTACATGCATACTCTAAAATGCAGGAGATGAGAATAAAAACTGATCATCAAGGATGGAGAAGGACATTTTTTAATTGCTTCAATTTTCTTTGAAAATTGGGATTAAACCTGTTGAAATTAGAGAAAGTAGGAGTAGCTTGGGGGCTGAGAGAAGAAAGGTTTAGAATTGCTTCTAGAGAGAACTACAAGTGTGTATGGATGAATGAGAGCAAAAGGATAGTTGGCTAAGCTACAATGGCTGTCTGAATGAAATGAACTGGAATAATTTACAAGATAAAAATGCATCCTAGTTCTAGCACTCTCTAACAATGATCTCAATTCTAAAAGTACTATTATAAAGGCAGCGTTGGATCTGATTCAAAATAGAGATCTGGTTGGGGGTGCAGTGGCTAAAGCACTTGGCTACTAACCAAAAGGTGGGGAGTTTAAACCCACTAGCTCAGCGGTTCTCAACCTGTGGGTCGTGACCCCTTTGGGGGTTAAAGGACTCTTTCACAGGGGTAACCCAATTCTTTTCTTTTTTTTTCCTCCTCCCCCCCCCCCAATTCTTAACAGTAGCAAAATTACAGTTATGAAATAGCAACTAAAATTATTTTATGGTTGGGGGGTCACCACAACATGAGTAACTGTATGAAGGGGTCACAGCATTAGGAAGGTTGCAGGTGAATGATGTGGACAGTTAACACCAGTAAAGACATACAGCCTTAGAAACCATACGGGACTATTCTACACTGCTCTATTGGGTTCCTGTGAGTTGGAATTGACAACAGTAATGGTGTGTGGTTGATGAAGGCCACAGGAAAAGTAAAGAGATGAACAATTCTGGGACACTGGCAGGACGTTTATTGAGTGGCTAACAAGTAATCCACTAGGGCAGAAAGCCAACTTATGTAACTTAGGTTCAGAAATGGTGATTGCAGAAAGAATAGCTTTTAAGTACCTGGTACCAATCTAGGAATGTCACTAAATAGCTCATGTAAAAACTGTTCAGTTGCTGTATGTTTTGCTGTGTATATTTTCAACAATAACAAAAGTAAAACTTAAAGAAGGGGAAAAAAGGTTAGAAAGGATCTTAGGAAGCATCTTATTAAACACTGGCCTTCAATGCGTGGTCTTCAAACCTTTCGGAAGGTACACCACCAGGTCAATCACGTTTTCATAGCAATACTAAGATGTTATTTGCCCTTTCCACTCTCATTTCCTTATAATGATGCAGTGGAGTTTTCTGGAAGCCTCATGACATGTAATATTGCAACTCATAAGAGCAGAAGCAGATGTGAAAATCTGGCTATCTTCTATTACGCTAGGCATTAAAAGAAATTTGCAAAAAATGACAAAGCATTACCATTCAATAGTTTTGTTTTAAAATATAGTAATTTTTATAAAAGTATGCTATGTGCTAATGCCTAAACTGTTTGCTACTTTAGATTAGTAAATATTTAAAATACTTCTCAGTTTTAATATTTACTGTGGCGCCTTAGTGTGCAGAGGGATAAGCCTTGGGTTATTAACCATAAGTATAGTGATTCAAAGCCATCAGTCTCTCTGAAGGAGAAAGATGAAGGTCCTGAAAAGATTTAGTTTCAAAAACCACATACAGAGTCACTATGAGTCAGAATTAACTTGATGGGGGTTTAATTTTGGGATATGGTAAATAACATAAGACAATCCATATAAATACAAACTCTTTGGGGTCCTGTAATTTTGAAGAGTGAAAAGGGTTCCTGAGATGAAAACGTTGAGAGGGCAAGTGACCTAATTAAAGTCCTCATTCTAGAGTTGAAGAACAAACCAAAAGGGTGGCACATCTTATCTACATAAAACCCAAACCAAACTCACTGCCATGGAGTCAATTCTGACTTACAGGGACCCTACAGGACAGGGTAACACCACCCCTACAGGTTTTGGAGACTGTAACTCTACAAGAGTAGAAAGACTCATCTTTCTCCCAAAGAGTGGCCGGTGGTTTTGAATTATTGGCCTCATGGTTAGTTGGTCAATGTGTAATCATTACACCACAGGGCTATTCATCAAACTCATTGCATCAAGTTAAAATGCCAGTTTTCCAATCTATACCAGCCCAGTATCCCCATTGAAGTGCGTAGTATGAATCACTAAATAAGAGCACAATTCCAAGATAATGTAAGTTAACATCTGTCCTAACCAGCTGAACCATTTTTCATTCAAGCACATCAATAACATGATCCATGTGATAAAACTATTACAGTATTCCTGGTGGCTGAGCATAAAATTTTACTATCATTTTTCCCCTCCCTCCTTGATAATTTATGAGGACCTGATGCCAGGGGCTTAAGTGGAGAGCAAATGTTTTGAGAATGATGAGGGCAATGAATGTACAAATGTGCTTTACACAACTGATGTATGTATGGATTGTGATAAGAGTTGTATGAGCCCTTAATAAAATGATTTAAAAAAATTATTTCATATACACTCAAGTATAAGCCGACCCGAATATCAGCTGAGGCACCTAGTTTTACCACAAAATGGCATTAAAAATGTGCTGAAAAACTCGGCTTATCCAACAGGGGACAGACAATACTGGAGACACAGTGTGGGAATTGCACCTGATCTGATCCCGCCACACCAAGGCAAAATACTAAGGGGTGCATCAGAACAGCAAGGGAACGGAGTGGTGAGGTCCCCAGGGAATGCTGAAGGTGGACTTTGGGGCAAGGGCGTGGTGTCCCGACAGACTGGACTGGAAAACACTCCTAAAGGCCAACAAAAAGTCCTAGAACTAACAACAAGCTTTTCTTTCTTATTATGTTTTGTTTTTTGTCATTGGTTTGTTGTTGTTGTTGTTTTGTTGTACATTGTTGCTTGGTTTTGCTCTATCTTGTTTTTGTGCAGGTTATTATCTCCGCAGGTCTGTCTAAATAAGATAGGCTGGATGAACAACCTGGAGGAGAAAACAATGGGACTGACAGTTCTGGGTGGACATGGGAGAAGGGGAGGTGGGGGGAAAGGAAGTGGTGTTAACAAAGGACAAGGGAACAAGTGATCCAAATTGGTGATGAGGAGGATGTAGGGCAGGATCAAGGGTAATGTAACCAAGAGGAATTGCTGAAACCCAGGTGGGGACTGAGCATGATAGTGGGACAGGAGGAAAGTCAAGGGAAATAGAGGGAAAAGCTGGGAGGCAAAGGGCATTTATAGAGGTCTCCATAAAGACATGTACATATGCAAATATATTTATATATGACGATGGGGAAATAGATCTATGTGCATATATTTATAGGTTTATAACGTAGTAGAAGGACTTTGGGCCTCCACTCAAGTACTCCCACAATACAAGAATATTTTTTTCTATTAAATTGGCATTCTATGGTGCTCACCTTCCCGACACAACCGCTGAAGACAAAG
>NW_022103920.1:58320430-58321980 GCF_000313985.2 Echinops telfairi
TGCCAGGGGCTTAAGTGGAGAGCAAATGTTTTAAGAATGATGAGGGCAATGAATGTACAAATGTGCTTTACACAATTGATGTAAGTATGGATTGTGATAAGAGTTGTATGAGTCCCTAATAGAATGATTAAAAAAAACCTCAGCTTATACTTGAGTACATATGTATTTTCAGCTGGCATAAAACCAATTTTATCACATGATAAAATATCATTCACCATTTCCTAATTGTACTAATAAAATTTTATACTTCAAGATACCACAAATAAATGAATTTTAAATTTAGGCATCAAAAACCTTTAAAGCTTTATAATACTCTAATTTAACAGTGAACATTTATTGAGTGCTTGCTTTCAAAGCATTTTATTTGCATTTTATCCTTTAATCTTAAGGAAGGTATTATTATGTCAAACTTGCAGATAAGGAAGCTGACCTTTAGAGACATAAAATAACAAGCCAAAGGTTATACTTAAAGGAACTAGTAGTTGGGCCTGAAATCTAGGTACATTTCAAGCCTATAAAATAGTAAACCATACTTTTGTTTTTATAAGTAGTTGAAAATATTACCATTTTTGTATAAGAAAACAACTCCCACATGGAGAGGGGAGTCAGTGGAGTGGCCTGAGGGCTCAGCTCCCATATCAGGTACATGGACAACGGCCCCTCCCCCCAGAAGAATTTACTTTAGAGGAAGGCACTGAAGCTGCAGCTAGGGAAGAGAGACATGTCTGATCAGAGCACACTGGAGCAAATGAATGGGGAAAAGAGAGAGAGTGGAGCACATACTGGCCCACCAGACCTGGAGGACAATCTCCCCGCTCCGAACAGCCAATGCACAGAGTGGACCATAAGTCTGATCCCACTATGTGACACCATGTCCCTCGCTGACTCCATGGCCCTATGGGGGACAACACTGGAGACTCAGTGGTGGGATTGGCCAGGACTGACCCTGTGACACGGAAGCAAAACACTGAAGGTGTGTAGCAGAGCAGGGAGTTCCCAAGAGAGTGCAAAGGACAGACTCGGGGGCCAGAGCTGACACCCCATCGGACTTGATAGGAGGACACGCCTAGAGGTCAAAAATCAGACCTTGATCTATTTACAGGTTTTACTTTTTTTCAAATTAAAAGTTTTTTTCTTTTTCTTTTATTAAAATTAATTTATTATTTTATGGGTCATTTTTAAAAATTGTCATCGTTGTGTTCTCTTTTGTCACTTTATCTTGCTATGCCTTGCTTTTTTGGATTTATATTATTATATCTGCAGATTGGGCTGGATGAACAGTCTGGAGGAGAAAACAACGGGACTGATAGTTCTGGGGGGGCCGGGGAGAGGCGAGGCAGGGCTAAGGAGGTGGTGTTGACCAACTCAGGGATAAGGGAGCAACAAGTGATCCAAAATTAGTGGCAAGGAGTGTGTGAGAGGCCTGGTAAGGGAAATGTAATCGAGAGAAATTACTGAAACCCAAATGAAGGCTGAGCATGATAGCGGGACAAGAGGAAAGTAAAAGGAAATAGAGGAAAGAACTAGGAGACAAAGGGTATTTATAGAGG
>NW_022103920.1:58323097-58338363 GCF_000313985.2 Echinops telfairi
TTGGACAGTGTAAGATATGACAAAATAATAATAATTTATAAATTATCAAGGGCTCATGAGGGTGGGGGTAGGGAGGGAGAAAAATGAGAAGCTAATATTAAGGGCTCAAGAAGAAAGCAAATGTTTTGAGAATTATGATGGCAACAGATGTACAAATGTGCTTGACACAATGGATGAATGTATGGATTGTGATAAGAATTGTACGAGCCCCCCAAAAAATGATTAAAAAAAAAAAAAAAGAAAACGACTCCCTGACACAGCAAACAGTTAACTATCACTCTGAACACTAAGAAGTCAGTTATTATTCTGTGAGATAAGAAATAAGAGTGAGCGACATTGGGCCAATTAGTGGAGTTAACCTCAGTAACATGTCAATACTCACATCTAAATACTAAATGGAAGACTGTGATTCCAGGGAAGACTTTTGGGACCTTCTTGATACCACAACTTCCCAAAGTACTAAAAGGATACTTCTCTAACATGATTAAGACAAAGTGATATTTACACATGCAAATTTTATAGGAGGTATAAAGAAACAGCATAAACCCAATGCAAAATAATAGAGATTTTAAGAGTGAATATGAGCCCTTCTGCTGTGCAATGGCATTTACTACGTGCTTTGGACTGATAACCATGTCAGGAGTTTGAAATCACCAGTTGTTCCACAGGAAAAAGATGAGGCTTTATACTTCAACAAAGATGTACAGTTTCAGAAACCCACAGGAGCTATACTCTTGTCCTACAGGATTCTAGGAGTCAGCATTTATTCAATGGCAGTCAGTTTGCTTTTGGTTTTGAACTATCATACAGCAGGCTGGCCGCCTAGTGGTTTAAACACTCAAAGCGAATTGAAAGCTTGGTGGCTTGAACTTACTAAGCATGCCTTGGAAAAGATTTGGCAGTTTGCTTTTGTAAGATTTACAGCCCTAGAAACCCTATAGGACGGATCTAGCAACTGACTCAAAGGCAGTACGTCTGGTTTTTCTTTCTTTTTAAAAAATCATTTTATTGGTGGCTTGTACAATTCTTATTACAATCCATATATACATCCATTGTGTCAAGCACATTTGTACATTTGTTGCTATCATAATTCTTAAAATGTTTTCTTTCTACTTGAGCCCTTGGCATCAGCTCATTTTTCCGCCTCCCTCCTCACTCCCCCCAACCCTTGATAATTTATAAATTACTATTTTGTCATATCTTACACTATCTGACGTCTCCCTTCCACCACTTTTCTGTTGTCCATCCCCCAGGGAGGAGGTTATATGTAGATCCTTGTAATTGGTTCCCCCTTTTTACTCCACCCTCCCAGTATCACCTATCACACTGGTCCGAAGGGATCATCTGTCCTGGATTCCCTGAGTTTCCAGTTTCTATCTGTCAGTGTACAGCCTCTGGTCTACCCAGATTTGTAAGGTAGAATTAGGATCATGATGGTGGGGGGAGGAAGCATTTAAAAACTAGAGGAAAGTTGTATGTTTCATCGATAACCTGCACCATGACTGGCTCATCTCCTCTCCACGACCCTTCTGTAAGGGATGTACAGTTGCCTACAGATGGGCTTTGGGTCTCCACTCTGAACTCACCCTCATTTACAATGATATGATTTTTTGTTCTGTGATGCCTGATAGCTGATCCCTTCTACACATGGTGGTCACACAGGCTGGTGTGCTTCTTCCATGTGGGCTTTGTTTCTTCTGAGCTAGATGGCCGCTTGTTTACCTGCAAGCCTTTAAGACCCTAGACGCTATATCTTTTGATAGCTGGGCACCATCAGCTTTCTTCACATTTGCTTATGCACACATTTGTCTTCAGCGATCGTGTCAGGAAGGTGTGCATCATGGAATGCCCCAATTTAATAGAACAAAGTGTTCTTGCATTGAGTAAGTACTTGAGTGGAGGTCCAATGTCCATCTGCTGCCTTAATACTAAACCTATAAATATATGCATGTAGATCTGTTTCCCTCCCATCCTTCTTTTTAGTTACTCTACTATGTGACTGTTTTTCTCATGTGGCAGACTTTGCAACTGTGAACAGTAGCACAAATACAGTAATTAAAGATCTAAACTGTAAGTTCATAAAGCAAATATGGTAGAGAAAATAATGCATGGAATAAGAACAACCCTGGAAAAAAAATAAATTAAAAAGCACTAGCATTTGTGTTTCTTTTCTTTTTCTATAAAGAAAATAAGCAATTCATTTACCAGCATGCATAATGAATGGGTGCCCAGTGGTCACTATCTAGTTGATTGACTGAAAATTTTTCATCAAGAAGACGGCTTAGTAATTCTGAATCTCCTTCACAGGCACTTCGATGTAGAGGAAAATCATCTACCCACTGTCGTTCCCTAATCATTAAAAACAAATTTAAAAATTGTTTTAAAAAGTTACACTTGAATTCGAGCCGTTTCAATATAAACAGAAAATATCTCTAAAAGCTACATATCATTGAGCAATTATAAACTATCAAATAGTTACTGTATAATAATTGAATATATAATTTTAAAATGTATTTTAATATCTAAGTTTTAAAAAGCAACATGGAGTAAAACCAAAACAGTACTTGTCTTCCGTGACACTGCTCATGCTTCTCTGCCATTTTTCCTGTTTGGGAATTTGAATTTTTGAGTAGTCTGGAGCTCCTAGACCGAAGTATGGATTTATTACCACTTTATCTACCTAGCAAAGGAAAGGGAAAACAATAGAACACTTTAGAATGTTACCTACTTGACTTTAAACCTCAAGTGTGAGTGCTGTCTTAATGTTTACAATAATAGATGTGTTTATCTCAGGAAAAAAAACTAAACTAAATTTGATATGAAGCGTTTTTTGAAACCTGAGTACAAATTCATTCAACTCTTACCCGGTTTGTATACTGAAGATCTGATCCAAACAAAGGGTTGTAAATACAGGTATCTGCTTTCTCTAGGGCTAACATTTTACTCTTTATTTCTAGTGCACTGTAGCCCATATGTAGTGAGTTTTCAGTCTGACTTGATTCAGTAGCATATGCAGGGTTTATGACATTAGTTTTTATCCGCTCAAGAGGAGAAGGTCGAAATAAAGCTGGAATAAAGTGAGATTGTGCATGACGCTCATCTAACCACCTGCAAGACAGATAGCAATTATAGATGGGTTTGTTTAAAAGTGAAGATGAACACAGTAGATGAAAACATTTAATATTACATTCAGATTTTTATTTTAATTAGTATTATTTAATTTATTAATAATGGACACAGCAAATGATTCCTAATGTATGTATGCCATTATAATAAAACTTCCCAAAATACGAAGTACTTAAATTATACATACAATTTAAAATTTGGCATTTTAAACCTTCTTAACTGTAGAATTCAGTGGCATTGATCACTGTGTTATACAACCTACACCATTATGTATTTTGAAATTTTGTTTACCCCGTCTCTTGGAGATAGACAATTGGGTTGTTTCTACTTCTTGGCTACTACGAATAATGGTTCAATTAACATTGCTTGAAAACTCTTTAATAAACTTGAACCATTGACATAGGTGAAATAGTCTTAACAGCTGCAGAAATAGAAGTATTCTAGGCCAAAAGACCTGTTCACTAATAAGAGTACTTTAAAAAGCCAGTGCTACCTTTGTCATTCTTGTTATTCATGTCTTACAAATTTCCTATTTTTATATACTTCAAAAAGTTGCCATTTTTGTAACATGTTTTCTTAATGTCACTACTTTCCACTAAACGTCTGTGTCTATCACTAATTTCTATTATGAACATGTTTGTAATTTATGAATAAAAATATTGTTAATGGCATTTCTTACTTATCCAAGGCTATTAACATCCTTGCTGTAAGTGTAGCAAAGTGAGTGCTGGATTCGCTACAAACTCGCATAATATCTTGTAAGCAGTAAAAAATTGGGCATCCTGGAGTATATGTATATTTAGTATTATCTGAAAAAGAAAGATTATGCTATCACATAAAAAGTTTCCAAATATATGTTTTTCATTTAAAAGTATAGAGTATGTTTTAAAAGAAGTAAAGCGTGTTGAGTATAACAAATTCTTCAACAATGTTGTCTTATTAATAAGATTTCCAACACCATTTGAAGTAGTGAACTTTTCAACCTAAGTATAACAAAAATCCTCATCGAGTTGATTTCAACTCAGTGAAACTGTAAAGGATTTCCAAGACTGTAAAACTTTATGCCAGCAGCTTCATCTTTCTCCTGTGAACAGATGGTAGGCTTGAACTGTCTACCGCATCACCTGAGACTGACGGAAAAAATTATACCTGGAGTCATAGAGTGGCTAATAAAATAATTGTAGATGTTACGTGCCAACAGGCTGATAGGATGCTCACGTTGTCATCCTATTACATGAGGTCAGTATTCTGCAGTTTCTCAAGTACCATATATACTCGTGTATAAGCCAAGTTTTTCAGCACATTTTTAATGCAGTTTTTTTGGTAAAATTAGGTGCCTTGGTTGATATTCGGGTCTGCTTATACTCGAGTATATATCCTATTTAGTACCTTATTACATTTTTCCACTCCAATGAACTAAGTAAGAGCAGGTATCAATATGGTCCCTATTTTATAAAAGGCTGAAGTTTAAAGAAGTGATTTGTCCAAGATTACAAAATTACCGAACAGCAAGGTCTACAGTAAAATGTAATATTTTCCTCCCTATATTTCAGCCTGTTAAAGGCTCCTATTAGATCTAAGTTTTTAAAATTTTACCAGTATTCTGGGTCAGGGGATTTTCAATTTATCACTGACACTTTCCTGTCCCAAATACAAGGTCCTGATTTGTTAATTTTCCTGAAAATTTAAATACCTATTTCTATCTATGGTTTTTTTTAAACAACAAATCAAAAAAATTCTTTAATCTTTATTATAACTTGAACAATTAATTTTAATCACAGCTTTCCTCCTCATCTATTTTACTTAAAAGTCATACATATATACATACATTTACTGTTCAGTCCAGAATCATATATATAACTTCAAATTCAAAACAGCTTTAAGTAAATCAGCCCATTTTCTATTAATCTGAAAATATGTATTTTATAACTGTTTCATAACAGTAATGGTGAACACAATTCCTAAGTTCCTCAAGAGACTTTAATTTACCATCTAATGTATATAAAAATTCATAAGATTAATTTTTACTTTACCTTTGACAACTGATGGAACAATAAATAATGCTGCTTCTCTGCCCGTCTTCTCTCCATCCAGAGGAAATGTCCTCATTAGTACCACTCGTTTTCCTAATCATTTTTTAAAAGTCAGTAAAGGTAAAAATCGTGGGCTTTAAAATCTCATAAATAACTTTGAGAATTAAAAAATTAAAGGCCACAATAAGAGGAAAAGCAAAAATAATAAGAGTCAATTTAATTACATGAATCAATAAGAACTAATAATGCTGATACTGTACATTCAACCAGTAGGTTTAAGGAACTGGTCTTGACTCATTAGAAAAGAAGCCATGTAGAAAGGAAAACTGCTCACTATGAATTGAGAGTGTGGCTGAAAGCAAAGTGTTAAAGAAGAGCTGAGAGTCTCTGAGTGGTGCGAACAGTTTGTGCTCAACTAACCTCAAGATTGGTTGTGAAAACCACCCAGTGACACCGTGCAACGAAGGCCTGGTGATGTGTTTTGTAGAGAAAACCCGATGGAGCAGCTCTAGTCACCGTGAGTCAGAATTTAGTTGGCAGCAACAAGCTTGTTTGTTTTTTATTATGTTTCTCATGTAGACAGGATGTTGATGGTAAGAATCTTAGTACAGTCTAGACTAGCTAAGAATGGTATACATAAATGTCAAAGTCTTATGATTTAGTGGCTCTTCCTTTAACAGTTTCTACCCTGAACTTTCAATTGTATTAAAATCTGACTGTACGACACAATACATACTAGTGTTCTGAACGGTAAAGTCTGTTTGCCTTTTTTTCCTGATCTGGAAGCAAGGAGACTATAAATATTAACCCATAACTCTTATGTTCTAAAATTTCTAATCCTCCAAATACCTTTGCCATGACTTTTTATCAGTCCTTCCAATCTTCTTATCCAAGGAAACAGAACCTTATTACTATTATTAGAGATGCCTTGCAGGAAGGTGGTATTGGTCATTGGTTGCTATGGAAAAGTAGATAATATAAGAGTTCAACCAATTCCATTTATTCACAGGATACTCTGTCATTATTTATGATTATCATGGCCCATGATTATTATTTCGCAAAAGGGTAGTACAAACTACATGTGGCTAGATAAAGAATGGCTTTTGTTTGGCTTGAGGTCTTGTTCCCATTTCATCTTTCCTGCTATGCTACTTATCAAACCTGGTTCTGATCCATTGTTTAACTGTTTAACTTTAAAAGTTACTTACATGTAAATACCTATGAAACCTCTTGTGGCAGTAAAAACACAACGTTGACTAAAGGCTGGGAGGTAATTCTAGTCCTAATACTGCCATTAATGACAACTTCTATCTGCATTTCTTTTTATTTTATTTATTTTTGTTATATCTGCATTTCATTTGCATTTTACAGATATGAAAATTATCACACACCAAAATGATCAATGTAAGCATCTCATGAATAGAAATAAATGGTATTGCTTTATAAACTAATGTGGTCATGAGTAGTAGCTTTGAGTCCTGTCCGACGGGTAATGATCCCATGTGTGCTCCAGAGTTCTCGAGGCGGTGACTTTTGAAAGCAGATGGCGATGCTCATCTTCTGAGGTGTCTCTGGGTGGGTGTGGATCAACCTTGCAGCTAATTATTATGTGCTTAACTATTCACACCACTGAGCCATCTAAGCTACCTATTAAAACAGACAGAAAAACAAAGAAGATAATCCATCACCCAAGTCAATTCCAACTCAGAGACCACAGTGAGCTGTTCAAATCCACCAGCCTCCCTCCCAGGGAGAAATATCAGGCTATCTTCTCCTATAAAGATTTATAGTCTCTGAAACCCTAGAGGTTCTATTCTGACCCATAGGGTCGCTATGAGTCAGAATTGACTTGATCGCAGTTGGTTGGGTTTTGATTTCTCAAGGTAGACCCTGATAATGACAATAAGTTTGTAATAGTGGAATACATAACGATGGAATTTTCTCACAAGTCCAAGACGGAGGTAGAAAAGATTGACTAAATATTTACAGCCTCCAAAAGTAGTCTTTCACATTCCCAATCACCTGCGAGGGCAGCCTTTTCTCCCCAGCTAACGCCAGGTTCAAGATAATTTCATTACAATTATAAGCCTGTTAGTAATGGAAAGAGAATTCTTTTTCGTGGGGCTCAGAATACGTATCAAAGATCATTAAGTTTATGCAGGAACTTCTTATAATCCTGAATTACAATGCTCAGAGCCAGAACTCACAGAAACTCTTTAAAATCTCTACTGGGAGGTCACCTAGTTCTTCCAAGTAAAATATGGTACACATTATCTCCAAATCTTCACAACATTAATAAATCAAATCACAGGGATCAGTTATATCTCTGCATCAAACCCAGGCTCTTTATTGACAAGAACCAGACAACAGATCTATATTTAGAGGAACAGGAAAAAAAGTACACTGAATAAACCTAAAAAAACACACAAAAATCCCAAAACCAAATAGGCACAGAGGCACAACTTTACCAACCACTGTTTCAATGGCTATTTGATTAAAGTTTGTTTTATCTAATTATTATGCCTCAATTTTGGTGCCTATGCGGTACAAGCAAATGGTTAAGGACTCAACCACTAACCAAAAGGTTGGCGATCCCAATACACTTAGAAGCACCTCAGGAGTAGGCCTGGCAATAAAATTCCAAAAGCTCAGTCTTGGAAACAGCAACCCTATGGAGTTCTATGCTGTACATACATACACCATACATTGAAATGGAGTCAAGGACAACAATAGCATAACAATATTGGAAATCGTCAATATATTCTGAAATGTTTCAATGTTATCTGCTTGTTTTGAGGTGGATACCTGAGAATACTGATCTTTAATTTTGAATCAATTTGTTAGGCTATTCATTTTAAGTGGGCCCTCAATTTTTCAGGATTAATACTTGTACATTTCAATATGGCTCTTTGAAAAAGGGTGTTTTTGCAACCCCTCACCCCAAGGGGGATGAACAACAGAACATGGGTGAAGGGAGGCAGAGGTTGGTGTAAGACATGAAAATAATAATTTATAATTTATCAAGGGGTCACAAGGGGAGGGCGGGGGAAGAGTTGCTCATACCCAGGGTTCAAATAGAAAGTAAAAGTTTAGAAAATGATGATGGCAACACATGTACAAACATGTTTGAAACAATTGATATATGGATTATTATAAGAGCTGTAAGAGCCCCCAAAAAATGATCTTAAAGAAAAGAAAGAAAAAGCTCTTCTTCCTGTCACCAAATGAGAAGAAAACTTCTGCTACCTAGTAACATCCAGGGCTTTCCCTTGATCCATGAATCTGAAAGTCCTGGAGTCGAGAAATAAAAACAGCCGTTCAAAGATACTTAGCTAGGGAACGATACCTCCAGTTAGAAACCATTTATACTCTTCTGAGCAGCATGGGAAAAAAGAGAAAGAACTCCTACCTCGGATACCCTGGTTTGCAGGAGAAATTGGTTTGGTGGTTTCAACTACATAATCCAATATGCTTTGTGTTATTTCACTGCTGCCTTGAAGTTTAGTTTCCAGCAAAATTTTCTTTCTTTTTTTTTTCTGTCCTTCAATGGGAACTTCATGCAACAGAATCTTAGATGAGAAAATATTAAGACAAAGTTTAAACTAAATGTTACTTCTTCTAGAAGACTACAATGAGCTTAACAGTCTTTCTGAATGCTAGCTGCATATTAAAATAACTTAGAAGCTTTAAAAACAATTCAATGTCCAGGCCCATGTCACTTCTATTTAAGGAGGAATTTCAGAGGGAAGAGGACTCTGCTCTTGGAAATTTAAAAATTTCCCTCTAGTGATTCTAAGTGCAGCTGGGCTTGAGAACCACTGTGTCAATGTACTGCAGCAGCAGCAGCCTAATGAGAACCCTGGTAGTAATTTGTAATAGGTTTCTGGTAACTAACCTCAAAGAGCAGCTGGAGCAAAATGCTAAGGAAATTTAGTTGAAGTCAGGTTAGATGAGAAGTATTTCATGATTTTTGGAGTCTGTTTCATAGAAAAGATAATTCTATTTATCGTCCTTAATTATATGTCTATTAGTACATAGAATATAACTCAAGAATACAGAGAAATAACTTAATTACCCAAAATGTAAAGTTAAAAAAACTGCTTTAAATTGAGTGTTATAATTATTCAAGAAAATAACTAGTACACAGATATTTTGAATGAACTTTTTTTGACAGTGTTTAACTTTTAAGAGCTATTTCTACATTGTGCTGAAGTTAAATCTATACATTTTAAATAAAAATCAAGTAACTCTGAGCATTTAAAAATCTACATGTCAAAAATTAATAAAATGGTCAAAAGACATACAGCAAAAAAAGGCAATGATATACAGATAGCTAGAATAAAATGGCCAATAAGAATTTACAGGATGTGATGACTTTATACATAAAAGACAATGTGACATTCAATAGTAGTAAATCAAATGTTATTTCTTCTCACTTCATATGACTTAGCTCTGTATTCACGAGAATTGAGACTGGCAGCATTCTTTGGACGAATAACAGCAACATATGTCTCTTCAATGTTTTCTGGATTTCCCATTGCTTTATTCAAAAACAAAACAAAACAAAAACAATCTCTTGAAATTAAATTGACAGGCATAATTGATGACAGCCAAAAAAAAAAAAAGTCAATACAGCCCAACTTGACGATTTTTATTTCCACATAATCACTTTGAGAGCCAGTTAAGTTGAAATGTTGGATTTTTTTGTTATTTCTCAAATCAAAACCTTTGTAGTCATCAATTCTGATTCACAGTGACTATATTGGACAGAGTGGAAGGGCCTGTGTTTTATAAACTGGAAACTTGATGGGAGCGGAGGACCGGGTCTTTTCTTCCTCTTAGGGGCTAGAGTTCATAGCTGATTCCTGGAATATTGCATTGTGCCACAATATTATTCAGAATCAAACTTACTTTCCATAAACTATGTAAGTGAATGTTACATTGATAAAATTGTTAACAGTTTGGAAGCTAGAAATAAGTAGCTACTTCATTTGCACTGACATTCACTCCAGGATTTTTGGAAAGAAGAATATCAATATTAGAAATTTGGATGAGCTATGCAGTTTAAAAATCACCTCACACTTGTCTAAATATACCATTTTTTGGAATAGAGCTCAGATTCACAAAACAAGAAAAATATGCTTCTATACAGCTAATATAGCGGGTTCTAAGTTGGGCTGCTAATCACCAGCTCAAGAGAAAAAGGCTTTCTAGGGTGGTTAAAAGGCTGTTATGAGTTGGAATCGACTCGATGGCAGTATGTTTGTTTTTTGTTTTGTCCTAAGTAGCCAACAAAAATACCAAAACAAATAGAGTTCCATATGCTATCTTCAAGATAGTCTTCCCCAGAACTGAGAAGTAAGAGACGAAAAAGCTGGAAAGCAGACATAAGACTTTTTAACTCAAACTTGGTCTAGTTGCCTTTTAGGCAACAGCAAAACAATCCTACACTTAAGTATCAATGTATGAAAATCTTTTTATGATGATGCAACAAAAAAACCCTAAATTATGCTTATCAGACTTGACAACGCAAACATATATAAGAAAGATTCCCATCCAAGACAGTTTAATGTACTGACATTTAAAAGGTTGTATACTCTGACTGCCTAGAAATGCTACTTAAAGTATTGAGTTACTGGACTAGTCTTTAGGAACATACCAAGCTACTTAACTGGTGTTGAGGAAAGTACCAAGCAATTACTTGCTTTTTCATTAATTTATAGAGTTCGTTTCTTTTGTCATGTTTTTTCATGTTTATAGGTTATATAATCTCTTGGAGGCCAGAGTAAATAATTTTCTTCGGAAATGCCTACACAGAAGTATTTGGTCAGTTGAAAAAGCTTTCTGATGACTTTTTGGTGTTGTAGGTCCTATTACTGAATCTCTATTATGGAAATTTCTAACAATTTTTATTGATATATAATTCATGTACGTACCATAAAACTAAAGTTTAAATATATTAAAGAATTGTGCAATCATCACCACAATCAATTTTAGTTAGATTTTGTCCTTTGTACCCATTACTATTAGAATATAACTCAGGTTCATCAAAAAATATGATTTAATGGTCTTTTCCATTTCTAATTCCCTAGCTAACCCAAATTTTTTTCCACCAAAGGTATTCAGCACACACACACACACACATATACCCCTCCCACTAATGCTAAGTCTTTATTGGGCAATTTCTACAAGTAATTGAATTTTAATCTCACTCTTGTAAAATAATTTACAGGCTACCAATTCTATTTCTTAGTAAATGTTATTACTTTTTTCATGGCTAGACTAAAATGAAGGTGTCCTAATGACACAACGTTTAGTGTTAAATGAAAAGTCAGCAGTTAGTACCTCCCGGCAGCTCTGCAGGAGAAAGATGTGGCAGTTGGCTTCTGTAAAGATTACATCCTTTGAATCCCTGTTGGATTCTGTCCTACAGGGAACAAACACTATGAGGCTGAATTGGTTTGATGGCAATGTTTTTTGGGCTCTAGACTAAAATGCCTCTTTTTGGATTAAAAAATCCTTCTCTCTTAAAAAAAAATTAATTCCCCAGCAAACTTCTAAAAAAAACCCACCAAATAGGGAACCTTTTTTCAAATCATGTTATTAATGATCTCCAGTAAAAAAAAAAACACCCCATTAAGCATTAAAATGATCTGTTCATATTTAATGAGTTCCCTACTGCTTGCATGCTTATGGGGTAGGGGAAAGAGCATTTTCAAGAAGAGATTCTGAATGGTTTAAGAATGCAATTTATTATGGTGTTTGAACTAGAAATGGTAACATCACTTTAGAACCTTTTTATTGTTTCCCTAAACAATAAAACATCATGACTATGATTAGAAAATGTCCTTAAAAATATTTTTCTAAAAAATAAAAATAATCTTTTTTTTAAAAGAAGCCCAGTATCCTAACATTTTAAATAAACTTTAGTCCAATATATAGGGGGAAAACATTAAATTTTTATTCCAAAGTTTTGTTTTTTCCACTGTGCAACCCGCTTCAGTGCCTTAAGCCCACTGGGTAAAGCCAAGCAATGGTTCGGGGTGACAGTTTGCTTTGGCATGGGACACTGTGAGAGGCCCATGGGATCGGACCTGCCACAAATCCAAACCCATGCAATATTCCGAAGTTTTAAGTAGCATTTTTTTCTTATTGATTCAAAGAAACTGCAGACATTTCCCTAGAGACTAGGAGATACTTCATTTTGTGAAAATAAAGCTTTGTGAACAATTTTACTCTAACGCTACAGTTCTTGGGAGTTTTTCATTAAGCCTAATTTTCAGTCCAATTTTGGCCCACTAACTGCAAGGTCAGTGATTCAAACCCACCAGAAGATAAGGCTTGTCTGCTCACGGAAAGGTTGACAGCCTTGGAAACCATAAGTCCGGCAGCTGGGAGTAGAAATTGACCTGATGGCAGTGGGTTTGTTTTGGCTTTTGCTAGAAGCAAGCAGCATTATTGCCATCCCCATTCTACAGATGAGAAGACCCAGTTGCCTAAGGTCCCTTCCCCATTTGCTTCACTATTTTAAAGCTACATGACATTAGAGACGAAATGGCAAATAAATCAGTGAAAATTCCCCTATCGGGGCTTGGTAACCATAAACATCTCTCTTGCTACTCAAATTGGTTTATGGTAATAATAGGAGATGAAGTGCTAATAAAGCCAACTAGAAAACAGTCATCGGTGCTACTTCTAATTCAGCTTCCTTTTTCCTTGTTCCTGGAACCAATCCTACTAATCACCACCTATACTATCAACAAGCTCACCAGTGATTTTTAAATCCCTGGTAGAATAGTGGGCAGCTATCAGAAACCACCAGCTCTTCCATAAAAGATGAGGCTTTCTATGTAAAGTGTTACAGTCTCAGAAGTTCAGAGGGGCACCTCTAACCTGTCCTATAGGGTGGCTATGAGTTGGCATGCACTCGATGGCAGTGAGGGTTTTTTTTCTTCTTCTGTTAAATGGTATTTTATTCTAAAATTTAAATACTTTTCTTTTAGAAAGATGTCGCATTTGCCAATTCACCCTTTTAAAATTTAAATATTTAATACATCTTCAAACAGCATTAGAAGACAATTATACTAAATGTGGCCGAAGAATTAAGTAATGACATTGAGAATTTAATGAATTTTTACAGTGAATACACGCACATTTAAGGAAGGAAGCTAATATCTCATTTGATTTGGATTCCAAATTTATCTAAATATGCTATATATCAATTGCTACAGTAGTTCTATAACCCAATTCTAAGAGAGGGGGTAGGGAACCAACGAACTGCAACATCAACTGGGGTGAAGGGGAAGAGATCATGGAATGATTTGGTTTTGTTATTTATGAAAACATTGTTGAATGTTTGTCATTTGTTCCAAATAAGACAAGGACACCAAAGTAGTTCAGAGACTGCAGATCAAAAAAACCATCTTGTTCAGGGGCAGGGGGAGAACCAAAGGGGCTGGGACTGGAGCTAGGTCAGCTAGATAAAAGCAGGGGTTTGAACCCTGTTCTTCCAGGTTCAGCCACGGCCAAAGAAGCCACCCCAGCACAGACGTCAATTTGTAAAATGTGGAGTGTACTCGAACAGGAAAGAGTATGGTTGGCACCCTGCTAAAACTTAGTCTTCCACTTAGAAAACAAGGGCAACATGCACGTTGCATAGCAACCAAATCTCTTGCGAAGCAGAGTTAGAAACAAAGATGTCCAGTTGAAAAGCGCCTGCCAAGTCCACCCCCCAGCCCCACCCAGTCCAGGCAATAATCCAGTCTTTTTCATCGGGCTCCTGAAAGGGCTCCCATTCCTGGACTTCACCTGAATTTTTCCTGTTCTAGCCCACCCACGTCTCACAAAGTTGGGTTCGTTCCCGTGTCTCGTTCTTGGCTATGGCCGGATAACGCTAAACGTTTGGTAAAGACACAAATACCGTGGAGTAAAGGCAAAACCAAACCAAACCAAACCACTTTGAAATATCGGGAGAAAGGGAAGAGGTGAGCTAGAACCACGGGCTGTCAATCACTTTGCCAACAAAAGCAAAAACAAAAGTTTGCGCCTCTGCCACCGCTCATCAATGTCTACTACCGAAAAAGCACCTGCAAGCCTCTTCTTAGCAGCTGCCTTCTCAAAAAAGTGACGTGGGCTTCTCCGAAACTATTTGTAAGACAGAAACTCCTTGCCTGGAGAAAAGTAGATGAGAAGTCCCCGTCTCCCGCTTCTCTGATCGCTCCCGCTCGAGCCGGGATCTTGCTGCTCTTCGGGTTCCCGGAGGAAGTGCAGCGGTTACCACCCGGGCGGGTTGGCAAGCGGCTCCCGGGCCGCTACATTCAGCTCCCGGGTGGGACAGTGGCCTGGGAGGACGGGGATCGTCACCGTTTTCTCATTCCTCCAAGTCTACTCCCCGGCACAGCTGCCGTGGCGACGCCGGCGACGGGGCCCAACTTCCTGTGAGAGGAAACCCGACGGCCGCCCACAGAAACCGCTTGGCGCTTTCCGTCGCGCTCCCCAACTCGCGCTCCGGGAGTTCGGGTCTCTGGTCTGGTAGAACCGTCTGCTGACCAACTCTTTAGTGTCCTTCCCTCTCCGCGCACCTAAGCATCATACACCCCTCACCCACTCCTGCAACGAGGGGTTCCGGGGTCTTCAAAGGCCTCAGCTTCCCATCTCGCTGCTACCGGGGCGAGGAAATCGCTTCCGGGTCCACACGCCCCCACCCCCCACCCCCGCTCCCCCTGCAGCTTCCCGGCTGGCAGAGGAAGAGCTTCCGGGTCGTCGGCCGAGCTGCCGCCGTTCTAGCCGCTTCTCCTCAGTGCTGCGGGCTCGCAGGGACGGGTGGGTCCGAGGCGTGGGTGGTAGTGGCGGCTGGGGCGCCAGCTGCGGAACCCAAGGCCGGGGAGGTGGGCGGGAGCGGCCGGGACAGCGCGCGCGTGCGCCAAATTGGAGGATGAGCCGGACTTGACCGCGAGGCGGAGGCGAGAGCCACCGCCCCCTCTTCCCCTCCCGTGAGTGAGGCGGCGCGACGGCAGGAGAGGGATGGGGGGCGCCCGCCCAGTCTGAGCCTCCCTCCGGGCGCCTTCGGCTCACGCAGCGCGCCCCGCGGGCCTCCCGCGCGCACGC
>NW_022103920.1:58338463-58374502 GCF_000313985.2 Echinops telfairi
GGTGGGTGGGGCGGGGAGCGTGCCTCGGGTCTCCAGCTCGGCTCCTGAGGCAGGGGCAGCCGCTGCAGAGGCAGAACTCCGCAACTGCGAAGTGCTCCGGCCGGCTCCGCATCTTCAGCCCGGGAAGTATAACCGTAAGTCGCCGCGTCGCCGTACCGGGGCTGTTGCAAGCTGCCTCTACCTATTTCGGGTTTCGAGTTCAGCGCTGCCTAGTTCACGCCCTCCTGGGTCTCCGACTGGGTCGCTTACGGTTGTGCCTCCGCCCGCGAAGGAGGATTGTCCGCCTTTCTGGTCTCCATCTCTGAAGGGGCAGCACCGTCTGCCTGTCGCTTGAGCTCTTTCTCCCGGCGAATCTGCCAGCGCCTTTGGGTCTCCCCGGCGCGTCCCATCCTCCCCATCTAGATGCCTCTCCTTGTCCCTGCCCTCTAAGGATCTCTGTCCACCCTCTTACTGTATGTGTAACCCGGAGCTCACAGCCGAGGGTCCCGGCCCCTCCTTTGAGATGTGAAAAGCCCGGGGTTCTTCCGACCCCTGGCTCCAGAGGGTGATGAAAGTGCTCGGCTGGGCTGCGATGGGTGTGAATTGGGTGCAGATGGCTCCGAGGACATTTATTTTTGCAGCTTCAGCAACCAAAACAAAAGAATGGGGCACAGCGCTGCACCCTCACCCCCATCTCTTCCTGTATATAACCTGTTTTTCTGTATGTAGCTGTTGGAGTCGCTGGTAACTGTAACTCGAGCTGTCATTAAGCATCTCCTGAGGAGGTTTTGAGAATTACCCTCTCAAGCGCCACATGAAATGGCATATTGAACAATCATGTGTTATCATGAAGACCCATTCCATAACAGCTCTCCTAGTAGATCTATTAAATGAATGTAAAAACAAAAGTCAGATGTTTCAAATAGTGTTCTGGATGCCTTTAGGTAATTTTTGGTGGTTTAGATTTATATCCTCTTAATTTATGAATGGTATATGTATGTATGTATGTATGTATGTGAGTGGTGAAAATCTGCATTGGAAGGTTTTGCTTGGTCAGTGGAAAACTTACATAGTTGTAACAAAAATTCTTAGCACTAAGGTTGTTTAAAAGAAATGTTAAATTATATCTGATAAAATATTATTTTAATTTCTAAGTTTCAGAGAAACCTTTCTGCCAATTTGTATTCAGCCACCTACAGGTGTTATACACCTTGGTGTCTGTGACCTTTCTGCTACTTGGTCATTTTTATTTATTTTTTAAACTGTGGATATATATAGAAATCTATATCTAGATTTTGACCTGGGTATTTGTTTTTTAAAGTGCTACTGTAGAACTTTCCAGAAACTAGATTTTAAAATAGTTTTAATGTCAGTGAGTAGATGTTAGCTTGTAAGTGCTTTCATGCATTTGATACTTCTCATGGCAGTATAGGAAGCACATTCTAATTTAAGAATAATTTACAAATAACTTCCCTCAGCATTGTACATTTATTATTCTGTAAATCACCATAATGTAGACTCTCATAATGTAGATTGCTGTAGCTTTGGTAAATTTTTCCTTGAAAAATTACATTTTGTTAAGTTAGATGTGTTTATTGATCACCTTCCCCCCACACCGTCTCTTCCCAGCTTTTGTGTCACTACTTTGCTCACAAATTTTACTTTGAAATAAACAGGAGTTGTCGCTCCAACTGTCTTTTTGAAATATACTTGCTTACTTCAGAAGCCAAGTGCTGTGCAGAGTTGAATGTATATTATTAGGTGTGTGACTTTTGCTTTTTTGTAAAAATCTGTTCTGTTTCCAAACAAGAGGAATGGAGTGCTGTAATGAGGCTGTGGGCAATCACTTGGAAAGCACTTTTAAAATTCTTGGCATTAAGTCCACTGATCTCCTTTTGTCCTTTAGTGTTGGTTGCGGACTGACTATAGGATCCAATTTTTCATATTACACTCCCTTGCCCACTGAATTGGGAAATTTGAGTTTCAACAAAAAGGCATGGAGTCTTTGCAGACTCCGCCCTAACAGTGGGCTCCAACAAGTGGCTGCTGAGACAAGGAAGAGAAGTTTTGTTCATTACTCTTACTCTGGTGGCCCTGCCCATTTAGTTTTCTTCTTCCTTTTCTGGAATGTTGTGCTTGAACCTATGAAAGTGATTTAATTGTATTTGCACCTGCGTGTAGGTAAAAACTCAGACTAATTTTCTTGTGCAGGTACATTAAAAAAACTCTAAAACTCACTGCCACCAAGTCAGTGTCCACTCATAGGACAGGATAGAACTGCTCCAGTGAGTTTCCGAGACTATGACTTTTTATAGGAGTAGAAAGCCTTTTCTTTCTCCCATTGAGTCACTGGTGGCTTTGAACTGCTGACCTTACAGTTTACAGCCCCAACACGTAACCACTATGACCCCAAGGCTCCTGTTAAAGAAACTGAAACCAAAACCACTGCTACTGAGTCACATCTGACTGTTTGTGGTCTTGTGCAGTGGTTCTCAACCTTTCACAGGGGTCGCCTGATTCACAGCAGTGGCAAAATGACAGTTATGAAGTAGCAGGGAAAATAATTTTATGGTTGGGGGTCACCACAACATGAGGAACTGTATTAAAGGGTTGCGGCATGAGG
This sequence comes from Echinops telfairi, assembly GCF_000313985.2. Taxonomy (NCBI): domain Eukaryota; kingdom Metazoa; phylum Chordata; class Mammalia; order Afrosoricida; family Tenrecidae; genus Echinops; species Echinops telfairi. The sequence goes on from NW_022103920.1 coordinate 58,341,066, forward strand.
AAGGTTGAGAACCGCTGCTGTGTAGGGTTTCCAAGACCACCTCCCCACACACAAATTGAGAGATGCTTGTTCTGAAGGGGAATTTCTATGCATGGCCCTAAAAATGCTTAGGTATTTTATTTTCTTAAAATTAACTTGCTAGAGAATAGTAATTTCTGGACTCGGCATATTTTTCAGACAACCTCAGGCTGCAATCTCTTTTTATCTTTCCCCAGATAATTTACTTTTGTACTCACTTTATGCTCAGCAAGCCTTCATTGAGCACCAGACACTATGTGTGTCAGCTATTGTGTTAGGTGCTGGGATGAAAGGGTGGATAGGTCAAGATTTGTTTCTTTGTTATATTGACCAATCAGGATACTTGACAGTGATTCCACCAATCTGTTTTTATAGACTGCTCAACTCTGTATGCCATTTGACCTTATCTTAAGACTGCTTAACATTATTTCTATAAAAACAATAGAAAACTAGAACTTACTGAGTGTATAATTTGTGCCAACCACCATGCTAAGTACTTTTATGTACATTATTTAATTCTGAGAACAGTCCATATAGATTCTAGTTTATATAGCTTCCTAATGTGGTTTGCTTTGTAATATGCTAGGAAAGATTTAACTATTCTTAGGGGAAGGCACCGTAATATAGTCATAATACAGTGTTAAATTCTCTAATAATATTTGACTAGAAAAGTTATAATTTCATAGACAGTATTTTTGTGTATTTATATACCAGCAAAATGAAATGTTCAGTTATTGCTTAGATCTCTGACAAGACTTAGTGCTGGCTTTATTGTGACTAACTAACATAGCTCTTTGGCATATACAACTTCTTTTCTTTCTTTGTAGCAATGAGACCAAGAGTTCGTAAAATGTTTTTTCAAAATGTGTATTATCCAGAAAGGATAGAGAAATTAGTTATATGAAATCTACTCAGCTTTTTTAAAGTTTGAATTTAATTTTCTTCGGTATCTGTTTGCCTTGGGGAATTGTAGTTTCTATAAGGAAAATTATTCATTCTACCAGATTTAAAAATTATCTAAACAATTTATTAGTAGGGTATATGCTTTTTCAGCATATCACATGATTCCATTGAATATTAGGGAAATTCAGGAAGTTTGTGGAAAAACTCTGAGTGAGTTTATTGTACCAACCTGGCCGATAAACACATGTGGGATTAATTGAAGGATGGAGGGATAAATGGCTTGGTGAGCCGCCTTTCGAGTTCTCCGGTCTCTTGATTTGTGATGGTTGCACCAGGGTGCAGATGCCTTAGCAGTTCCCAGCTTCAGCTGGCAAGGCTGTCTTTCTGCAAAACATCCCCAAGGAGAAGCCACATGGACCTACCCTGATGCAGCCCTGGGTGCTGGAGCACCTGTGTAGAGACCCCTGCCAGCGCTGAGATGTTTCCACGTTCACTGACTTGGCTTTCCTCCTGCAGTTGGCATCATTGCGTCTGCTTTGTGAGATGGAGGAGTACTTTGTGGATTGGTGCTGGACATATGGGTTAATGGGTGAATGTTGGACTTGTGGGCTTGGGCAGCACTGAGTTGGGATGTTTTCTTGATGCACAGTTAACCTTTATATAAAACTCTCTCTTTTACATGAGTTTTTGTGGATTTGTTTCTCTAAAGTCTCCAGACTAATACAAACTCCATCATCTTTTAATTCAATTTTCCACAAGCTTTTTGAAGCCCTTAGACCTTGTAACCTGTGGTCACCTTTTTAAAAAGAAGATTTTTCAAACAAACAAAAAGATGCTTTTTCACTTTCAATTTACAGAAGTTGTAAAAACCTACTTTTTATTTAAAAACCTTCTGGGTTCTTTTGTTGATTTGTTTTGCTAAAAACTGTTAACTTATTTTTTAGACTTAAGTCCTTTTACTGGTTGCTTTTGGGTTTGTAGAGAAGGTAGAATCTTCCGATTTCCTAAGAAAGATAATCTTGGATATTTTTCAATTCTTAGTTTTTATTTTATATATAAAACCGTAGCCTTTCCTTTTCAGTATAGTAGAATCCTTGATACCCAGGTCCCTATATCTTCTGATTCACATAGTATCGGGGTTAGAATTCCTGTCCAAGGACTTAACACTCACTAAATTATAAAGATAGGACTACAAAGGTAAAGAAGTTTTGATGCCTTTCCTAACCGAGGTATAAAATGCCCATTGAAAATCGATATGAAGAGAAAGGAAAGTTCATTCAAAATGTTGAGGTGCTGTAAGTTCTCTCTCCAAGGAGGCATAAAAACACTGCCCTCATTGTTAACTATATTCTCTCCTAGTGTTATAGCAAAGGGAGGTACGTAAACAAACATAACAAGCCATGGTTTTTGTTCTGTTTCCTGGCATTGGACAATAGCTGATTCACACGTGCTTAACTACATGTTCTATTATCATGTCTCTATTTTAGATTAAAATATTATTTTGAAATACTTTCAAACTTACAGAAAAGTTGCCAAAACACTATAAAGAACTTGTATTTTCCCCCATTGGTAATATTTTATTGCATTCTTTCATTGCCTTCCCTCTTTCTGTCTCTGTGTGTGTGTGTATATATATATATATTTATGTGTGTGTGTGTATGTCTAAATACATACCATTATAATTCATTATCATAATTTTTGGATCCTTTTGCAACATAGCATCCCATAAATTTTAAGCACTACACTATGTAGTTCTCAACAAAGAAGCAAACAAAACCTGGCATTCCATTATATAACCAGCATGAAGCAAAACATCCATTCCCATTGCATCAATTCTGACCAACAGCAACCCTATACAGGGTTTCAGAGGCTAATTTCATAGGAGCAGACAGTCTCATCTTTATTGCAAAGATAGAGACGGTCTTGAATTGCTAACCTGTCAGCAGCAACCCACAGCAACAGCAGGGCTATAATAATCAGAAAATCTGCATTGGTACAATACTGTTAGTATCTGTTCATTTTTCACCAACTAGCCTAACAATAGTTTCTTTTCTGGTCCAGCATTTTACCTAGGAATGTACATCTCTTCAATATCAATATCAGTTTTCTTCTGTCTTTCATGTATGTGACAATTTTATCAAGTACCTTTTATAGAATGGCCCTCAACTTGATATGTGTGATGCTTGCTCATGACCCTTACAAGAGTGTGCATTCATGGCAGGCAGGAATACCAGATAGGCCATTATTGGCAATTGCTAAAGTTGATTATCTTCTCTCTTTGTAATTGATGAGTATTTGCGGTGGAGTATTCCAAAATTGTACCCTTAACTGGTTTCTCTTTAATCCTGTACCCTCTAGCCTTAGCATTCATTGATCAAGTTCAACAGAATTAACCACTGTGGCTATGATTGCCTAATGATACTACAGTATTCTGACAACATTTTTTTAGTTGCTATTGTAAGGAAGAACCCCTCCCTATTTTTTCATTCATTTGTTAAGTTAGTTTAGGCTCTTTTGAAACTAATTTTGGTAGCAGTTGTACAGTACTGCTTGACATGATTGAACTATGGAATGGTATGTTGTCTTGATTAGCTTCTAATAAAATGGTTTGAAAAAAATTAGTTTAGTACTCATGAATTCCCATTTTATTAAGTGGTTTGTGGTTTATGACTATTACTATTTATTTTGATGCTTAAATGGTCCCTGATTTAGCCAGTGAGAGCCCGTTTGAGCTAGCTCCTGTGTCCTTTTACTATGCTTCCCTCTCATTCATTGTGCATTGCGTTAGGACTTTCTGGCAGCACAAGCTGTTCCTGGTTCATCTTGTACTTTGTCTGCCCCAGCCTTGGAATCAGCCATTTCTCCAAGGAACTCTAGTTTCTTTTAGTAAAAGAGGGTACTTAAAAACAAAGATTTGGGGGTTAGTGTTTCATTGCTACTGGGATGTCATTGCTTCTAGGCCCTCTCAACAGACATCTATGATGGATACATGAATGTGTGTGTGCATGACTTATACTCCCACGTGTGTGTGTGTGTGTGTGTGTGTGTGTGTGTTTAATGTTTGCTGTGGAGTTGATTCTGGCATAGAGTGACCCTCAGGTTTGCAGAGCAATACTGCTTAATGGGAATTTTAAGGCTTTGACTTTTTGCGACCTTATTCGTAGGCCTGTCTTCTGAGGCAGGGGCCTCCAACGTTTTGGCTAAGTTGAGTGCTTAACCACTTGCACCATTCAGGGACTCATGTATATGAAGTGACTTCTAAATGCTTGTGGGGGAAAGTCTATTTATTTATATTTGTAAAAGTTTATTTGTAAAGTTTATTTACATTTGTCCACGCTTGTGTGTGCGTAATGAATACACTTGCATATACATTCATAACTATTGCTAAACTTGTGTGTATATCAGAGAACTTTTAAGTTTGTTTTTATGCTTCCAGTTCCAGACCAACATCTCAAGGTCTTAACCTTCTCTCTTTCCATGTTTGTTTTTTCCTTGTCTGACACTAAGATACTTGGCTTCTTAGTTAAATAAGTACGTTTCATATAGTTATCATTTGTTCAGTTTTGTTTACTTGCTCAGTGTTTTAGCAATACCCCAGGCATATAGCTCATTTCCTGCCTGCTACCTCCCATACTACCCTGTGTTGTTGACCACTGAGCTTGCTGGCTGTGCCTCTGTGGAGCCACAGCCCGTTAACTTGCCCCAAGATGCTGCCCTCTTTTCCTTGCCCTGAGCCAGTTGTCCCATTCATCTCCTGGCCTTCTTAGCATGCTCTCATTGCCCTTCATGTTCAACTGCCATGTATCCCTTTGTGAAGGGAAAGGATGGGCAAGATTTTTCATTTTAATTTTTGCTTTACATGTCCCAGTATATGGTTAATACATCTCAAAATATATTTTCAAGGATTTTCAAACATGAATGCAAAAATATTGTCTATATAATTTCTCCACATAAGGTTGTAACTATTTTAAGTACACCTTGGTTTTTGTTTTTTAATTTAACTTATATTGAAGAACATTTTACATAAAGCAGTACCTAATTCTTTTGAATAACTATATGTAGTGGAAATGTACACATATATGCCCAGACACATAAATATATATACACACCTAGTTATTTACAATAGAATGTTAGATGTGTATTATGCCCTCGAGTTGATTGCAATTCATATTGACAATATAGGACAAGTGTAGACCTGGCCCATAGGATTTCCTAGACTGCAATCATTAAGGAGCCAGAATGGTTGTGTGCTCAACTAATTGAAAGGTTGACAGGTTGAACCCATCAACCACTCCACAGGGGAAAGATTTACAGCCTTGAAAACCTGTGAAGTATTTATATTTTGTCCTCCAGTGTGGTTATGAATTGGAATTGACTCATTGTCCACAGTTTGGTTTAAAAAAGGTCTTTAATCTTCCATGGGGGGGATATATGTTCTAAAATTGATTGTACAATTCTTTTTGATATGGTCGAACTATTGAATTTTATGATATGTGGATTAGGTGCCAATAAAAATGTGGGGGGGAAAAAGAAAAGTCAGGGGGAAAAAGAAAATAAATTTTTTTAAAGGATTAAAACTTTTTTTTTTTACAGAAGTAGGTAATGGTCTTTTACCAGTGGTGTGGTTGGTGGGTTCAAACCACTGATATTTCTACTCGTAGCCATGTGCTTAAGTATTGTACCATCCTGACTCTTATCTTGGTATGATGTCCTTCTGCAATGTGGCTCTGCTGCTTCTCCCAGTTAGAGGTGAAGGCTTATTTTTCCACCTTGAGTATTGGCTGGTCTTCTGACTTGCTTTGACCAGTGAATATGGTGGAAGTGATTTTTAGTTCTGGAGTCTATGATCTCAGGGGCATTGCAGCTTCAACCTTTACCTTGTTGGAATGTTTTCCTGAGACTTCCTGTAAGGAAGCTCATCTAGCCTATAAGAGGATGAGAAGTCCCTTGGAGGAGATCCAAAATGACCTAGCAGCAGCCAGCACCAACCAGCAATTAGGAAAGTGGTCTGGTGTTGGCCTTGTTTACCCAGTTGATCTTTTAGCTGAGTGCACCCACAGAGGAACTTCCTAGGCTTCCCACAGAGTCAAGAAAAAGAACGTATGTTTTTTTGTCTTGAGTCACTATGTTTGGACTGATAGGTTATATACCAGTCAATAATTGAAGACGTAACTTTATTTTGGGTGTCAAATTTTTCGTAGTCTTCTTTTACTACTAGTATTACAATGAATAGCTTTGCAGTTTTAATTTTACTACATAATGCCAGATGATTTTCCAGAAAGGTTGACACAATCTATATTGCCGTCATTATTATCTGTGAGTAAACATTTTTTTGTGCAAACTCACTAGCCCTGAATGTTTTCCTTTGAAAATAAAAATGACTGGGGGTGGGAAAGCTTCTTCTTCTTTTTAAAAATACTTTTATGGGGCTCTTACATCTCTTATCCCAATCCACACATTCCTCCAGTGTGTCAAGCACATTATCATATATGCTGCCATTTTCATTTTCAAAGCGTTCTCTTCCCACTTGAGCACCTGGTATCAGCTCCCCATTTCTTCTCCCTCCCTCCCTCCCTCACCTGTCCTCCCTCACGAACCCTTAATAAGTTATAGATTTTTTTTTTCATATCTTAGATTATTCTCTGTCACCCCTCACCCACTTTTCTGTTATTCGTCCCCCTGGCAGGCGGTTCTGGATTGATCCTTGTGATCAGTTCCCCCTTTCTCCTCTCACCCTCCCCTAATTCTCCTGGTAGCTCTACTCTCCTTGGTCCTGAGGGGTTTATCTATCCTGGATTTCCTGTGTTGTGGGCTCTTATCTGTAGCACTGTGCAAGCTCTGGTCTAATCCGATTTGTAAGGTAGAATTGAGATCATGGGGGGAAGGAAGCATCAAAGAGCTAGAGGAAAGTTGTGTGTTTCATCAGTGCTATACTGCACCCTGACTGGCTCATCTCTTCCTTGTGACCCCTCTGTGAGGGGATGTCCAATTGTCTACAGATGGGCACAGGGTCTCCACTCCATGCTCTCCCCTTACCCCCCATTCACTTTGGGTATCGTTTTCTTCTGGGTCTTAGATGCCTGATACCTGATCCCATTGACACCTCATGATCACACTGGCTGGTGTGCTTTTCTTCCATATGGGCTTTGTTGTTTCTCAGCTAGATGGTCGCTTGTCTATCTTCAAGCCTTTGAGACCCAAGATGCTATATCTTGATAGCCGAGCACCATCAGCTTTCTTCACCACACTTTCCCATGCATCATTTTGTCTGCAGCGATTATGTCGGGAAGGTGAGCATCACAGAATGCTGGATTGTTAGAACAAAGTGTTCTTGTGTTAAGGGAGTACTTAAGTTGGGGGCCAATGTCTATCTGCAACCTTAATTCTTTTTTTTTTTTTAATCTTAATTCTTAATATATAGATAGGAGTACATAGTTCTATCCCCCTGTCATATACATATGTATATTTACATATGTGAATGCCTGTATTTAGGCCTCTATAAATGTCCTTTGCCTCCTGGTTCTTTCCTCTATTTCCTTTTTACTTCTCTTGTGTCCCACCATCGCTGCTACATTGCCCTTGATTGAGCCCCACTAGGCATCCTACGACCTTCCTTCCATTGATTTTAGTTCACTTGATGTTTCCTTGTCCCTGGGTTGGTCCCCTGGCCCCCCCTTCCTTTCTCCCACCTCCCCTTCTCCTGTATGCCCCCCCCCCCAACCATTGGTCCCATTCTTTTCAACTCTGAATTATTTATCCTGCCTATCTTATCTAGATAGATATGCAGATACATTAATAAGTGCAAAAACCAAGCAAAGCCAGATAAAACAACAAATGAAGTCAAAACCAATAACAATAACAACAAAAAGCAAGAACGAAATAACAGTAACAAAAAGAAAACCACTGACAAAAATGGAAAAGCCTATAAACAGTGCAAGGTCTGTTTGATGGCCTTCACGAGTGTTTTCCAGTCGAGTCTGATGGGGTGCCACACTGTCTTCAAAGTCTATTTTTGATAGACCCCCGGAGTTTCATCAATCTGCTCCCCTGCTGCTCTGCTGCATGCCCTCAGTGCCTCGCCCCAGCTTATTGGGGCCAGACCCTGCACTTCCCGCCCTGTGTCTCCAGCGCTATCTTGATTCAGTGAGGGAGGGAAAGCTTGTTAAGGTGCTTACTTAATTATTTATTTCCTTGAACAGTTATGATGCTGAGCTTCTTTTGATGTGTTTTTTGGGCTACTTTCAGTTTCATGAATTGCTTATCTATATATTCACTGCCCCCCCCCATCAGATTGTTGGTTTTTTTTTTATTTGTTGGTGTGGTATTTATATATTCATTTATTCTAATTATAATTTTAAAACTTGGATTATAAATGTTTTATCAATTTATTGTTATTTTTCTGGGGTTTTTTGTTTATAGTATCATTCGCTACACATTTTTCTTTAAAATTTCATGTAATTTATATCTGTCTTTTTCTCTTTGGTCTCTGATGTTCTTGTCTTGAGAATGTCTCTCTTTTCTTAATTATATGAACTTTTTCCTTAGTTTTCTTCCGACTTTGCTGTCTTTCCCACCAAATAAGAATTGTGTTTAGCCACAGAAATCCAAAAGAGAGTGATATAAGTAAAATTAATTCAAACACAATGGCAGCGAATCAGTCCTCTAAGTAACCTTAGAGGACAGAGTAGGACTCTCCTTATAGTTTCCGAGACAGCAGTCTTGGTGGAGACAGATTGTCGCATATTTCTATTGAAGAATGGCTGGTAGATTAGACCTGGGTGACCTTTTGGTCTGCAGCCTAGTTCAGTTGTTTCTTTGTTTGTTTTAAAATAATGACTTTATTGCTTTTTGATATATAAGTAATATATATTAATCATAGGAGAATCAGAAACTAAAGAGCAGCAATAGTTGAAAGATGATCTGCCCTTTAGTAATACTGTTGTTAGGTGCCATAGAGTCAGTTCTGACCCTGAGGGACCCTATGCACAGCAGAGTGAAATGGTGCACGGTCCTGTGCCACCCTCACAGTTTTTCCTATGCTTGAGGCCCTTGTTTCAGCCACCAGGTCAGTCCATCTCATTGAGGGCTTCCTCTCTTTCTCTGTTCCTCTACGTTACCAAGCATGTCGATGCCCTTCTCCGAGGACTGGTCTCTCTTTCATCTGCAGCCTAGTTCTTGACCACTGTACCATCGGGGCTCCTTTTATAAACAGATTAAGGAGACTCTGTTCCTCTAGTAACGAGAAATTAAAATTAGGCAGTGAGGGCTGGAACTGGGCTCCACAATGTTATCAAGAGGACAGCTTGCTTTGTCTTTCTGTTTAGCTGTCTATAGCAGGTGCTTGTCACCTTAGATGGCATTCTTGCATGAGCAGGAGCTTCTTTCATCATCCATGACTCTGCTCGATTCAACTAAGAATCATATCTAGTTTGGTGACAAGAGTAACATCTGAGGTCAAGGCTAAGACAAAACAGATTCTTTATTACAACAGGTGATTTGGAAATATTTTTGCTGTCCTTTAAAAACGGAAAAAAAAGACTGATTTTGTTTTCTATGCACAATGACAGTTTTCTTTAATTAGAGATGCTCACTCATCTATTCTAAGAAATTTGGAAAACAGCTACCTGGCCAGCCAACTTAAAGAAATCCATATTCCTGGTCATCCCAAAGAAAGGTGATTCAATAAGATACAGAAATTATTAAACAGTATCATTAATATAACATATAAGTAAAATTTTGCTGAAGATTATTTTAAAATGGAGGTCTGCAATGACAGGAAACTACCAGAAATATAAGCTGAATTCCGAAAAGGATATGGAATGAAAATATCAGAAAGGTGGTTTCTTTTGTTTTATTGACTTTGCAAAGGCATTCAACTGTGTGGATCATAATAAATTATGGATAACATTGCAAAAAATGTGAATTCTAGAACACTTCATTGTGCTCATATGGAACCTATACACGGATCAAGAGAGATTCTTTCCAAAAGAACAAGGAAATGCTGAGGGGTTTAAAATCAGGAAGGGCATTATAAGGGTTGTAGCCTTTTACCATACTTATTCAGCTTGTTTGCTGAGCAAATAATCTGAGAAGCTGGACTTTATGAAGAAGAATGTGGCAGTAGGATTGGAAAAGATTCATTAACAGCTTCTATACAGAATGCAGATAGCATAACCTTGGTTGCTAAAATTGAGGAAGACTTGAAGCATTACTGAGGATCAAAAGCTGTAGTATGGATAACACAACAACTTAAAGAAAAAGTCTTCCACACTGGATCAGTAAGCAACATCAAAAATGGAAAAAAAGATTGACATTGTCAAGGATTTCATTTTACTTGGACTCATGGAAGCAACTGTCAAGATATTAAATGACATTATATTGAACAAATCTGCTGCAATTGTCCTCTTTTAAAAAGTATTAAAAAGCAAAGATGTCATGTTGTACCATGTGTCTAACCTAAGCCATGATATTTTCAGTTGCCTCATATGGGTTTGAAAGCTGGGCAGTGAATAAAGAAGACTAGAAAAGAATTGATGCTTTTGTATTATGGTGTTGGTGAAGAATATTAAGTATACCGCTGACTGCCAGTAGAACAAACAAAATCTGTGTTAGAATGAGTACAACCAGAATGTTCCTTAGGATTGAGGATGTGGGGACTTAACTTTATGTACTTTGAATTTGGTAAACTAGAGAGTCAGCAAAAAGGAGAAAAACTATCAATGGAATAGATTGACACTGACTGCAACAAAGGGCTTAAACATTAGAGCAATTGTGAAAATGGTGCAGGATTTGGTAGTATTTTATTTGTTGTACCCAGGGTCACTGAGTCAGAACCAACTTGATGGCACCAGCAACATGCACAATAAATGTGTCACCAGAATTTCACCAAAACCCACTGCTACTGACTCAGTTCTGATTCATAGTGACTCTATAGGATAGAGGAGAACTCATCTCTGGGGTTTTTTAGGCTTTAAGTCTTTATGGGAGCAAACAGTCTCATTTTTCTCTCATGGAGCTACTGGTGGCTTTGAACTGCTGACCTTGTGATTAGCAACACCCAACAAGTAACCTATGCCATGAGGTAGTCATTGAACATTATAGCTTCCATTCTGTAAAATGAAGGCAAATGTTGTGGATTGAATTGTTTCCCCCCAAATATGTATTTTAAATCCTAACTCCTACACTAATGATTATAATCCCATTTGATAATGTGTCACTTTAGTGTCAGATATGGTTCATATCAATCTCTTCTGAGCTATAAAAGAATAGCCGATTAATCAAATAGGCTGAGATTCGGAAGGTAGATGTTACACCAGGTGAAGAGCTCCAAGGAACCAACAGCAGAACCAAGACACAAACTGAAGAGAGAGAAGGACCTTTCCCAGGGTCAACAGAGAGTGAAAGCCTTCCCCTAGACCCAGTGCTCTGAGTTCAGATAGCTAGTCTCTTTACCCCGAGAAACTCAGTTTCTGTTTGTTAAAGTTAAAGCAGCACCAGATAGGACAGCAAATATATTCATTTTTTAGGATTGCCCTAACAAATTACTCCAACTTAGAGCAACAGAAATGTGTTCTCTCACAGTTGTGGAGGCTAGAAATCTGAAATTAGGTATTCGCAGGATGTCTTCCTGAGGGGTAATAAGGAAAATCTATTCCATACCTTTCTGCTAGCTTCTGGTGTTTCCTGGTTATCTTTGACATTCCTTGGCTTATAGATGCATAACTCCAGTGTCTACTTGTCTTCACATGACCTTCTGTATGTCTGTATCTCCTTTTTCTCTCTGTGTGTGTATGAGTCTCTGTGCATGACTGTATCACAATCTTCTTATAAGGACACAGTCATGGATTTCGGATCCACCCTAGTTTAATATGACCTCATTTTAACTAATTACATTTGCAAAGATTGTCTTTCCAAATATGGTCACATTTTGAGGTTCTGGAATGACATCAATTTGGTGGGACACTATTTAATACAATACAACAAATAAGGGCTGGAATAAAGAATTGAACTCAGAAGATCAGCAAGATCTACCTGCTCCAAAACCTATATTCTTTTCTCACAAGTGAATCAATAAGCTAATTTTTTTTAGAAGATTGAGTTATGAATTTAATTTTACTTGGATCTATAATCAGTGCCCATGGAAATAGCAGTCAAGAAATCAAATTATGTACTACATAGAGCAAATCAAAAGACCTCTTTAAAATGTTGAGGACTGAGGTATGCTTGACCTAAACCGTGGTATATTCCATTGCCTCCTGTGCATGTAAAAGTTAAACAATAAATAAGAAAGACTGAAGAATTGATGCATTTGAGTTATAGTGCTGATAAAGAATATTGAATATGGACTGCCAGAAAAACAAAACAAATCTGTGTTGGAAGAAGTATAACCAGCTTGCTTCTCAAAAGTGAGGATGACAAGACTTCGTGTGATGTACTTTGGATATGTTATCTGGAGATACCAGTTCCTGAGGAAAGGCATAATTTTTGGTAGAGGGTCAGTGAAAAAGCATAAAATCTTCAATGATATGAATTGACATTCTGGCTATAATAGACTCAAATATGTCAGCAATTGTGAAGATGTTGCTGGACCAGGCAATGTTCTTGTGTGCTACAGAGTGGCTGTGAACTGAAGGAAACTTGATGGCACCTTATAACATAATAATAGGCAACAACAACATATAATACTGCTTCTGACTACTTATTTTCATTTGACTTCTAATTATCTGTACTTGCCTGTAAATTACATCACAACCTTTGTGTAACAAAATTAGAATACAGACAGCCTGGTTACAAATGTCAGATTTACATATAATATGTAGTTAGGAATCCTGTAAAGCCTATTTTTTAAAACATTTTATTAGGGGCTCATACAACTCTTATCACAATCCATACTCACATCAATTGTGTAAAGCGCATTTGTACTTCATTCTCGAAACATTTTTTCTCCACTTAAACCCCTGACATTAGGTCCTCATGTAAAGCCTATTATATTAAAAAGTAAAAGCACATACAGTGGTTCATAACATGATAAGTGCTCTGCAATATACATAACAATATTTTTATTACATTATGTTAAGATTGCTTTCGTAGATCTGAAAGTGTTCTTTAGTTTTTTTTAATGTATAAAAAGTTACACTGTACACAAAGGTAAATATTTGACATTAGATACAAACTGTACCTTATGGATCCAATTTGATTTACATACAAATTCAATTTATAGGAAGATTTAGGAACAGAACATAACTCATTCGTAATCCAGGGACTGCCTGGACAAAGTACAATGGTTCTCTATCTGGGACACCAGGTATCATACTTTCTCCTGGTGTCTCTATGTTGGATAAAATGTATCCATGAAGATCAAGGTCAGAAAAATTGCCACATTACCTGCATGAAATCGATGTGAACAGTTTTGAGATTGTTTTGGGGAAAGATTCAACCGATCAGACAGAGAGGAACAACACAGAGGGACACGTATATCATTGGATAGCTAGCACCCTTATAAATATCAACAATATGATTTACAAATTTAACATATAGAACAAAGAACAGATAAAAGTTGCCAATAAATAGCACTTGTAGAAGTAGTTTTCTGATCTGTTTTTTGACCTTTTTAAATCTTTAATTTATTTAAGGATAATGAATTAGCTATTTAGATTGAGGCCAAATTAAGAGAGCTTTGAGTGATTCTTCTTCTACCTATAAGGGTGTACTTGCCATGTGACCTCTCTGAGCATCATTTTCCTCACTCATTAAAATTGAGGAATTTAAATAACTATTGTTAGCTAGACAGAAATGGGCAAAAGGAAAAAGAGTGACAGAGAAGGGTAAAAAAGTAACAATAAAATGAACTCTAAAACAAAAGGAAGGTAGAGGCACTCCTCCATACCTCCTCAGTATAAAGGAATATGAAAGGCAGCTAAGACACATTTCCTTATCAATGGAAGAGACAGAGATAGTGAAAAGGTAGCTAGGGAAAGACAAGATGTTCACTACCCCCACTATGGCTGAATTGAACCTTGGTTTTGGTGTCTGGTGACAAGGGCACAGCATGAATTTTAGGCACCGGAGGCGTACACTTACCTAGAACAGCCAATAGCAAAAGACCTACTAGAAGCCAGACAATGGTGGGAGGTCCTCAATTAGAATAAAAATAGGACCTTGGATTAGCTAGGGTCCATTCTTGCTCCATACCAAAGTACCTCTCAGTAAACTCATTCATTTTGTTTAAACCCTTTCTTTGACTCTGTTCTGAAAACTGCCCCTTACTTGAATTCTTTCTTGTAAGCAGGACAAGAACCAGAGAGGAGAGGCTCAAAACCTTTGGTGTCCTTCTGGTAATATTAAATTATGAAAGTCTTTCTGGCTTGGAAATGTGAATGGTTATATTATTCACAGAATTACCACAGAAGTTAGGGACCAATATTCTGATGGAAATAATAGAATGTTTTCACCAGAATAAAGAAGACTAGGAAGGGAAGATAAAATTTGGGCTAAGGAAAAACAGAGAAACAGAAAAATGTACTCTAATTTTTTACTTATTCAAAAACTTTGAATGTGGTTTATATGCTAAGTCCTTAAGGCAATGGGAAGCAAAAAAGAATAAGGTTCCGAATTGACGATTCAACCCCACCAGCCATTCCATAGAAGAAAGGTGAAACTATTTGTTCCTATACATATTTAAAGCTTTGGAAACCCTATGTAGGGTTGCTATGATTCAGAATCGACTCTATGACATTGGAGTTAATATCATAGGGGTTATAGGAGAAATTAATTTCATTCACTAGATACTAGCAGCATCTGAGAATGCATTAGAAATAAAACTCTCAGGTCTCATCTGCTGTTAGACTTATGAAAACAGCACCTCTTGGGGTGAGGCCCAGATATCAGTATTCACAAGCCCCTTTAGTGATTCTGTTGCAGGATAAAGTTTGAGAATCACATGATCACTTTAATGTTTTTTATAATATCCCCATATTTTACAAGGGGGTTAGTATACTGAATTCTCTAGAGAAGCAAAATCAAAGATGCTTCTTTGAAATGGCTCACACAGTTGAAGTGTATAAGATCAATCTGATTCTAATCTTTTGGTCAGATGTCAGCTAAAGGTTTCTCCTGACTTGTGTAGCTTCAGGTACTGATGATGAAGCAGGAAGTCACAGGCCAGTGGATGCAGAGCTGAATGAATCTGAGACTGGCCAAATTAATCCAAGGTCAGCGGTAGTATGCTATCTCCTGGGATGGGCAGGTGTGGTAGTTATATAATCTGTTGTGAATTTGAGAGGATTAAGAGTGAAGGGGTGGAGTAGCCTGTCAATCAGGTCACAGTCTGATGACCTCATTTGGAGGCCTTGAGATAAATAGTTCGCTGGAGGAGACAGGACACACGCTGACTCCCTGCAAAACATTGCAGCTCCCTAAGACTTTCCACCCACTGGCCTTTGATCTTCCTGCATTTGGTGTCATCGCATGTGTTTCGTGAGTCTGAAGAGGACTTTATAGATTAGTATGGGACATATAGGCTAATATTGGACTTATAGACTTGATCTGGACTGGGCTGGAATGTTTACTTAATGTACAATTACTCTTTATATGAAGTTCTTTCTTATACACATGTGAGTGGATAAGAAACCAGGAGATTGATGAAACAGATACAAGACCCAGATCCAATAGATGGAAGATCCAAATCCAACAGAAGTCAGCTAGCTTCCACACATTGTCAATTTATACTGAGTAGGCCACACCCTGAATGAAACCCCTCTCAGTCATGTCAAGACTGTGACCACATTAAGAAGGCCTATTTTCTCCATAACTGCTTGACTGCTTTACAGAAGATCCATCATGGCATTAACCACACACTATGTTAGATCATATCATGGAAGATTCCTGCCCCCTGAAGTTGGCATAAAACCTAACTAACACATAGTAGGTTCAAAAAGTTCATGGAACAATTCTGTTATCTTTGTATTAGGCCTGGTTGTCTAGAGAAACAATTCCAGTGACACTCATCTATGTTAAAGAAAGAAGGGTATCCAAGCTGAGTCCAACTCAAGTCCGTAAGTCTGTGCATGCCAGGGCCTTCTTCAGACCTAACGTAGCTTCAGGCCAGTGAAACCAAAGGTGTCGTTGTACTAAGTAATCAATTGGCGAAAGGCAGGCCCTATGGTGTTAAAACAGGTTGATTTTCGAGGAGGTGATAGTGTTTTTTGTTTTGCTTAACCAATACTTGTAAAACAAAAACTCACACTCCCTGCCCCTGGAGGTAGACAGCGTCCCAGCCAGCAGGAAGGTGTAGTGGCAGAGAGAGAGTTCTAGTGTCTCTGTCATACAAAAAGGCTTATCACACCAAGATGTCATCATGCTGTGACCCATTTGATAGGCCAACCCAGCCCCTACCCTTACTTAGGAATTGCTAGTTGACATAATCTTTAAACAGCATGATCTTTTGATTCTATTTTTCCATGAACTTTTTGCAGCCTTCATATATCCCTTATTTTAAGTAGTACCTTACACAATTGTATAGAGTTTATTTTGTACTTACTATATCCCCCACACCTAGCAATAACTGACATGTACTTCTTAGGTGCAGTAGAGTCAGTTCTGACTCATATATTGGCCCTATGTACAACAGAATGAAATGCTGCCAGGTCCTGTGCCATCCTCACATATGTTGTTTGAGCCCATTGTTGCAGCCACTGTCAATCCATCTCTTTGAGGGCCCCCTTTTTTGCTGCATCTCTACTTTACCAAGCATGATACCCTTAGCCAACGACTGGTCTCTCCTGATGACATGTCAAAAGTATGTGAGACAAAGTCTTGCCATTTTACTTCTAAGAAGGATCCTAGCCGTATTTTTTCCAAGACAGATTTGTTTGTTCTTTTGGTAGTACATGGTACTTTGCAGAGTCATCAACAATACCGTAATTCAAATGCATTAGTTCTTCTCTTGTCTGATTTTCACATGCTTATAAGGTGATTGAAAATACTGTGATGGGTCAGGAGCACCTTAGTGATCAAAGTGGCATCTTTACTCTTTAATAACTAAAAAAGGTTTGTTGAGCAGATTTACCCAAGGCAATACATGATTTGATTTCTTGACTACTGCTTCCATGAGCATTGATTGAAGTTCAGTCGTTTTACATATAGTTGATCCTCAATAATTGTGGGAATTTTAATATGGCTCTATCTAGAAGAGTGTCCTTTACCCTGAAAATGATACTTCAATATTATTGTTTTATATAGGCTACCAATTATTAGTACCTAATAATTTTCCTGCTTCATTTTCTAAAAATGATAAATTCTGTGACTGTCTTGTTTGAAATTGCTGTTTGATTCATTGTAAAATACTTCCCTATGTATAAATTATATATTATATATATTAGTAATCTTAGGAAATATTTCAGCATCTTTTAAGACTTTCTAAAATGTATTTGAAGTATTTGGTTAATTGTGGTGTTTCATAAACTATAGTAATATTTTATGTGTATTATACTTTCATAAAATTCTATATCATGATTTACTACTTTATACTATAGTTTTAAAAGTAGTCTCTAAGAAAGGTCAATACCTAGTTCTCCTTGAAAATGTGGATTGAAAATAGCTGTTCCTGTTTTGAACCACCCCCACCCCCACCCCATTAAATTTCTGAGTGTATTCTCCCAGGTAGGCTTGCTTGTCTTTTCACTTTTTTGGTAAAATGTATGATGAACAAGAGTTTTTAATTTCCTGAAGTCCCATCATTTTCTTTTTTCTTTTTCTGTTTGTGTTTTTGTTATTATACTAAATAATCGATTGGTGAAAGCCATGCCTTACAGTGTTATCCAGTTTTGATTTTTGAGGACGTGAGTGTTTTTTGTTTGTTTAATGTAATCAATACTTTAAAAACTCAAACTCACTGTCATTGCACTCCTAGCGACCCTGTGGCTGGGTAGAACTGCCCCTGTAAGTTCCCTGTAACACTTTTATTTTCTACAATACTTTTATTGGCATAATTTACATATCATAAAATTCAGTAGTTCAGTCACATCAAGAACAGTTGTACAATCATTACTACATTCAGTTTCATACATTTCCTTCCTTCTTGTACTCATCATTAGCTCCTCATTTCCCCAACCTCCCCTGCTGTACTCCCAAGGAATCATTAATCCAGTTACTGTCACTGTAGATTTACCTAGCCTGGATTTCATATACAGAAAACATTAAAAACAAAAAGTAAAAACTGACAATAACAAAGTAAAACAGATTAAAACCTCAATTGAAAAGCAGAAAATATGAAAAACTAGAACAAATTTAAATGGATCATAAGAGAGAGCAAATGATAAGGTGCTAAATTTTAACCTAACGGTATCTGCAACAATCTACTTCCAATTCATTCTGTATGATAGCAAGGCTATTCACTTCCCTGGTCCTTGGTCCCAGGGGATGCACCAGGGACTTATTCCATGTATATTTCCCCTTCACTTTTTCCCCCACTGAAACAGCTTTGAGATGGGTCAAAACGGAGATCAAATGATAAGACATTACATTTTAACTTAATTACACCAGCCATAATTGACTTAACAGTGATCTCTCTTTCTCTGATCACTGGGCTATTCACATCCCTCAACTATGATCAGAGAGGATTCACCAAAGACTTAATCCATGTTTGGGTCCTGCAAATGGATTTTGGGCATTCATTGTCATCCAAGGCCTCCTGTAAATCAGGTGTTCACAATTTAAGCTCTGATACCATTTCTTCTTTTAGATTTGGATTATATTATTTACAATCCTTGGATCATACAGGCTGGTGTGCTTCTTCCATGTGGATTTAGTTGATGTTTCACTTAGATGTCTGCTTTGAAGACAAGTCCTTAAGACTCCAGGTGCTATTCTTTCTGATACCTAGGCACCATCTAGTTTCTTCACTACACTTTGCTATCGTGCTCATAACTTCAGTGACCTCTTTATGAGAGTGAGCATCATGTAGGACCATGTCACAATAATTGATTGTTCTTAGATTGAGGCTAGAATTAAGTGCAAGCTCAAAATTCATTCAAGTATCTCTGGTTTATATATGTCTCTGATTTACCTTAGAGACATCATTGTCATTTTATATTAGAGAACATTATCAGTCATCCCCCTGGGACATTATTTCCACAGCTATCAAGTGAATGTTGACTCATAACGACCATATAGGCAGGGTAGAACTGCCTCTGTGAGTTTTCCAAGCCTGCTAGCCTTCATAGGACTAGAAATTCTTATCCTTTCTCTGAAAAGTATGCTGGTGCTTTTGAACTGCTAACCTTGTCATGAGCAGCTCAATTTGTACCCACTATGCACTGATAGTATCATTAGTTTAGCCAATGGTTTAGAATTTAAACACTGTTGAGAAAAGGAATTTATACAAGTATAAGCCAGCTGTGAACTGCAATTCATGGATTGTTGAGTTGTCCAGATTAACACTGTGTACTCAAACAATGGGTTTGGTGATAGGGCAAATCTTTCAGTAATATTCATTCACTATGACACAGCCATGCCTACCAGATTAATACATGTCATGATGAAGCAAGGAGGACATTAAAATAATAAGTTTATGGTAGTTCCAGGCCACCATTCATTGGGTACTCTCATGACAAGAGATTCGAACCAAAGTCCAATGTCCACCAATTCTATGCTGTTGGGCTAGAACTGCTTCTTCTCATAGTAGGTGACTACAGACAGGCAAGTTTGAGATAAAGCCCAGTTCACTTAGTAGGGTTTCCCTCTGGTGTGACCTATAAAGGATATTATGCGCTTCCAAAGAACACAGTCCAAAGTCTCAGTTGTCTATTGCTCACGGACTGGGTTCCACATAAGTATTGTTAAATGTTTTTTCCCTGATGCAAAGTTGCTCCTACCCCATTTTCCTGCCAACAGAGATATAATTGTCTTCCCTGAGACATACATGCCCCTTGTTCCCCCCATCCTGACTTGAATTTCCAGTAAAATTTTCTTGGTATTCTGGTGGGAGTGTCTTTGAGACTGTAACTTTATGGGAGTAGAAAACCCTGTCTTTCTCTCTTTGACTGGCTGGTGGTTTCAAACTACTGACCTTGCGAATCATAGCCCAACTCATAACCACTAAGCTACCAGGGCTCCTAACCAATATAACTACCCTAATTAGTGTTGTTAGATCCCATGAGGCACTTTGTTTTCTTACTCAGTTTTCAGTGGGAATCCCAAGGGGGTAGTTCTGCTTTGTCCTTGTGTTAATCTGGGTACTTTAGAGAAACCAATCCACAGAAACTCATGTATAAGAGAGAGTTTTATATAAAGGGTAAGTGCACATAAAGAAAACATCCCAACCCAGTGCTGCCCAAGCCCACAGGTTCAATATTAACCCATATGTCTGACCCTAATCCACAAAGTCCTCCTTCATCTCACAAACCACACACAATGACTGCAGGAGGAAAGCCAAATCAATGAGCATGTAAGCATCTCAGCGCTGGCAGGGGTCTCCACACGGCTGCTCCAGCAGCCAGGGCTGCATTGGGGTAGGTCCATACTGCTTCTCCTCTGGGATGTCATGCAGGAAGTGAGCTTTGCCAGCTGAAGCAGGGAACTGGCTAAGTTAGCTGCACCCTTGTCCGACCATCACAAAGCAAGAGACCTGAGAACTCTAAAGGTGAGGTTCACTGAGTCATTTATCTCCGCCCTTCAATTAACTCCACATGTGTTAACGGCCAAGTTGACACAATAAACTTTAACTGCCTCAGTCATGTAGGGTCTCGATGAGTTTGAATCAATTGGAGAGCAGTGAGTTGAGTTTTTGATATTTCTTAGATGCAAGGAGGCACAAGTGGCCTAAGTCCCAGCTCCTTCTATCTTTTTTTCAGTTAAGAGCTGGATTTATTCCTGGTTCTTCATTTCTTATTTTTGGAGCCTAATATGAAATCAAAAGCATTAAGGGAAATATGTAGGATATAGGCTCCTGTGTTAGATGGTTTCTTTTCTCATACTGGAGTTTATATGGCCTTGGTAACAGACTGTAACCGTGAGCAAGTCTTAACTTTAATTATATTTTGTTGCTATGGCAATAGAATGTACTCAAGATCAATAGTTTAA
This sequence comes from Echinops telfairi, assembly GCF_000313985.2. Classification (NCBI taxonomy): domain Eukaryota; kingdom Metazoa; phylum Chordata; class Mammalia; order Afrosoricida; family Tenrecidae; genus Echinops; species Echinops telfairi. The sequence continues at coordinate 58,362,066 of NW_022103920.1, forward strand.
GATATTTAAAGTATATAGTTTCTTCTAAATGCATTCCAGGATTTGAATCTCACCATGGATAAGAATAATACAGATTTTGCTGAGAAAACAGCTCCTGATATATGCCTTAAGGCATCCGGTGGGGCTTGTGGGGTGGGAAGCAGAGATTCAAAGATAACAATTCACACATAACATTACCTATAAGAGTGATAAATTAGAACGAAATTAAATGTAAAGCAATAGGGAAGGGTCTCATTTATGTATGATAGAATTAAATATAAAAATGTATATAATGAATGTTTAATCAGATGGATACTCATGATGAAAGTATAGAAGAAAAGAGTACAACTTCATTGCATATAGCATGATTCTGTTATGCGATTTTAAAAAGAATATATATATATACATATACGAAAACACTAATTTTTAAAAATCTTTTTATTGGGGGCTCATACAACTCATCACAATCCATCCATACATTAATTGTATAAAGCACATTTGTACATTCGATACCGTCATCTTTCTGAAAACATTGGCTCTCCACTTAAGCCCCTAGCACCAGCGCCTCATTTTCCCCTCTCCCCCTCGCCGCTCCCCCTCACTCATGAGCCCTTGATAATGTATAAATTATTTTGTCATATCTTACACTATCCGACGTCTCCCTTCACCCACTTTTCTGTTGTCTGTCCCCCAGAAGGAGGTTATATGTAGATCCCTGTAATCGGTTCCCCCTTTCTACCCCACCCTCCCTCAACCCTTCCTGTATCGCCACTCTCACCACTGGTCCTGAAGGGATCATCCGTTCTGGATTCCCAGTGTTTCCGGTTCCTATCTGTCAATGTACATCCTCTGGTCTAGCCAAATTTGTAAGGTAGAATTGGGATCATGATAGTGGGGGTGAGGAAGCATTTAAGAACTAGAGGAAAGTTGTATGTTTCATCGGTGCTACTCTGCACCCTGACTGGCTCATCTCCTCCCTGCAACCCTTCTATAAGGGGATGTCCAGTTGCCTACAGATGGGCTTTGGGTCCCTACCCTGCACTCCCCCTCATTCACAATGATAAGATTTTTGTTCTTTGATGCCTGATACCTCATGTCTTCGACTCCTCATGATCATACAGGCTGGTGGTCTTCTTCCATGTGGGCTTTGTTGCTTCTCAGCTAGATGGCTGCTTGTTTACCTTCCAGTCTTTAAGACCCCAGATGCTATATCTTTTGATAGCCGAGTACCATCAGCTTTCTTGACCACATTTCCTTATGCACCCGCTTTGTCTTCAGCCATTGTATCTGGAAAGTGAGCATCATGGAATGCCATTTTAATAGAACAAAGTATTCTTGCATTGAGGAAGTACTTGAGTGGAGGCCCAATGTCCATTTACTACCTTAATACTAAGCCTATAAATAAATATATGCACATAGATCTATTTCCCCATCCTCATATTTACATATGTATATGCCATTATTTAGACCACTATAAATGCCCTTTGCCTCCTAGTTCTTTCCTTTCCTTATGTCCCAGCCTTCATTTGGGTTTCAGTAATTCCTCTCGGTTACATTACCCTTGGTCACGCCCTACCAGGCCTTCTACACCCTCCTCACCATCAATTTGGTCACTTGTTGTTCCCTTGTCCCTGGGTTTGTTAACACCACTTCCTTTCCCCTCACCTCTGCCTCTCCCATGCCCCCGCCACCCCCACCCAACTGTCAGTCCCGTTGTTTTCTCTTCCAGATTGTTCATCCAGTCTATCTTTATTATTTAGACAGACCTGCGGAGATTTTAACATGCACAAAAACAAGACAGAGCAAAACAAAACAACAGCAACAACAAAAAAGCCAATGACAAAACAAAAAAAACTACATCACAATAACCACAAAAAAGAAATGCTTGTAGTTTAGTTCAAGGACTGTTTGTTGGCCCTTAGGAGTGTTTTCGGGTCGAGTGTGATGGGGTGGCAAGCCATGGTCTAAAAAGTCCATATTTTTGGTATTCCCTGGGGACTTCGTTGCTCTGTTTCCCTTGCTGTTCTGTTACACGCCCTCAGTGTTTTGCCTCGGTGTGGTGGGATCAAATCTGGGGGAATTCCCACACTGTGTCTCCAGTGTTGTTCCCTGTAGGGCTATGGGTCAATGAGGGAGGTTGTGTCTCATAGTGCGGCCATATGGTCTTCGAAAGCACTAATGTTAAGAAGAGTCAATAGGTCTACACTTTTGGGATTATAGTGATCTTTTATATAAATATATAGTCTATATATTTTCCAATTTTTGTATAATAATATATTTAAAGAATCATGAACTATAACAGGAGAAAACCTGTCAAGGATGAAAGATGATATAGGTATAGCATTTACAGGGTGTACCAGTTACCTTTAGTGTCTAGACTCAAGGAAGAGCACTCATGGAAGGAACAGGTATGAGAGTCCTCCCATTTCAGACTTCTATTAACACCTTGTTAGAATGGCCATAGGTCCCTGGATAGCAGAGGAGTGTGGCCCTGACAGAACTCACTGAAGCACTACTATCTGAAGGGCCAGAGGGAGCTGTACAATGGAATATTGCCCCCAGATTCTCAGTCCTACTGGGGTCGCTATATTCAGTCAAAAAAATCCTTGGCATCAGGAGATCCATCCACAGGGAAATAGTACTGTACAGAATTCTTGGAAGTTCATTCATGCAGGGTATTAACTTAGAAGGCACCCCTTGAGTGTTAGGGTCACTTGCTCTTGGGGAAGTGATGCTTGCTGGCTGCTACACATTCCCAAAGCCTCAGAAGAAGAGTACCCTGCAATTAATAGCATTCTTTTTCTCTTCTAGTGTCCCTTCCACATTCTTTACTGTCAAATCTGCTCATCCGCCTAGGAAAGTTGTAACCAGGGTTCACTTTCATTTTGGTAGAGTAGACATTGAAGGATGGATTTAGAGCTGAGAAAATATAAATTGATAGCTAGTACTTGAGAAATTATGGGTGAGCTAACTGAATAGTGAATGATAAAATGTTGACTAAAATATGTATGTAAGCAACTTTTCCAGGAAGATTTACTGAGAAGAGAATTAAAGGATGGTAGCTAGTATGTCCTGTTGGGTAAGGGTAAGTATTCGGCTGCTAATCATAGCATTGTGGGTTTAATTTGCATATTCCTTATGACTAATGAAGTTGTATACCTTTTCATGTGCCCATTGACTTTTTTTTTCTTTAAATCATTTTATTGGGGGAGGGGGGTGCGGGAGGGAGGGGGGAAATGAGGACCTAATGCCGGGGGCTTAAGTGGAGAGGAAATGTTTTGAGAATGATGAGAGCAATGAATATACAAATGCGCTTTACACAATTGATGTATGTATGGATTGTGATAAGAGTTGTATGAGCCCCCAACAAAATGATTTTTTTAAAATTACTTTATTGGAGGCTCATACAACTCTTACCACAATCCATTCATCCATCCATCATGTCAAGCGCATTTGCACATTTGTTGCCCTCATCATTCTCAAAACATTTGCTTTCTACTTGAGCCCTTGGTGTCAGCTCCTCATTTTTTCATCTCTCCGCCCTCCCTCCCTTATGAACCCTTGATAATTTATAAATTATTATTATTTCGTCATGTCTTACACTTTCCGACATCTCCCTTCACCCACTTTCCTGTTCTCTATCCTCAAGGAGGGGGTTATATGTAGATCCTTGTAATCGGTTTCTCCTTTCTACCCTACATTCCTCAACCCTCCCTGTATCGCCACACTCACTGCTGGTAATGAGGGGTTTCTCTGTCCTGGATTCCTGTGTTTTCAGTTCCTATCTGTACCAGTGTACATCCTCTGGTTTAGCCAAGTTTGTACGGTAGAATTAGGATCATGATAGTGGGGGAGAAGAAGCATTTAAGAACTAGAGGAAAGTCATGTTTCATTGTTGTTACACTGCACCCTGACTGGCTCATCTCCTCCCCACGACCCTTCTGTAAGGGGATGTCCAGTTGCCAGTAGATGGCTTTGAGTCCCCACTCCTCACTCCCCCTCATTTACAATGATAATGATGTTTTGTTGTTTGCTGCCTGATACCTGATCCCATTGACACCTTGTGATCACACAGGCTGGAGTGCTTCTTCCATGTGCAATTTGTTGCTTCTCAGCTGGATGGCCACTTTTTTACCTTCAAGCCTTTAAGACCCCAGATGCTATATCTTTTGATAGCAGGGCACCATCAGCTTTCTTCACCACATTTGCTTATGCACCCACTTTGACTTCAGCTATCGTGTCGGGAAGGTGAGCATCATGGAATGTCAGTTAAATAGAACAAAGTGTTCTTGCATTTAGGGAGTACTTGAGTGGAGGCCCCCATTGACTGTTTTATGGAGTCTTTTGGCCATTATTCGGCTGGGTTGTCCAGTGTGCTCCCCCCTGCTTTTTTTACTTTTAAGTTGCTATGTAAGAATTCTTTATGTGATATGGATATGCCACTTATTAGGTAGTGCATAGCAGATATGTTCTCTCACCTGTGATTTGCTCTTGTACTCTCTTAATAGTGTCTTTTGACGAATAAGGGTTTAATTTATAGTATCCTATTTGTGTGATATGAACCAACTGTTGTGGCTAAATGGATGGAAAACTCTGATTAGCCAGATTTAGAGCTCATACCCATCTCTTAGATCTCTTGGAACTGACCCAGTCGTACTTAAACCTTGTGCTGATTGTGATAAAGCGGGTAGTCTCAGTAAAAATTGGATTGCTCTCATCACAGAAGGTGGAATTACTACTGACTGGGTAAATAAAAATATATTGGAACAAAATGGAGGGGGAAGCATTTGTAGCTTCTTGATCTTTAATAGAGTCTTGTTATCTTTTTGTAAAATCAGTTTAATTAAAAGTTCAGTTGTTAAAGTCTGTATTTTTTCAGAATTAGGCTTTTATTATTTTTATTCTTGATTTATTGTCAGAAGTATCACAATGGATCATAGTTATTTCCTTTGAGCTTGTAGCTCTTCCTTTTTTACCCAGCATTAAATTTTTGTTCAAGGGGGGTTAAGTGAGAAATACCCTTCCGTATTCAAATAGCTTGTGGTAAGGTGTTTGGGGAAAACATTACTCCAAAGTATAAATTATTAATCACAAGAAGGTATTTTTGAAATCACTGCAATAAACCAGCATGTTTGCCAGACTATTTTTAATGTTTGACTTAAACACAGCATAAGAAATGATATCTTTAATCTTATAATCTTATAATACAGTTGGATGATAGGTTTGCTCTCTCCCCAAATAGCACACCTACCCTGTTTCTCTAGATTGAATCAGTGGGCTAGTATTGAAGCACAGGAAAAATAAGATATTTACATTTTCTTAACCAGTTTCCTCAGGTTGAAGGCTATAGCTATTTACCAGTAGAAGAGTTTGGTTATCATCAGGTATTTTAGGGTACAAGAGAGACCACACTCAAATATAATTTATTAAAAGAGACAAAGATAACACAAAGATACATAATCCGGATGAGGGATGATTTTGGCACAAGGTTAAAATAACATCCAAGGGTTTGTTGAGATACAAAGCCCTGTAAAGGGAATGGGAGGGCAAAGGAAACTGTTACAAAAGCATGTTTGGTGGCAGATCAATACATTACAGTTTACAGGTGGGGCTACAGAAGCAGGAACCGAGTCTCTGATTGGGACACACACTTTGTTAGGTACATGGATTTACAATATCAATCCAAGGCCTTCGGACCAAGGCAGTTAGGGTGAGACTGATACAGCATGACCCGACTTGTTCCCTAGATCTGTGGTGATGTAGTTGTTACACCATTAGGTCTGTAGTTCAAAACCACCTGCTTTTCCATGGGAGAAGGATGGAACTTTCTACTGCAGTGGTTCTCAACCTTCCTAATGCTGTGACCCTTTAATACAGTTCCTCATGTTGTGGTGACCCTGCAACCATAAAATTATTTTTGTTGATACTTCATCACTGTCATATTGCTACTGTTATGAATTGGGCGACCCTTGTGAAAGGGTCGTCGACCCCCAGTGGGGTCACGACTCACAGGTTGAGAACTGCTGAACTCCCTAGAGAGTTTCGGAAACCCATTGCCTTATCAGGTCGCTATGAATTGGAATCTACTTGATGGCAAAGAGTTTTGAGTGAGTACTGTCTCCAGTACAAAGACCATCAAGGGCACACCCAGGTAAGCCTGTAAAAGAGAGACTGACCCTCCCTGGCCTGGCTTGGGAGGGATGGAGGTATTCTACTTTCTAAGACACTCTACTTGAGGGCATGATTATCTATGTCCTAGGTAAGTGATCAGAAAGAATTCAATGGAGGCTTAATTTATGTGGGCCCTCTCCAAAGTGATTTTGGGTTATCACAGCCTTTTGCAAACCAGGGTGCTTAGAATTTAAACTCTAATACACAGGTAAACTTGTGTCTCTGAAATCTTTCACTTAAATTGTGAAAAGGGAGTAGAACCCAATAGAAAAAACAAGCATCTATGTATTGTCTTGTGATTTTCTCTTTAAGTTGGTTTAAAAAAAGAACTCGATTTGAAAAGGTCTACATTATTTTTTGCTCTGCCGATATATTATGATTTCTTTTTTTTCCTTTTCACCCTTTAAGTTTTAAAAAAAATCATTTTATTAGGGGTTCATACAACTCTTATCACAATCCATACATACATCAATTGTGTAAAACGCATTTGTACATTCATTGCCCTCATCATTCTCAAAACATTTCCTCTCCAATTAAGCCCCCGGCATTAGGTCCTCATTTTTCCCCTCCCTCCCCACTCTCCCCTTCCCTCATGAGCCCTTGATAATCTATAAATTATTATTTTGTCATATCTTGCCCTATCCGACGTCTCCCTTCACCCACTTTTCTGTTGTCTGTCCCCCAGGGAGGAGGTCACATATAGTTCTTTGTAATTATGTATCAATATCTGAATATCTGAATTTGGAAACAAATATGTTTTATTTTGAAAGCTCTGTAATGAAAACTCTTTACCTACTATTTTGTGGGAATCGATAGCCCTAGTGTAAGGAGCTCTCATGGCACAAGTGGTTAAGTGCTTGGCTGCTAACTGAAAGATTAGTGGTTTGAACCTTTTACCAGCTCTGTGGGAGAGGAGACTTGGTGATCTGTTCCTGAAAGATTATAGCTGGAAAGTGGATGGGTCAGTTCTACTCTGTCATTTATAGTCACTGTAATTTGGAGTTGACTTGATGGCAAACAATAGCCCTAGTGATGGCAAACAAGAATTAGCCTTACTTTATTCTAGAAAAGGGACTTGATTCAATAGTGCTGTCCAAGGTGTTACCTAACAATTTAAAACATATTAGTTCCACTGACATTGTGTCTTCATCCTTCCTTATGATGGAAAACATTCAACTATCATTTCTTGCCTTACTATTCATAACAAAGAGCCTCTAGTCATTTTTTAGGTACTCTAAACCTTGAAAAGTGAGGCAGAAAGACATCTGAAGTAACATTGAATCATGATATAGAGAGGCTGAAACAAAATAGAATTGAAGTAGATCCTGATGATTTGAGATAATTCAGAACACGGGAAACACTTCTGAATATACTTACTTAGTCTAACTTTGATTCTTGTTTTTTTGTTGACAGTCTTATGACTTTTTTAATATTTGTGGCAAACTAAGAAAAAATTGCTATTTAGCCATTTTTAAATATACAGTTCAATGAAAGTAATTATATTCACTTACTGTGCAATCTCTTTTTTAAAAAGTTCATTCCAAACAGAAACTTTATACTGTGTAAGTAATAACTATTCATTTTCCTTTCTAGCCCCTAGTAACCATTATTACATGTTTGTCTCTATGCATTTGCCTATGAGTGGGCTCATAGTATTTATTTTTTGTATCTGACTCATTTAGCTAAAGGTTCATCTACATTACAGCATGTATCAGAACTCAGTCTCTCTTTAGGGATAAATAGTATCCTATTTTATGTATATACCACATTTTATTTATCCATTCATGTGTGCATGGTGACTTAGGTTATTACCAACTTGTCATTGTGAATAATGCTGCAATGAACATTTGTATAAAGTGTCTGCTTGAGTTCTTCCTTTTAATTTTTTGGGTATAATCTTTGGAATGGAATTGATGGATCATATGGTATGCTATGTTTAAGTATTTGAAGAACCACTGCCATAGCATGAATTATCTGGAAAAGCAAAATCATTTAAGTATATATCTATATAGAAATGACTCAGGAAATTGTAGGAACTGCAAATCCCCAAATCTGTGGATCACGGTGCAGGCTGAAGACCTCTGCTGGCTCATATCTTTGTATGACTGACTAAACCCTAATCCAAAAGTTAGACAGGAGGCTGGAGGGAGGCCTCTGTTGTGAGAGTCAGCAAGTCCAAAATCTTCAGGTCCAAAGCAGAAGCTTAGAGACTTCTATGCATTTGCCTGTAAATGGACTCATAGTATTACATCCCCCAAATAGGAGACCAGGTGACGGGAAGAATACCAGGTCAAGAGAAAGAGGAAAAAAGAGAGAAGACACACCCATAAGAAACTCACCTTTCAATTGGTTGGCTACTTAGATCACAAAACGGAAGGTAATTACTTAGTATCTGCCAAACCATTGAGATTCATAGCCTACTCAAGTAGACACACAACACTAGCTTCCAAAATGTATTCACAGTGGCTACACCATTTTTCTTTCTCATCAGCAATGCATGAGGGTTTCAATTTCTCCACATTCCTGCCCAAACTTGTCATTTTCTATTTTTATGGTATTAGCTATCCTAATGAGTATGAAATGGTATCTTAATGTAGTTTTGTATTTGCATTCCCTTAATGAACTTACGAAGAGAGCCGGTGGTGGTATGGTTAGGCACACTTATGTTAGCTGAAAAGTGCAAGATTCTAATCCATAGTGACTTTGTGGGAGCAAAAACCTGGTGATCTGCTCTGGTAAAGATTTATTTATAGCCTGGGAAACCCTGCTTTGTCATATAGTACCCCAAGAGCTGAAATTGACTTCATAGCACACAACGACTGATTACATTGAACATATTTTTTATATCCGTATTTTCTCTTATTCTTCTAAAAATATATATACACATAGAAATTTTTAATTTTGATGAACCCATGTATCTGTTGCTTGTACATTTGGTGACATATCTAATCATGCACTGTCAAAACAAAAAATAAAGATCTTTAAAATGTACTTATGTTTCTTCAGAGAGTTTTATGGCTTTCGATTTTACATTTAGGTCATTGATTAGTTGTGTGAACTTTAGCACGTGAGTAGATATGTGTAATCACTTTCACAATCAGGATACAGAACAGATCCACCACTATAAAAAGCCTCTTTGTTTTTTCCCTTTGTAGTCAAGCTTTCTTACCTATAACCCCTGGCCAGCCATTAATCTGCTTTCATCAGGATTGTTTTGTCTTTTTGAGTTGAGTGAGTTAGTGAGAGAGAGAGAACTAGAGAGGGAATAAATATGAGATGGTACAGTATATAACCTTTTTTGAGACTGGCTTGTGTGACTCAGCATAACACTTTTGAGATTCATCCAAGTTTAGTATGTCTTTTGTTGGATATGTAATTTGTTAATATTTTCTCTCAATGTGTAGCTTGTCTTTTCACTCTTAAAACAACAGTGCTTATTTCAGAGAAAAGGTTTTTAGTTGTGATAAAGTCTAGTTTTCCTTCCCCCTTTATAGAATAGTGCTTGTAGTATAATATTAATAACTTATCTAAAATCTCAAGTTATTAAGATTATCTCCTTTTTCCTAAAGTTTTATAGTTTAACTTTTAAATTTGTGATCCAGTTTTAATGTAGATATAACATTTAGGTGATAATTCATTTTTGCTTATTCACATCCAGCTGTCCAGCACAATTTTTTGAAAAGACTATTTGTTGTCTGTTTAATTTCCTTATACTTTGTCAAAAATCCGTTGACCATATTTGGATAGATCCATTTCTAGACCTTGTTCCATGAGTCCATGTTTCTGTCATTACCAGTTGACTACTATTTCTTTAGAGTAGTTCTTAAATTGAGTAGTGTGTTTGTTTCAACTTTATTCTTCTTATTAAAAAAATATAAGAAACAAAAATGTGTCCTAATTATTCTAGTTCTGCTTCTTTCCATGTAAATTTTAGAATCAGCCCATCCATAACTGTGAAAATTTGTTAGGATTTTTAGTGTAATTTCATGAAATCTATAGACCAGTTTAGGGAAGAATTAATACCTTTACTATGTTTGGCCTAAAAATTTTTTGTAAACTGTAATACCTTCATAGGAATAAGACAATTTGCAAAAGTAGGGTACTGTGAGAAATGGAACAGATGACAAGAAAGAGCTATGGAATTTACAGTATAATTGCTGGATTTTAAGTTCCATAGAAAGGATACAAGGAAGTCTCAAAGTGGATTAAAAAGACAAAGAGATACAAAATGAGAGAAAGATGGAAAAATAGAGGATTTAGCTAAGAATTCAATTATACAAATAATAGGAGCACCATAAAGGTAGAACAGAGAAATGAGAGGCAGAGATTATAAAAGAAAATGCCCTACGATTGAATGTGAAGAAGCTGGATTCTTCAAAATGGAGAAGTCAATTTTAAAATGAACCACACCAAAACTTACTCCTGAAATTTTTGGAACCTGGAGATCTAGAGGGAGATAGAGAGAACATCCCGAAAGATTCCAGGGAGAATCTTATGCCACCTTAACAGGTGATGTAAAATAAAATGTATTGGGGATTAAGACACAATAGTAAAATGTAAGCTAAAGATTGTAGAGTATTTCCCTCAAAATTGTCAGCAACCTTTGATCTATAAAGTGGGAGGGTAGAAGAAAGAAAATGACACCCCCCCCCTAAAAAGTATCTCTATTCTTTATCAGTAGGCCACTAGAGAATGTGCTATAGTAAAATGAGTGGTCCAAGAAAGAGGGAGGTGTGGGTCAAGACTGGAGTGACAGCAAAGCACAACCAGAACAGCAGCTGTGCAGTAGACCTAGAACACCCAGATTTGTATAGAATGGAGCTTCTGGAGTAAAGAGATGGGGTAGGGATTTGATAGCTTATTTTATTTGGTTAAACATAAGAACAAATAGCATTAAGCTATGATAAACCTGGTGTAACATAAAAATGACTACTCATATATAAAAGCATACAAAGTGCAAAAAAAAAAAAAAAGTGACAAGAAAGCCAAAGTTGTATAAGAAAGATAATGTATGTATTAAGATGCTTTCAATTCAAGTAATAGCTTATTTTGGTATAGAGAGGATTATTTTCTCATATGAATTACTATTAACAATGAAAAAGATTTAGCATCTTATTCAGCCAAATGACCACAGATACCATGGTTCAAAGATAGCTTAATTCAGTGGTTCAATAACATTATCAAGAACTAGGATTTATTTCATATTTATATTCTTCTACTGTCAGCCTTTTTCTTTTTCTCCATAGACAAGACAAGACTCAGGAACAAGAAATTATTTGCTACTGTGGATTTCATTTTATGATCCAGTAACTTCCTTTGCTGCTTGCCAAGTTCCTTCAGTGCTTCATGTCTAAAACCATATTTGCTAAATATTGAGAATCATTGATACAGAAATTACTGTTAATACTGATGACTTTTTAATTAAAGGTAGGGAAAATAGCTGAGTAATCATAGTAATCTATGTTGGAAAGGATGCTGGTCCATAATTAATATAGCAAGAATGAAGATTTACAGTACTTGGCAAATGATCGTCTTAAAAAATCTTGACTACTTGATGTTGCTATAAGTTTCTGACAGGTTTTAAATAGTTACATTTTCTGTTTAAGATCAAGAATTGCTACTATCTCCTGAATTACTGGGATTATTATGTATTTCTCAAATGTAGATGCCTATAAGCAATTTTAAAGTATAAACTGGCTGTGTACAAGGTACTGTTCAGCACTACTGATGAAAAAAAAACAAAAAGATAAAGCAACCAAGAACAAGAACACAAGAATCCCCAACAAAACAAAAACGCAGTTGTCGTTTCTAATCTTAAGGAATCTAATTTTGGTTTTTTTTAGGATTAGGGAATACATGTAAAAATCAGTATTAAAAGACAATCTGTTTATGGCAAAATTCTAATAATATAGACTCCAAGAGTGTAAATTATGTTAACATGTTAATATTTGGGGGTGCCTTTTTATTGTAATTACAATCTGAAGGATCTTAATTAGGCAAATTGCATTTTTCATGCATAAGCACATTTACCACTACACTTTTTTTAAATTGTTTTATTAGGGGCTCAATACAACTCTTATCACAATCCGTACATATATCAATTGTGTAGAGCACATTTGTACATTCATTGCCCTCGTCATTCTCAAAACATTTGCTCTCCACTTAAGACCCCCGGCATTAGGTCCTCATTTTTTGCCCTCCCTCCCCGCTAACCCCTCCTTATGAGCCCTTGATAATTTATAAATTATTATTTTGTCATATCTTGCCCTGTCCGATGTCTCCCTTCA
>NW_022103920.1:58375296-58385749 GCF_000313985.2 Echinops telfairi
TTGTCCGTCCCCCAGGGAGGAGGTTATATGTAGATCCTTGTAATCTGTTCCCCCTTTCTACCGCACCTTCCCTCCACCCTCCCAGTATCACCACTCTCACCAATGGTCCTAAAGGGATCATCTGTCCTGGATTCCCTGTGTTTCCAGTTCCTACCTGTACCTGTGTACATCCTCTGGTCTAACCGGATTTGTAAGATAGAATTGGGATCATGATAGTGGTGGGGTGGGGGTGGGGGGGCGGAAACATTTAAGCTTTTAAGAACTAGAGGAAAGTTGTATGCTTCATGGTTGCTACACTGCACTCTGACTGGCTCGTCTCCTCCCTGCGACTGTTCTGTAAGGGGATGTCCAGTTGCCTACAGATGGGCTTTGGGTCCCAATCTACATTCCCCGTCATTCACAATGATATGATTTTTTTTGTTCTTTGATGCCTGATACCTGATCCCATCGACACCTCATGATCACACAGGCTGGTGTGCTTCTTCCATGTGGGCTTTGTTGCTTCTCAGCTGGATGGCTGCTTGTTTATCTTCAAGCCTTTAAGATCCCAGATGCTATATCTTTTGATAGCCGGGTACCATCAGCTTTCTTCCCCACATTTGCTTATGCACCCATTTGTCTTCAGCGATTGTGCTGGGAAGGCATCACAAAATGCTGTGTTATTAGAACAAAGTATTCTTGTGTTGAGGAAATACTTGAATAGAGGCCCAATGTCCATCTACTACCTTAATACCTAACATATAGATCTATATGTTATATAGATCCTATATATATATCCCTGTCATTATATATAAATATATTTACATATTTATATGCCTATATTTGGACTTCTATAAATGCCCTTTCCTCCTAGTTCTTTCCTCTATTTTTTTTTACTTTTCTCTTGTCCCAGTATCATGCTCACCCTTCATTTGGCTTTCATTAATAACGCTTGATTACATTGCCCTTGATCAATCCCTACCAGGCCTCTTACACCCTCCTTGCCACTGATTTTGCGTCAGTTGTTCCCTTCTCCCTGGGTTGGTTAGCACCATTTCTTTTCCCCTACCTTCCCCTCTCCCATGTCCCCTCGCAACCATTGGACCCGTTGTTTTCTCCTCCAGATCGTTTATCCAGCCTATTTTATCTAGGTAGACCTGCAGAGATAATAATATGCACACAAAAAAAACCAAGACAGAGCAAAATAAAGCAACAAAATAAAACAAAACTGACAACAACAAACCAATCATAAAAACAAAAACAAAAAAAATCATATGAATAGTTCACAGTCTGTTGATCATTAGGAATGTTTTCTGATCAAGTCTGATGGGGTGCCATGCATGCCTTGGCCCCAAAGTCTATTTTTGGTATTCCCTTGGGAATGCCTTCTTCTGCTCCCCTTGCTGTTCTGTTGCACGCCCTTAGTGTTTTGCCTCTGTGTGGTAGGGTTAGATTGGGCACAATTCTCACACTGTGTCTCCAGTGTTGTCCCCAGTAGGGCTATGGGTCAGTTAGGGATGTCGTGTCTCATAGTGGGGCCGGCTATATGGTCCTCTCTGTGGGCTATGGGTCAGTTAGGGATGTCGTGTCTCATAGTGGGGCCGGCTATATGGTCCTCTCTGTGTATTGGCTCCTCTAAGCAGGGGATATCACCCTGAGAGCTTGGTGGGGCAGGATGTGCTCCACTCTCTCTTTCTCCCCATTCATTTGCTCCCATGTGCTCTGATCAGGTATGTCCCTCTCCCTGAGCTGTAGCTTCAGTGCTATCCTCTGCGTTGCATTCTTTTGGGGGGAGGGTGGCTGTCCATGTAGTTGGGATTGGGGCCGGCCCCTCAGGCCTCTTTACTGGTTCCCTACTTCATGCTGGTATGTCACATTCACATCTTTGAGCACCAGCTTGAAGTCTGGTCCCTATTTCCCTGTGGAAACAGTACCCTCCCATTGGGTGGGTTAGTGCCCTGTTCCCCTGCTACCCATTTCTCTTTTCTGTTTTTTCCTCCTCCTTTTTAGTTGGCTACCATATGTACCCCTGGATTTGGTCTGACCCGTCCATACTACCTGGACCTCACCCAAGGAATGTTTGTATATAGTACCTTTTTCCCTGTGCCCCTTTTACTTTTTTTTTTTGGCTTTTTTTTTTAAGTTTACCTCAGCGGACTCATGTTGTACTTGTCCTTTTGTGTTTGGCTTATTTCACTTAGCATAATTTCCTCCAGTTCTTCCCATGCAGCAATAAGTTTCATGAGTTCATCACGGCTTTTTAGCGATGCGTAGTACTCCATTGTATATATGTACCACAGTTTTTTAAATCATTTTATTAGAGGCACATACAACTCTTATCACAATCCATACATACATTAATTGTGTAAAGCACATTTGTACATTCATTGCCCTCATTATTCTCAAAACATTTGCTCTCCACTTAAGCCCCTGGCATCGGGTTCTCATATTTTTACCCTCCCTCCCTGCTCACCCCTCCGTCATGAGCCCTTGATAATTTATAAATTATCATTTTGTCATAACCTTTCAAAGAACCAACTTTTAGCGGCATTAATTTTTCCCATAGTTAACTATTTTCCCTCTTCTGAATCTTAGACCTGATTTTGATTATTTCTTTTCTTTTGCTATTGGATTGTCCTGTTACTCCACTTTAGTTGTAAATAGTGTGCCAGAATATCAGTCATAAGTCTCTCTTCCTTTTTCTTGTGTGGGTGTATTGGTATGAAACTTCCTCTAATAACTGCCTTTGCTGTGTCTCATAAGTTTTGGTATGTCATGTTCTCATTCTTGTTGGTTTCTAGAAATTTCCTACTTTCATCTGTGATCTAGGCCAGTACACACTCTTTTTGCAATATAGAGTTATTCATCCTCCAGTGGTTTGCTCCTGTTTTCTACATCTTCTGTTTGTTGATTTTCAGCCTTATGGCACTGTGGTCAGAGAGAGGGGTTTGTATGATACCAATATACTTAAATTTATGTAGATTCGCATTATGCTCCACCATGTGGTCTGCCTTTGAATATGTGCCATGTCGGCTTGAAAAGAATGTGAATAAATTTGTATTTGGGTGAAGAGCTCTGAAAATACCTATCAGGTCAAATTGTCTAATTGTAGTGTTTAGATCTCTAGCCACCTTGTTGAGTTTATTTCCCTGTGATTTATCTTTCTCAGAGAGCAGTGTATTAAAGTCACCTACTATAATTGTTTAGGCTGTGATTTCTTTTTTCATGTCTTGGAGAGTTTGGTTGACATATTTGTTTGGGGGATATATGTTTAAAAGTGGTTCTTTGCCTACCGTTCCCTTGAGCATTATAGCGTCCCTCTAGCTCTTTTTATGATTTGCACTTTGAGGTTAAGAGTAGGATTGCAACCTTTGCTTTTTTTTGAATTGCTGCTTGCTTGGTATGCCTTTCTTCCGCCTTTGAGTCAGTCTATTTCTGTCTGTAGTCTTGAGATGTGTCTCCTCTAGGCAGCAAATTGATGGGTTATGTTTGCTATCCTCAGTATTTTAATGTCTGAGTTCAATCCATTGATATTTGTGGTTGTTAGCTCCATCTGTGGACTCTGTGATGTCATCTTATACCTTGTGTGTTAGGTGTTTTTCTACCTCCCTTTCTTATCAGTGTGTTCTGCATGTGTGTGTGGTTCATTCTTGACTTCTTTCCACCCTTAAGCCAATGCTATTTTGGGGGTTGTTTTCTCTTTGTTGCCCTCTGGGTGGGGTTGTTCTATGTGACTCTCTACTATTTATGCTTGGTGAGTGCTCTTCTTGTGCCCATACTGGGTCAGCAAGTATCTTTTGTAGGACTGGGTTTCTTCTAATGTATTCATTGAGTTTTTCCTTGTGTGGGAAGACTTTTACTTCTCCATCTATCTTGAGCGATAATTTGGCTGGGTAGAGTGCTCTTGTGCTTCGTTATTGTCCTTCAGTTTTTGGAATATGTTATTCCACTCTCTTCTATTCTTCAAAGCATCCGCTGATAAGTGAGCATATTCTTATTTAGGAACCTTTATACGTGATTGTTTTTTTTCCCCATAGCTGCTTTCATGATTGTCTCCTTTTCTTCAAAGCCTTGGTGACTTCTTCTTGGGATTCAGCCTATCTGGTATTCTTTCAGCCTCCTGAATGATTTCCTGGTTTTCATTTATTAAGCTTCGGAAGTTTTCCTCCAGGAATTCTCTCACTATTGTTGCAGATGACTTCTTTTTCGTGTCTTCCTCCGGTAATCCAATGATTCTGCTGTTGAACCAGACATAGCTCTTAGGTTTTCTATAGCTTCTTTCATGATCTTATTAGGTTTTTGTTCACATTTGTATAAAGTCTGCTTTGGTCACTTTAGGTCCTCTAAGTCACTGGTGCAGTTCTCTGCCTCATCCAGTCTGTGAGTCTGCTATTGGTTTTTGTTATCTCGTTCCTAAGCTCTGGTATTTCCCTTTGGTGTATGGACTTTATCTCCTCTTCATTGCATCCTTTTTTCCGTATTGTTTCCCTCATATCCTATATTACTCCAAGCAGCATTCTGAAAATTTCTTTCTGTGGGAAATCACTATCTGCTTCTTTTATGCACGTTTTTAGGTTCAGGACATCTTTCATTGCCTTTTGTTTCACCTACTTTTTCATTGAGGTTGTTGGTGCTGATTGCTGTTTGTGTTCCGTTGTTTTAGAGGAGGCAGGTGCCATTTTCCAGGGAGTTGAAGAGCACTGGCTCTCTCAGAGAGATTCATAGGAATGCTTCTTTCAACTGCCTGCAGCTAATTTCACTATGGAATTGGCCTACAACTTTATCCTCCTGTGCCTTCCCTCTTTCCCTAGTCAACCACTATTCTGTTATTTGGAACGCAAGTTGTACGGTCCTCTAAGCGTCACTGATTGGGTTGTCGTGGACCCACAAGGATGGTGCTATACTGGATGATCTCACAAGGAGTCGTGATGGTGTGGTCCATGGTGGCTTGGGGCGTCTTAGAGTGTATGCGGGGGTGCCCGTTGCAACAGGAGTGCTATAGAAGTCTAGTGGGTTACCTGCTTTGGTGTAGAGCACCTTGAATTGTTGGTGGAATTGCCCTGATCAGGTAGATCACTGCGGAGGTTGGGCTAGGTTCCCGCAGCATTGTGGACTGTTGACAAGTGTTGGCTGAGCTGCCTTAGGCTGTTTGAGGCACTACGGCAGGCAGGAGGAAGTTCCCTCTGTCACATGGGACCATAGAGGACTGATAGGGGTTCCACCAGCCACATAGGCAGGATTTCTCCCAAATAAGGTGGGTGGGATTTCTCAGCCAAGTGTTAAGCACTTTAGAGTGTGGGTGGGTGTAATTTCCCTGGAAGAATTTGAGCACAGTATCCCCTGGCAGAGAGTGGGCGGGCTTTACCTAGCCTTGGGTTATGGTGTGAAGGGTAGAGTGCTCCCAGCTGGGTGGAGGGCAGGCGAAAATGCCTTAGGCTAAGGGGAATGGTCTGGAGGTCTGCAGTTCTGTGAGAGAAAAATGGGAGAGAAAAAGAAGAAAAAAAACCTAAGCCAGCTGAGAATGTGATGGGATAGAGAGATGTGAGGGAAACAAAAGTAACAATATAGCTGAGCCCAGATCCCTGACCGTGGGGCTGAAGGGGTTTTATCCCTGCCCCGAGGTGGTGGTGAACTGTGGCTATGCTGAGATAAAGTCCCTGCACCGGCCCCAAATGATCCTGGCTCCAGCCAAGACAGTAGCAGCACTTGGGTCAAACTCTAGCTGGCATCCCCTGTTGTAAGCCAATAGTCCCTAGCCCCTCAAATCCTAGTGGATCTGTGCCTGGTTATCTTTGTGATGCTCCACCTGCGACCCGACAGTGTGGAATTTCCCTCTTAGTAATTCTCCTGCGCTGATTTCTGAGGAGTCCCTCTGGTATGTGTTACTCAGTCATCATCTTCCTAGAAGTTCTGAGGCCGTAAATCTTTACAGTTTCAGAAAACCTCATCTTTCTCCCTCAGAGGACCTGGTGGGTGTGAACTGATGATCTTGAAATTAGGAGCCTAACATATAACCCACTTTGATAGCAGGGCACCTTCATGTGTGAACTGAAAACTCTCTTATTATACTCTCTGAATGCCATTAAACGATAAGAAAAATAAGGCAAAAGGGTAAATCTGCAGAGTTAAAAAGAGCAAGAGTAGAGACAGCAGCAGATGAAAAACTTCAAGAAAACTTTGAAAGGACTCAGATTGGAAGAGGATGCTCAGTGATAGGACCATGTGATAGCTGTAGTTATGCTTTAGAAATGACCAAGTCTGATGTCCATGGGCAGAGAGTTATAATCCTTAACAAGGAAATCAAAAGGAGCCCTGATAATGCACTGGGGCAAGTGTTAGGTTCCTAACCCCAAACAAAGGTCACAATTCAAACCCACCATCCACTTTATGGGAGAAAAATGAGGCTGTCCTCATTTAGATTTAGAATCTTGGAAACTCACAGGGTCAAATCTATTCTGTTCTGTAAGGTTCCAATTGACTAGTGGTAGTGGGTTTGTGGGTTTTTTTTGAGTTTTATGACAGAGAGGTCAATTGAAATAATGAATAATACAACCAACCACATTATCCTTTGCTTTTTAGTTTTTATCAGTTTGTAAACCTCCTGTGAAATTGTGGCTTTGAGTTTTACACTTGTCTCTAATCATTTTGAATTAATTTTTATATGTGATTAATAGTAGAAATTATGGTTCAGTATTTGCCTACATGAATACCCATTTATTTTAGCACCACTCAATAATGAAAGGACATCACTCTTTCTGTTGGATTGTTTTGACACCGTTATTTTTAAATTTTTTTAATAAATAATATTTGGGGGGACTCATAGCTCTTATAACAATCCATCAATTGTATCAAGCATACTTTGCACATATGTTTCTGTCATCATTTCCAAAACATTTTCTTTCTACTTGAGCCCTTGGTATCAGCCCCTCTTTTTCTCTCTTCCTCCCCCACCCTCCCACCCTTGTGAACACTTGATAATTTAAAATTTATTTTTCATATTTTACACCATCTTCTGTCTCCCTTCATCCACGTTTCTGTTGTTCACCCTCCTGGGGGGGGGGCTGTGTTGTATGTCGATAATTGATATCAGTTCCCACTTTCTCCCCCCACCTCCCCTCTACTCTCATGGTATCACTACTCTCAATATTGGTCCAGAGTGGTTTATCTGCCATGGTTTCTGTGTTTCAAGAGCTCTTATCTGTAGCAGTGTACATGCTCCGATCTAGCCAGATTTGTAAGGTAGAACTAGGGTCACAATAGTGTGGGGGAGGAAGCATTAAAGAACTAGAGGAATGTTGTGTTTCATCCGTGCCGTACTGCACCCAGGCTGGCTCGTCCCTTCCTTGTGATTCTTCTGTGAGGGGATGTCCAATTGTTTACAGATGGGCTTTGGGTCTCCATTCCGAGCCCCCTCGTTCACATCAAAATGGTTGTTTGTTTTGGGTCTTCTGATGCCTCGTACCTGAACTTGTCAACACATTTGTGATCACATGGATTGGTATGCTTCTTCCATGGGGGCTTTGTTGCTTCCTGCTAGATGGCTGCTTATTTAACTTCAAGTCTTTAAGACCACAGGCGCTATATCTTGTAATAGCCAGGCACCATCAGCTTTCTTCACCACATTAACTTTTGCACCCATTTTGTCTTCAGCCATTGTGTTGGAAAGGTGAGCATCACAGAAAGACAGGTTATTAGAACCATGTTCTTGCTTTAATGGAGGACTTGAGTAAAGGTCCAATGTCCGTCTGCTACCTTAATACTTAAATATATGTACATATACGTATATCCCTGACATATATATTTATTTACAGGCGTACATCCTTTTCTACTTGAGCCCTTGATATCAGTTCCTCTTTTTTCCCCTCCCTACCCCACCCTCCCACCCTCGTGAACCCTTGATAATTTAAAAATTGCTTTTATTTTCACATTTTACCTCTAAATGTCTTTTGCTTCCTACTTCTTTCCTCTATTTCCTTTTACTTTCCTCCTGTCCCACTATCATGTTTGACCTTCATTCGGCTCTCTGTATTTCATCTCAGCTACATTGCAATTGATCGAACCCCACTAGGCATTCTATGCCTTCCTCACCATGGGTTTTAGATCTCTTGTTCTCTTGTCCCTGGGTTTGTTGGCTCCTTCCTCCCCTTTCCCCACCTCCTCCTCTCCCCTGCCCCTCCCCCAACCATCAGTCTCATTGTTTTATCCTCGGGATTGTTTATACTGCCTATCTTATATAGATAAACAAGAAAACAAAAAATATCCTTTGAATAGTTCCAGGTCTGTCTGCTGACCTTTATGAATGTTTTCCAATTGGTCTGATGCAGTGTCAAGCCTTGTCCCCTGAGTTCAAAGTCTCTTTTTTAAGAATTCCTTCAGGGACTTAGTTGATTTGTGCCCCTTGCTGCTCTATTGTGCTCCTTTTGTGTTATGACCTGATGTGTGTGTGTGTTGGTGGGGGGCAGTATCAGACTAGGCATAATTCCCACACTGTGCTGCCCCCTGTATCTCTGTTGGTCAGTAAGGGGGCATCATGTCTAGTGGTCCTCTCTACGGTCCTCTCTGGATTGGGTGCTTCTAGTGGGAATGTCCTCACAGCTTGGTGGCACCATTATTGAAAACCAGATGACAAATATTTAAGTGTGGACATATTCCTGATTCTTTCATTTGTTCCATAGATTTGTTGAGCATTGGTTTGTCTTGATAAAGTCAGTTTTGAAAAGATAATGAAAGTTGTCCAATTTTGTTCTCTTTTTAATGATTTTAAATAGCCTAGGTCCTTTCAAATTTCATATTGAATTCTTCTAATCTATGAACAAGGTATGTCTTTCAGTTTGTTTAGATCTTATTTAATCCCAAAATGTTTACAGTTTTCAATATAGAGATCTTGCAGATTCTTTACGTTTATTCCTAGTGTTTTACAGTTTTGACTTTAGTCAAAAATAGAATTTAAAACTTTTATCTTCCAATTGTTTGCTGCTAAATTATAAAAATAAAATTGTGTTTTGTGTATAACTTCTGATGAAATGCTTAGTTATTACATTATCTTACTAATACAATAATACTGGAGTGAATAATCCTAATCATGCTCTCTCTACATAGTATAGGTATTCTAAGCGTATAGGTCTTTAAATCTTTGATACCAAAGAGAAGAGAAAAATTCCAAGTACTGTTGTATGGTTCTGGCCACCCAGGGAAACAGCTAACAAGATAGTACACATGTGGTCTTTTTCTTATGGCTTTCTTGATTGTATTTAGTTGACATTAATTTTTGAGGTATTGCTAGTTCTGTGGTAGAATTCCTGCCTTCCGTACAAGAGAACTGAGTTTGATTTCTAACACTGCACTTCATATGCAGCCTTCTCTTTTTCTTACTGGAAGCTGGCATGTTGCTATGATGCTAAACAGGTTTCAATGGAAATTCTAGGCTAAGACAGACTAGGAAGAAAGTTTTGGGGATCTACTTCTGTAAAGTAGGCAGTGAAACTTTATGAATTACACCGTCTGATCTGAAACAGATCTTGTTGTGGAACAGGGCATTGTTTCATTGGATATGCTGCTGCCACACGTTAGAGGTTGACTCAACAGCAACCAATATCAACCATTTTATGGTTACCTAATTTATTATGTAATCAATTTCTCACATAAAATCAAGTTGTAACCATGATCTTAGTGATTACAACAGTCTTTTGAATGCATTTGTCATCATTTACTTACTGGGACCCTAAATTTTTGTTTTTTTGCAAAATTTGAAGTTAATCGAGCTCCTTCCAAATTGGGTATTATAATCATTCTCTTTTTCCCACATACTTCAAAACGAACTTGAGGAATTTTTTTCTCACATTGAAAATGATCAACTATATAAACTTTTTCCCAAGTTGACTAATTTTAACCCTGGTAGCAGAGTAGGTTATGCCTTGGGCTGCTAACCACAAGATCAGTGGTTCAAACCCACGAGCTCCTCTACAGGAGAAAGATGAGGCTTGGAGCTCACAGGACCAATTTTACTTTCTCCACAAGGTTGCTATGAGTCAGAATTGAGTCAGTGGCAGTACATTTGGGGTTTAGTTTTTTTGTAATTTAATCCAACATTTTTTATTAGGGGCTCATATAACTCTTATCACAATCCGTACATACATCAATTGTGTAAAGCACATTTGTACATTCATTGTCCTTATCATTCTCAAAACATTTGCTCTCCACTTAACCCCCTGGCATCAGCTCCTCATTTTTTCCCCTCCCTCCCCGCTTCCCTCTCCCTCATGAACCCTGAATAATTTATAAATTATTATTTTGTCATATCTTTCACTGTCTGATGTCTCCCTTCGCCCACTTTTTTGTTGTCGGTTCCCCCTTTCCAACCGCCACTCACACCACTGTTCCTGAAGGGATCATTTGCCCTGGATTCCTTGTGTTTCCAGTTCCTATCTGTACCAGTGTACATCCTCTGGTCTAGCCAGACTTGCAAGGTAGAATT
>NW_022103920.1:58385924-58395754 GCF_000313985.2 Echinops telfairi
CACTCCCCACCTCATTCACAATGTTAAGATTTTTGGTTCTGATGATGCCTGATACCTGATCCCTTTGACACCTCTTGATTGCACGGGCTGGTGTGCTTCTTCCATGTGGCTTTGTTGCTTCTGAGCTTGATGGCCACATGTTTACCTTCAAGCCTTTAAGACCCCAGACGCTGTATTTTTTGATAGCCGGGTACCATCTGCTTTCTTCGCCACATTTGCTTATGCACCCATTTGTCTTCAGCGATCGTATCATGGAGGTGAGCACACAATGATATGATTTTTTATTCTTTGATGGCTGATAACTGATCCCTTCGATACCTCGTGATCAAACAGGCTGGTGTGTTCTTCCATGTGGGCTTTGTTGCTTCTGAGCTAGATGGCTGCTTGTTTACCTTCAAGCGTTTAAGACCCCAGACGCAATATCTCTTGATGCCGGGCACCATCAGCTTTCTTCACCACATTTGCTTATTCACCCGCTTTGTCTTCAGCTGTTGTGTCGGGAAGGTGAGCATCACAGA
Organism: Echinops telfairi; assembly: GCF_000313985.2. Taxonomy (NCBI): domain Eukaryota; kingdom Metazoa; phylum Chordata; class Mammalia; order Afrosoricida; family Tenrecidae; genus Echinops; species Echinops telfairi. The sequence goes on from NW_022103920.1 coordinate 58,386,443, forward strand.
ATGCCAATTTACTAGAAGAAAGTATTCTTACATTGAGGGAGTACTTGAGTGGAGGCCCAATCCAACATTTTTCTAATGAAATGAGATATCCATTAACTAAAGAAATTATATATTTGCTTACAGCTATGAATGCGGGTTTGGATTGATTGTTATTTGATTCCTGAAAATTAATTTTCTAATACTGAGATTCCTTAGCTTAATGAAAATAAAAGGCTAGCGCAAATTTAACTGTTATAAATTTCAGAGTGTGCCTAGTGTAGGTTTCTTTGTTCTTTTTTTAAAAAAGTGTATATTAGGTTTAGTTTAAATAACTTTAGTTTCTGGGATTAGCCAGAAATGAAAATAAATCAATGTAATCATATCTATATAGTAGGAAAGAATTTTTTAAGACACTTAGTTGGAAATTGTCTCATAACTTGGGTTTTCACAATCATTCATCACTTATTTAATGGTCTGATTTTGAAAATCTTCAGCTATCCTGATGTTATGAACTAATAAAGAAGTAGGAAAGGACCATGTAACTGAGAAACAACAAAGCCCACATGGAAGAAGCACACCAGCCTGAGATCACAAGGCTTCAAAGGGATCAGGTATCAGGCATCAAAGACACCCCTGCCCCCCCCCCCCCAAATCATAGCATTGTGAATGAGGGAGAGTGGGGACCCAGGGCCTGTATGTGGGAAATTGGACATCCCCTTGCAGAAAGGCTGCGGGGAGGAGACAAGCAGTCAGGGTACAGTGTAGCAATGATGAAACACACAATTTTCCTCTAGTTCTTGAATGCTTCCTCCCACTTACACTATCTTGATCCCAATTCTACCTTACAAATCCGGCTGGACCAGAGGATGTACAGTGGTACAGATAGGAACTGGAAACAGGGAATCCAGGACAGATCAACCCCTCTGGACCAGTGGTGAGAGTGGCGATACCGGTAGCATGGAGGGAAGGTGAGGGAGAAAGGGGGAACAGATTACAGCAAAGGGGAAAGGTCTAAAAGTAAGGTGACCAGACGTCCTGCTTTTTGGCGACACACTCCCGATTTTTAACAATTTTTCCCACGTCCCGCGCGTTTTTAAAAAGTCCCAATTTTTGGAAAGAATGCACGACAAGCTAGTGTATACGGTTTTCGGCTGCTTTTTCGCCAGGATATGAGTTTTATCAATGGTATTCTGCTTTTGTCCTGCTTTACCAATGTTAAAATCTGGTCACCTTACGTGAAATCCAGAGGAAACTGACACAAACATCCACGCTCATCTTTCCTTGCAGTCACATAAAATTTGCCTAATTCCTCTAGCCTCACATGTGACACCAGAAGTGAAATGTCTCCCCAGAAGACTCATTAAAGACTTAATGCCCAGGGTTTATATTGAGATTGATCACATAGGCACCCTTACTTCCAAAATCAAACTCATTGAGAAAGCCAAGGGTGGAATATAAATAAACTACACTGTGTGCAAACACTAGGTGTACAGTGAGTCCCTCTTATCAGAGAATGTTGGAAGCCCTTCCAAAATCCATCACTAGCCAAGCATGGCTAAGGATATTAGTTGTGGCCCTGCTATATTAACTCTTTCCATCCTCTTGGCCTTTCCGAAAGTATTGATCTCAGTTTTGTCTTTTAGCTGCCCTAGATTTAGCCACTTAAAACAAATGCTATTAACCATAAAGGTTCAGACGACTTCCTCACATTTCTGTATTAATATATTAATATATTGACCTTCTTAAAAAACATCATGTTAGGTACACTACTGTGGCTCCTATGTTCAAAGTGATCAGAGTAATTTTCAAGTTTGACATAGTCATGCGATGATACAGGATGCATGCACAAAAGTATAATTCCACAGGAAATAAGGAATTTACAATTGTTACAAATGCCCCAAGCAGGGCATACATTAGTCAGACAATGCAGAATAAGAGGGTTTCCAATGTGGCTTCCCACCATGGAATCTTTCCCATCCCTCACCACACCAAGGTTTCTGGTCGTTGGCTTCAAAAGGACTGCCTAAAGACAGAAAATTCCACACTGATTTGCTTGCCCATGACAATTCATTCACCTCATAAGGCTGGATATCTTAAATAGTCTGTGTGGGAATCATAAGAGCTGTGGCCACCCTCTCCTGCCACATATTTAGCATTGTCAGGTCTGACCATAGGTTCAGCAGTCAGTTTGAATTCAACTGCTTATGGTTACTAGGAAAGGTAGCATGGTGAGTGTTCCTTAAGGACAATGGGAATACATTCAAGAACAGTTCCTAAAAACAAAGATTATTAATGCCTTTTCCATGATCACCAGGTGCTGGGTTTTTGTCTCTGTTGTTACAAAATCAATGTATCCCATTTAGTAATTATACCTTTATACGTATTTTCAATTATCTCCTACTTTTATAAAGGCCTTTCATCAGAAACGATGGTATGTAAGAACGGTAAAAGTTTGTTTCTGCATCAAAAAGGCCTGCCGTTTGTTTCTGCATCAGAAGCACAGAACCAACCCACCAGCAGCCTGATTTCAAATGGTTCTTTAGGAGAATAAGCTCTTCCCGTGGGCATCTGCATGTGATCCAGACAGTGGAGCCATCATTCCTGTTGCTTTCACAGTTTAGCACTCCAAAGAGGGTCCTCAATCAGCAGCACTTCCAGATTCTCAGTTTGTCCATTGAGCTTGCTTCCCTTCTCTTTCCAAGAAACTCGAGGATTCCAAAAATACACCAAAACTGAGGCACTGCCTGGCCTACCAGCTGTGTTGTAAGTCCTTTTTTTTCCTCCCTAAATTGTTGTATTTAGTTGTTATTGAGAATATGCCCAACAAAACGTGCCAATTCAGCTGTTCTACACGTACAGTTTAGTGATGTTGATAACATTCTTCTAGTTGTGCAGTTATTCGTACACTGCTTTTCTAAATGTTTCTCATTAGCACTGCTCGATAAGGTTCTTATTAAATCTTTTTGAGTTGTCAATTTTATCACATCTAGACAGATGTTTTTTATTTTTGATTTTTTAAAACGCATGCTGCTCAAGTTAGACATTAAGTTAAAATAAAGATGATTTCAGGGGATATTTTGACTTAAAGTTTAAAGATTATTAAAGGATAATAGTTTCAGGTATTCTTCTAATCTCCGTGGTTCCAGGAAGTTTAAAGTCCATGAAAAGTGGAAATTCTGTTCTGCATTTCTCCCCTTTCAGTGAAGATTCTTCTATAGACTCATTGATCAAAATGTTTGGTAGTGATAGCTAGGCACAATTCACTTTTCCTGTCCTCATGACAAAGGTGACAATTGTTCTTGGAAGCTTTTAGCCACTTACTCCATAGACTTCTGCTCCTGGCTCTTCTTCCTCTGCTATTCCAAGTGAATAGATACCAGTTATTGTAACTTGAATGTCTGCTTGCAAGCTTTTAAGACTCCAGGCACTATCCAAAGAACTAGAAAGCAGAACAGAAGCCCTCAACATGTTATTAGGCCAATTAACTGGGATGTCTCATGACTCTAAACCTCCAAACCAAGGAACCATACCCCATGAGGAGTTTAGTTGTGTATAAGCAGTTTCAGCAGCGACTCTGTTTGTTGTTATAAATATATCACAACTTTTGCCAATTGAACTTTTTATAGGTGTATGATTCATTGGCATCGTGGTTATCAATGGGCTGCTAACAGCAAAGTCAGCAGTTCAAAACCACTTTTTATTCCTGTAAAGAGTTACAGTCTTCGAAACTCACAAGGGTTATTCTAGCCTGTCCTGAAGGGTTACTGTGAGTCAGAATAAAGTTGGTGGCAGTGAGTTTGGGGCTTTTTGGTATGGTTGACAGCAATTATAATAATTGGCTGTGCAACCCTACCCTTAATGTGATGTTTTCACCACTGTTAACTCTTCCTTTCTTTCTCACTCCCACTTTGGTCACCACTTTTTATACGAGTGAAATCATGCAATATATATCCTTTTGTGATTGGTTTATTTCACTTAACATAGTGTTTTTATATTCCATCTGTATGGTAGCATATATCAAAACTTCATTTCTCCCACTGGTTGAATGGTATTACATTTTGCTCATTTATTGAGGGGCATATAAGCAGTTTCCACCTTTTGGCTCTTATGAACAGTGTTGCAGTGAACATTGGTGTACAGGTTTCTTTGAGACTTTACTTTCAAATCTTTTGGGTACACTAGTGAACTTCAAAAAGCTCCTGAAAAAAATTACATTATCTTTTTATTCAATTTCTCAACAAACTTTTTGAAGCTCCTCATATACCTATAAATAGAATTGCTGAGTCATATGAGATTTTTATTTTTAATTTTTTGAGGAATCACATTTTTTCTTGGTGGTTATTTTTTATCTTCCACATTCTAAACCCACTACCACTGAGTTCATTATAACTCATTATGATCCTGTAAAGCAGCAGTTCTCAACCTGTGGGTCACAACCCCTTTGGGGGTCGAATGACCCTTTCACAAGGGTCACCAGATTCATAACAGTAGCAAAATTACAGTGATGAAGTACTGGTAGCATCGAAAATAATTTTATGGTTGGGGTCTCACCACAACCTGAGGAACTGTATTAAAAGGGTGGCGGCATTAGGAAGGTTGAGAACCACTGCTATAAGGGTTTTTGAAATCTTTACAAGTGCAGACAGCTGCACCTTTCTCTTGAGGAGCAAGCAGCAGGTGGGTTTGGACCAATGACCTTATGGTAAGCTGTCTTAACACCAAGCCTATAGTGCCACCAGGGCTTCTTTCACCATATTTGTGGGAGTGAAATGGTGTGGGTTTGATGACCAATGATACTGAGCATGTTTTCTTTTCTTTCTAATTTTTTGATGGCCATTTCATTGTTCTCATTTGTGATGTGTCTGTTCAAGTTTTTTGCCCATTTTATGATTGAATTGTTTTTATTAAGTCGTCAAAAGTTTGATTTATTTTGGTTGTTAGATTCTTGTTGGGTATATAGTTTCCAGAGATACTTTCCCAACTACTAGCTAATTTTTCCACTTTTTCAGTAAAATTTTCTGATGAACAAAAATTATAATTTTATGAGGTCCCATATATGGAGTAAAATCCAGGGGTAACCAGGTAAATCTTCCAAGAGTCCTCCCCTCTTGGAGTTACACAATACTCATGGTGCCCAATTCATCCAACATTGGATCGTGATAATGCACGAAGTGTTGTCTTCCAACAAAGTTCACTAGAGACAGTGCCTTAGAGTTTTTGGAGGCTTGATTACAAAGACACCTTGGCCTAGCATGCATGTGTCAAAATTGCAGACTTCCAGAAGGAAACCAGGTGTTTAGCATAAACTACATTGTGTGTAAACAGTTTAGGCACAGAAACCCTTCTGTTCCTTTTGGGGGAATGGTAGGAACTAATTTCATAGACACTAATCAAGGGGCAACTTTGCAAGCAGGGCTTTGTAAGTCTCAGACCTGCTATTTGTATACTTTTGTACATAGTAAGTGTATTCTGCCTCCTATAAGCAAGAGAAAATACAGGCTTTCAACAAAGGAGAAAGTCCAAGCTTTCTTTCATCTATTTGTAAGTTTTATTAGCACTTCATTCACATATCATACAATCCAGTAATTCAATCATATTAAGAAGAGTTGTACGATTGTCACCATATCTAATTCTAGAACATTTTCTTCTTCCTTGTTGTCATTATTATTCACGTAATCCTTTTTTCTAATTGTGGCAAAATGTACACACTAGAACATTCTCCAGTTCCACAACTTCTATTTGTGTAATTCAGTGCCATTGATTACACTCTTCGTATTGTACAACCATTATTGATATTTTTTTCCAAATTATTTTACCACCACTTGTGGGGGGAGGTCAGATGCACAGGCATTCCCCCCCCCTGAAGACAGTCAGTCACCAGACTAAGGGGTGGGCCTGCTCCCTGCTGCTGGGGACAATGAGCTTGGTTCCTGTAAATGGGGTTAACACCCTACTGATAATGGTTCCTATGGGGACCCAGAGAACAGGTCAAAGTTAAGCTGCCATCCTAAATCTAGGATCTGCCCATCTTGTCACATGTATACCCCCAATCCCTCCACTTCCTATTGCTTGTATGTCCCTAGACCACTCCCTCTCACTGCTGTATAACCTATAGTGCAACCCCTTCCTGTGACGTATGTCTTTACCTGTAATTATAATCACAGTCAGTTCTAGTGCTCCCTCCCCCCAAAGTCCAGGCATTCTGTTCCTGTAAAGAGTTGCAGTTTTAGAAACCCACAGGGACAGGTCTACCCTGTCCTATAGGGTCAATATGAGTCGTAAATGACTTAATGGCAATGAGGTTTTTAAGCTTTTTTTTTTTTGTCTCTTAGAGACACTTACTTTGCTTCTCTGTCTCTCACAGCACTCGCTACTTGTTCTAGGTTCTGTAATTCATTGCAGTGACAATATGGAACTCACAGGTATTGCTGACCATATAGGGTTTATGCTCAGGATAGATTTGTTCAGTTAGTACATATTACAAAGTTCAGGGCTGCTAATGCCCCAAATGCATACTTCTTCACTGTAAGCTTCAGTGAAGTTAGCTCCCCCATTTAAGTGTCGAGAGGCACCCCACTTCAGTAAGCATCAACCCAGCTCCTCCATTTGGTGCCCAGAAGCACTCCATTCCATAAGCCAACATCCTGCTCAAAGTAAGAAGTCGATCATTCTACTCCACACTCTGGCTTCTGGTTCTGCTGCTGCTCCTCTGCCACTCCTCTGATGTCACAGCTGTCTCCTGGATCAACAAGGTTCACTGCACAGGGTTTTTAGGTCCAGAGGACACACTTCTATTTTGAAGAACAAAAGGTAAAAATCACAGACTATGTATAAGTTTGGAAATTTGTAAAAGCTCTTGCTTCTTACTCATGTCCCACTGAACCAAAGCTAAAAGAATTTACCAAGTTAAACTAAATTTATTTAATATTATAACTTCAATCCCTTTTGTCTAGCATGCTTTACTACATCGCAGGGCAGCAGATAATTTAATGTGGCTCTTCTAGTTATAGCTTCTCACCCAACAATCTTTTCCTGATGGGTCAGGGTAGGAGAAGGTGGGAGAAGACACTTACAGGATTCAGTTTTGAGTGCTTGTTAACAGGATTCATTGTGATTGCAGTATACCCTAATTACATATCAAATGAGCCTCTCAGAAGCAGGAGAGGGGCACTCACTACCAGCGAGAGCAGGTTTTATTAGGGGCTTATACAACTCTTATCACATTCCATACACACATCAATTGTGTAAAGCGCATTTGTACATTCATTGCCCTCATCATTCTCAAAACATTTTCTCTCCACTTAAACCCCCGACATTAGGTCCTCATTTTTCCCCTCCCTCCCCTTTCCCCCCTCCCTCATGAGCCCTTGATAGTTTATAAATTGGTATTTTGTCATATCTTGCCCTGTCCAACGTCTCCCTTCACCCACTTTTCTGTTGTCCGTCCCCCAGGGAGGAGGTCACATATAATTCCTTGTAATCTGTACCCTCTTTCCTACCCACTCTCCCTCTACCCTCCCTGTATTGCCACTCACACCACTGGTCCTGTAGGGCTCATCTGCCCTGGATTCCCTGTATTTTCAGTTCCTATCTGTACCAGTGTACATCTCTGGTCTAGCTCGACTTGCAAGGTCGAATTCGAGTCATGGTAGTGGGAGCGGGTAGGAGACATTTAGGAACTAGAGGAAAGTTGTATTTCTCATCGTTGTTACATCGCACCCTGACTGGCTCATCTCCTCCCCAAGACCCCTCTGCAAGGGGATCTCCAGTGGCCTACTGATGGGCTTTGGATCTCCACTCCGCACTCCCCCCATCATTCACTATGGTAAGATTTTTTGTTCTGATGATGCCTTATACCTCATCCCTTCACACCTCGTGGTTGCATAGGCTGGTGTGCTTCTTCCATGTGGGCTTTGTTGCTTCTGAGTTTGATGGCCGCTTGATTACCTTCAAGCCTTGAGACCCCAGACGCTATACTTTTTGATAGCCGGGCACCATCTGCTTTCTTCGCCACATTTGCTTATGCGCCCATTTGTCTTCTGTGATCCATTCGACACCTCATGATCACACAGGCTGATATGTTGTTCCATGTGGGCTTTGTTGCTTCTGAGCAAGATGGCCGCTAGTTTACCTTCAAGCTTTTAAGACCCGAGACGCTATATCTTTTGATAGCCGGGCACCATCAGCTTTCTTCACCACATTTGTTTCCTTTCTAACGGCAGCATCCTTTTCCTCACTGTGAAAGCTACACAGGTATTAGGACCCTTGATATCTTGGATTATCTCCTTTTCTTTGATTACTGAGAAGCATTAGGCAGCTGTAAACTGCTTCATAGGTTTTAAAAAAATTAATATAATGATAATGCTTTTGCGTTTGCTATAACCATTTTATTTTGAATGCTGCCATATTAGGATATTGAAATAATAGCAAAGTAGAGCTTAATCCTGGCATGCATGTTGCAGGTCAGAATACTCTCACAGTCACATGTTTTGCTGTAGACTATTTGTGAGCTTCCATCAAGAATACAGCCATGTTTGGCAAGCTGTATCCCAACCAAATATCTTAATCCGCACTTCATTTTTAGCAACTTTTTAGACCAAGACCTCTTTGCTTCTTGTGCCACCTCTCCTTGCCACCACAGTTTTATTATGAAATGGATAAGTAGGTGCATTTTGTTTTATTTTTGCTTTAGCATATATTCCCAGTATATGGTCTTACTTCCTAGCTTTGTACTCTTAAATCATAAGCCCCTTTCCTTAGTTGTTGAGGTTCTAACCTACTCGCTGCTCCATAGGAAAAAAAAAAGACTGTCTTGAAAATCCTACATAGGGTTGTACTGAATCAGAGTTGACTCTATGGTAGTGGACTTTTTGTTTTCTCTCCTTAGTATTGGTTAGTGTAAAGGAGTCCTAGCAGTGCTGTTGGGTAAGGCTTAGGCTGCTAAATCAGTGGTTCAATGTCATCAGCCTCTCATTAGGTGAAAGGTGAAACTGTCAGCCTTGGAAATCCTATATACGGTTGCTGTGAGGCTGAATCAACACGGTGGCAGTTGGTTTGATTTTGGGGTTATTGGTAAGTGTAGTTACACAGGAGAGATTTTTATTTATTTGTCATTTTACTAGGGGCACATACAACTCTTATCCCAATGCATACATACATTAATTGTGTAAAGCACATTTGTACATTCATTGCCCTCATCATTCTCAAAACATTTGCTCTCCATCTAAGCCCCTGGCAACAGTTCCTCATTATCCCCCCCACCTTCCTTCATGAACACTCGATAATTTATAAATTATTATTTTGTCATATCTTACACTGTCAGAAGCCTCTCTT
>NW_022103920.1:58397072-58417284 GCF_000313985.2 Echinops telfairi
TGGTGGGATCAAATCAGGCAGAATTCCCACACTGTGTCTCCAGTGTTGTCCCCTGTAGGGCTATGGGTCAGTGAGGGATATCGTGTCTCATAGTGGGGCCGGCCATATGGTCTTCTCTGTGGATTGGCTACTCTGAGCGGGAATCTCGTACTCAAGGCTTGGTGGGCCAGGATGTGCTCCACTTTCTTCCTTCCCCATCATTTGCTCCACTGTGCTCTGATGAGACATGTCCCTCTCTGTGAACTGCAGATTCAGTGTTGTCCTCTGAAATAAATTCTTCTGAGGGGAGGGGCAGGTGTCCACATAGTTGGGAGTGGGGTCAGCTCCTCAGACCAGGAGAAATGTTTTAAATATTAACAATGACTTAGAAAAATACTGAAGATTGAAATAACTTATTTAGAATATAATAAAAAAAGTACATAGTTTAAGTTGCCAAAGGTCAGACACCTAATAAATGATAAATTCTAGCTGTGGAACTGTAACTACCAGTTACATATTATTCTTGATATAGAATGTTTTATATCAAGTTGGTGACATTTTCTGTAAAGTTTCATATTTTTATTTTTGTGAATGAGTATTAAGTTACTTGAAGCTAGTAGCTGACGCTTTAACAACTACTTGCCAATCCAGATAGGAGAAAGGGACTAACATTAATTGAGTACTTACTCTATGTCATGCAGTGTATCAGGTACTTTACTTATGCAATACTGGCAGTTTTTTAAGAAGCATCCATCCTTATTCCCCCTTTTACAGATGAGGACATTGAAGTACAGATGATTAAGTAATTTGTGATATAACTAATAGTAGATGTGTGATTTTAACCCAAGTTGTTCCACTGTGCTTTGCTCCTGTCTGCGAACCGTAGGTTAACAAATGATGGCCTATAGGCCAAGTCCAACATCCTGCCTGTTTCATTTAGTAAATAAAGGTTATGGGACACAGCCATACCCATTCTTTTATGTATTGCCCATGATTTTCAAGCTCCAACAGTAGAATTGAGTAGTTGCGACAGACAAAGCCTAAAATATTTACTGTCTGTCACTAGAAAGAAAGTTTTGCGCCTCCTATACTGAACCATACATTGCTTACTGGTGCTCATTTAGTAATATAATTTTCTATCTGACTGAAGCAGTAGACTTAGAAGAGAATAGTAAATAGATTGTCCATAACCTAATGAGGAAGGGTTAAATAGTGACAAACCAGAACTTTTAGTATTAAATTTGGAATATTAAAACTGGAATGATATAAATGTAATTCTTTCTAGCTCTATGATTTTATGCATTTTAATTCATGTTTTTAAAGTCAATACTTATAAGAATTTTAGTTTTCTTATGAAAGTAATTTAAAATTGTTAGCATTTTTATGTGAAAAAGTTAAAATTTCAGCCCTCTATTTTTGACATTTAAACTATATCAGCAATTCTTTTCATTAATGTTTATACTGAAATAAGCATTTGTTTATTTAAAAAGTCTATATTGTAGTTTACTTTAAAAAAATAACAGTAGGATTAAGAGCAGGGATGTATGTTGAGGGTGCGGGGAGGGGCAGGTGGACAGACACCAGCTGCTACAGTGAGTTACTTGATAGCAGGGTATAAGGTTCCTCAGCAGACTATCACAAGTTTCCCATCACATTTCTAAAGTTGTTCTTTGTCATTTGGTAGATCAAATTCAGCCTTTTAATCTCAAGTCATTTTCCTGAATGAACTATACCAATTTCATCTTACTGTAGTACTTTCTAAAGGAGCCAAGGTTGCTCAGTGGATTAACCACTCGTATATAAATTTGTAGGGAAATGGAATTAGAGGGTAATGTAATTTTCCCACAACCTTTTGAAACTTGCTTATAAACATAATCACCAAATTACACTGACACATACCCTCAAAGTAGCCAGAGTGAATCAACATACTATATTCTTGAATTGGGAGACTAAATAGTTTTACTATGGCTTTTCTCCTCAAATTGACCTATTGATTTAACACAATCCCAATCAAAGCCAGGGACTTTGAAAATAGAAATCAAGAAACTCATTCTAAAGTTTATATAGAAAGACAAAAAATTTAGAATAACACAATTTGGGGAAAGAACTAAGTTGGAAATTCACTACCTAATTTTAAGAGTTAAAGCTGCAGTCATCAAGATAGTATAATATTTCTGAAAGCTGTTAAGGCAGCTTTATTAAAAAACTCGCACCTAGCAAAATATCCTTCAGCAAGTGAATGGTTAAACAAGTGAACGATTGCTTTGTAAAATTTACAGAACTGTTAAATCATGTGTCAACATAGGTGAATCTTAAATTCATTTCACTAAATACAGTCTAATAAAGATCAGACTCAACAGTGAGGAAATTCAAATCATTGCAATATTTACCTTTCTACGTCCACTAGGATATAAACTCGATGAATGTAGGGATAATTTATTTATACTCGTTTCTTGAAGAAAGTAGATAGGAATATTTCTCTGAATTATAGATGAGTAGACAATACACTCATAAAAGTTGTTACTTATTGAAATATAACACAGAATTTGAATATGTCTTTCCAGTGTCTATCATATTGCTTAGCTAGCACATCTCTTTCCTACATCTTTGGCTTAGTATGGTTTCATAAGTAGTTCATGATTCTCAATTCTAACCTACATATGATAATTATCTGGGGAGCTTTACAGATCCTCCACCTTCCTGGTTCCCCTTAAGACCATGTGATCCTGATGCACAGTGACAACTGAAAATTACTGTACAAGTAGTCAAGCATTTGTTGAATGAGAGAATGCAGTTGATAGCTTAATATATCATTTGCTCATCTGCTCTTTTTCTGCTTTATTATGTGCTGTTTTCTTTTTTCCCCTTACAGTTTGTTCCTTTGCCTTTTAGCTTAAAAAGACTTTGTTTATAATCATTCTCTCCTTTTCTATAAATATTTCAGTAACAGTACTTCTTTAGACTTTGAACTTTTTGGATTCTTTTTCCTAGAGAGTCATCTTCCTGATTTCAACTTGGGATAGGGTTGAACCTATTGTTGAATAAACCTACTTATTTCTGTACTGACTGAAGTTCAGTTGTAGATTTAAGATTGTTAAACATATCAATGCAAATAATTGCAGAAGGTTGTGTGTGTGTGTGTATCCCTGGTGGAACAGTGGTTAAGTGCTCAGCTGCTAACTTAAATGTCTGAAGTTCAAACTCACTTTACAAGATAGCTTTGGAAAGCCTATAGGGGTAGTTCTAAATAATCTTTTAAAAAGTCTAACAAAGAACAAACTCAATAGCAACAGAATCCACTCAGCAATAGGATGAGTTTGTGAATGTGTGTTTGCATATATATGGAATAATTGAGAATATTGGGTTTCTTCTAGTTAGATAACAGGAGCCAGTTGTGTTGTATGGGTCGACAACTGCAATGATTTTAAAAATAATGTACTTTTGAAAACCGATAAATTGTGAGTTGGTCATTTATGTCTAAAGAAGTTCGCTTTCTATAAAATATTTCTGGTGGTAGTTTGTTAATTATGTACTCCTGAATTTGCAGATTATTCACCTAGGAATGGTGAACTTGGGAGACAACAATTAAACTATAGAATCCTTCACAATGAAAATTTAATTTGAAATTAGGTACACGTTTCTGGAGTTCATTGACAGTACATTATCCTTTCTGCATAAAGTGCAGACCAAGTGCTGTGCTTAACTCCTGAAGGTAGTTCTTTTAAAGATTTAGAGGTACAAACTAGGAATCATTTCACTCCTTACACAACCCACCACTTGTATCATAAAGCTCCAGTCATGGAGTTATCTTGGAGTTGGTGTAATGTTAAGTGTCTGAAGCAGACAGGAACAATCGCTCCAGTCAATACTAGATAGAGGTATGAAAACTGAAAGGACACAGCTGGCAGATTTCTCGGCAGGCTTTGTGAGAATCAAATCGGAAGGGAATGAAGCCATGCCTTTTCTTCATGGTGCATTTTCTGGGGAAATGCCCAATTGAACGCAACACTTTCAAAATCAAACAGTGTTACCTCCACCTAATGTACAATTTAAAAATAGAAAATAGTGTTGAAGATAACAGAGCCTGAAAAAAGATTTCTAGATGCCATTAAATACACATTTAATTATCGACTTTTTTAAAGGATCTTGTTAAGTGTCCTAAGACATCATTACTTTTTTCTTAGATATTTATTTTTTCATATCTTGGAAAAATTATTGTTCTAATGAGACACTCTTAAAGTAATTGTGTAAATCAAGTAAAAATGTATTCTTGATTAATTCAAAATTCAGATAATGTTTATAATAAGCTGCATTCTATTACGAAAGACTGAAAACCCCTTAGGAAAGATCCTTCATAAACCACATTATATGGTTAGAGATCAAATATACAGTGAACTGAGTGGAGTTTTATTAAAGATAATAAACATTTAAAATACTTAAAGCAGTAGTACAGTGAAACACAACCTCATTGATAGTAAAAACATGATGATACCTAGATTTTTTTCTTTTTAAAATTATTTTATTGGGGGGATTTTGAAAATCTTATAACAATCCATCATTCAATTGTATTCAGCACACTTGTACATATATTGCCATCAACATTTCCAAAACATTTTCAACTTAAGCCCTTGGAATCACCAACTCTTTTTTCCCCTCCCTCCCCCACCCTCATAAATCCTTGATTATATATTTCATGTCTTACACTGTCTGTATTAGTCTAGGTACTTTGGAGAAACAAATCCACAGCAACTCACGTATAAGAGAGTTTTATGCAAAGAAAATGTGCACCACGAAAACATCCTAACCCAACGCTGCCCAAGCACACAAGTCCAACATTAACCCATACCCAACACCAGTCCACAAAGTCCTTCACCTCACAAAACAGAGGCAATAATGCTGACTGCAGGAGGAAAGCTGAGTCAGTGAACATGTAAGCATCTCAGCACTGGCAAGGGTCTCCACACGGCCGCTCCAGCACCCAGGGCTGCATCGGGATAGATCCATGCGGCTTCTCCTTGGGGATGTCTTGTAGGAAATCCATCTTGCAAGCTGAAGCAGGGAACTGCTAAGGCAACTGCACCCGATGCACCCATCACAAAACAAGAGACCCGAGAACTAGAAAGGCCGAGGCTCACCACCCATTTATCCCTCCGCCTTTCAACCAGCCCCACATGTGATTATCGGCCAGGCTGGCACAATTAACTAACTCACTGTCCATCGTCCCTTTGACTCACATTTCTGTTATTCATCCCCCTCGGTGGAGAGGCAGGGCTATATATCCAACCTTGTGATGGCTTCCCGCATTATCCTCCCCACCCCATTTCCCTCATGATATCCCTACTCCCACCACCGTACCTTAGGGTTTTATATGTTCGGAATTCCATGTGTCGAGAGCTTTTATCTGGACCAATGTGTGTAGAACAAAGGGTCTAGCTGGATTTTGTAAGGTGGTAGTGGGCGGGGGCGAGCATTTCGGAACTAGAGGAATGATGTGTGTTTCATTGGTGCTATACTGCACCTTGGCTGGCTCATCTCTTCCTTATAACCCTTCTGGGGGGCGGCGATGGGGGATGTCCAGTTGTCTACAGATGGGCTTTGGGTCTCCACTTCAATGAATTACTTCACATTGATGTGATTGTTTTGGATCTTTTGATACATGATCCCATCGACACCTCACGATCACTCAGGCTGGTGTGCTTCTTCCATGTGGGCTTATTTGCTTCCCTGCTAGATGGCCGCTTGTTTAATTTCAAGCCTTTAAGATCCCAGATGCTTTATCTTTTGAAAGCCAGGCACCATATGCTTTCTTCACATTAGCTTATGCACCTATTTGGTCTTCATCAATCCTGTTGGGAAAGTGAGGATGATACCTAGATTTTGTGGAAAGTAGAGTGTCCCTAAATTGTGAATTGTAAGAGGGAGAATTTTGCTTTTCTAATTACGAGATGATAAAAAGAATGGTGCTTTCGACTTCAGTAACCCTCCCCCAATTAGTTATATGATTCAATGTACATCAGTATGTGTAATATGTATATGCATACTTGTAACTACATTATAAATGGTCAAGGTGGCTGTATATCAAAATGCTAATATTGGTTCCCTTCTAGTAAAGTGGTTTTTGTCCCTTTTCTTTAGTCATAATTTTGAAAGTTTTTATTGTTCATATGAATTTGCATGTTTAAAATAAAATCATGACAATAACAAAAAATCCTTAAAAAGGTTCAAATAGTAATCACATTAATTATATATATATATAGGTCAGGAAATGTACTACTAAAATAAGTAAAGAGTTAACACTCATCTGTAAAATAGCCTTCATAGATGCCTTACCCTGCTCTCTCACCTGCTCATCCAACTTATATGTAAGCAGTTGGCTAGAGTGATTCTATAACAAAGGTGGCTGCACAGTCTAAATTACCCCAGGCACTTAAATCTGTATGCCTTGGTGCCACTCCTAAAAGTTTTTAACTGATCTGGGATGTAGCTTTGATTTCCGAGGCTATCATAATGTACTGCCAAGGTTGAGAGCCATGTTTCTTATAAAACTTAAGGAAGCAAGTCATTTGTGTGTTGCTTGCTTGTTTTTACTTTTGATTCTTTAATTTAAATTCTGTTTAAGTAATTACTACATTGTACAAAGTTTATTTTAAAGTTTTGTTTGTTTCTAGCCTGCCATTGCATTAACTAGGCAACATGATACTGCTCAATTCTCCTTGTAGTCTGTCTTAAATTGTGACAATAATTTTCTACAGCACAAACTAACGATATCATTACCCTGTATAAAAGCTTTTAGTTATTTGTACTTTAAAGGCTAAAGTATACATTTAGACATTCTGCTATCCTAACACTAGGGAGCACTGGTGGCTTAGTAGGTTCTGTGTTGGGCTGTAGTTCAAAGCTATAGGCTCTCCACAGGAAAAAGATGAGGCTTTCTACTCCCATATTGATTTAGAGCAGCGGTTCTCAACTTTTGATTTGCAACCGGTTTGGGGGTTGAGCGACCCTTTCACAGTGGTTGCCCGATTCATAACAGTAGCAAAATTACAGTTATGAAGTAACAATGAAAAATTTTATGATTGGGGGTCACAACTGATTTAGAGTCTTGGAACTCACAGTGGCCTCTCTATCATAGGGTTGCTGTGAGTCTGAATTAACTCAATGGTAGTAATTTTTTGTTTATTCCAGTATTAAAAATTCCAGCCTTGCTGAGATACAGTCAATTAAGATGGACCCTCTAGCAATAATACCTTTTTCTAGCAATAATACCTTTTAGGCTCTACCTATGGTTGTATCCCCATTTTGGATCAAATTCTCTGCTATGCTAAAGGACAAGATTAAGGGTTAGCTTAAGTCTACACTTTAATAGAGCCTGTGAACCAAGCTACCACCCTGTGTTTCTGCTGAAAGACAAAAATCACACCTCCATTTCTTTGTGCTTAAGAGCCATCTCAGAAGCAGGAACACAGAGAGAAATCCTAGGACCACCAGAAGAAAGAGTCACCAGTGAAGCATATTTTAGATCTTTGTCTGAAGTATTGGAAGCAGACACCAGAGGCTGTGGCAAGAAGACCATGAGACTAAACAGAGGAGTGGTGCCTAGGCATGACACTGTTCCACAGAACATCAGGCTGGCTTTCTAGTCTTGGCCTCCAGGAGGGCAGAAGCCAAGGGGCCACATGACTGAGAGGCTAAGGACCAGAAAGAGACTTGGCTACTGAGAAGAGGCACTGCTTGGACCAATAATTTTATTCTTACTATATACTCATTCTGACTTATTGTAACCTATTAACTTTTCTAATGAACCTCCATCATTGTGAGTGCTGTCTGTGAGTTCTTTGTGGCTATTGCAACGGATCAAACCTAGAATGGAAGTAGAGTGCTATTTGAGGAATGGTTGGTGTCAGAACAGGTAAAGAAAAATAGAGAGTGGAAGCATGTCTGACCTCTGCCTTATGGCAACAGGGAAGCGAGAAGAGGTCACATATGCCCCTCCTCCCGTTTTTGTACCTGCTGCACTCACAGTTCCTGCAGTAGGCCATTATTCCATCATTTTTCATACTTGCCTTTACATATGCTTCATTTGTCAATAATTGTGATAGTCATATGCGTAAATAGCATGGGAAGCCATATCTGTCCTCCTCTAGTTTCCCTATTGTTCAGTAGCAGAGGTCAGACATGCCTCCATGCTCCATCCTTCTTTACCTACTCAGACACCAGTCTTTCCTCCTTCTGCACTCTGCTTCTTTGCTGGTTTGATAATGCATTGCAGTAGCCACATAGAACTCACAGACAGTATTCACAATTACAGGAATTTATTAGTGAAGTTAATAGATTACCTCAAGTCAATATCAGTAAACAGTAAAGAATATTGTGCACAGCAGCACCTCTTCTCAGCCAGCAACTAAGTCTCTCTCATGCCTTCAGCCTCTGCCTCCATGAACCAGGATGTCTGCCTGTTGATGTCTCACAGTTCCTATTGTCCTTGTGCTAGTCCTCTTGCTCTGTCCCATAGCGCCAGTGTCAGTCTCTGATGCCTCTGGTCTTGGCCTCCATCACTATAGACAGGGATCTGGAACATTCTCTTCTGATGGTCCTGGGCTTTCTCTTTTTCTGCTCCTCTTTCAAAAATGGCTAATTAACCAGGGCAGTGTTAACAAAAACTGACCAATTCCCTATATTAGTGTTTCACACACCCAATTTGCATGGTCCCACCCAGTCATTTGGTGGGAGTTTTCAGGGTCTTGGGTAGAAAGAAGATCCATGTTAAGAAATATCACTTTACCACAGTGATCATAGCTCAATAGTAGATTCAGAAACATTTGACTGGAATTACATTAGCATTTAGGAGCACATTGCCCAAGGTCTGTGTTAGGTACTTCAAAGTATCTCATAATCCTCACAGCTTTCTAAGATATAATAATTAGATAAATGATTTGCTCAAAGTTACACCTATATTTGTTTCTATGTCTTTTTACCTCACCTACCATCACATTGCTTCAGCAGAAAAAACCCATATGTACATTATCATTTTTCAGGCTTCTTTTCAATTCTTCATAGTACAAAGAAATAAATTGAATGGTCTTAGGAGGTAGGAAAAGAGTTCCTGGTTTGTACAAATGGTTAAGTGCTAGCCTACTAACTGAAACCTTAGTGGGTCAGACCCACCCAGAGGCAGTCTGCTTGTGAAAGGTCAGCCTTGACACTGTGGAGCAATTCTATTCTGCACACATGGGGTCACCATGAGTTGGAATCAACTCAGTGTCTGTCAAACAACAATAAAATGGTAGACTCATCACTGTTGCCATTGTTCTCTATATAGTCAGGTATATAAAATAGTTTGTTGTGACTCTCCTATTAAGTTGTATAGTCATATGCTTACATTTTAAAAACAGCTTTTCTCTGATGTCATTGTAAATACTGAACATTTTCACCTTTCCTTTATTAAAGTTTAACATTTGTTTTGCAGTTCTTATATGACCAAAATATTTTACATTCTTCACTATGCTATAAATTGGCTAGAGCACAACAAATATACATATTTAAATGTTTCCATGGAGGAAAGTCAATCAAGTTAATTTCCTATCAATATGAAAAATCACTGCTATCAAGTTGACTCTACTCATAGTGACTCTCTGAAAAGGAAAATTACAAAGCTCATTTGTGTAGGTAACTTACGTAGTGCATAAGAACAGCCTGTGTAACCTTAACTACCTCTTTATGGGAAAGTGCTGTAGTTTAACAAGAAGTTATCTGGGCAATATTGAAAATTTGAGACTTTTTAGCTATTAATTGTAATATAGTATATTCCCCTAATTTATACTTCTCAGATTATGTTTGTCATATTATTTCTTTGAGGATAGTGCTATATACTCGAATTCAAAAATTTTTAATCTAATTAAAACAATTCTTTTTCTCCATTAGAATGTGAAACATGTTGCAGAAGCATTCAAAAAGTGGCTGAAGAGGGAAGGAAAAAAGTGCCACTGCCTATCACAAAACAAAACAAAACATGGGAAATACAACCACCAAATTCCGTAAAGCACTCATCAATGGTGATGAAACCCTGGCCTGCCAAATATATGAAAACAACCCTCAGCTAAAAGAATCCCTTGATCCAAACACATCGTATGGGGAGCCCTACCAGCACAACACTCCATTACATTATGCTGCTAGACATGGAATGAATAGAATCTTAGGGTAAGTATTACTGTAAACCAATTGAAAACAAATTGGTTAGAAGAAAAAAATACTAAATCTGAAAACAGATAGCTATATGAGCATGTTATCGGGAGTTAAGTGTTCTAAAACTATATGCTTAAATTATTTAATATGATTTTATGGTTAGACCTGAAACTAAGCCAAAAATTTTAATAGTAAGCTTGGTTTGCATATTCTTATTGCTGGAAATACATTTTGATCCTCATTGTATATGTTTGGTAGCAGTATTCCCTGTACAGTGTTTTGATTCTATAAAAGTACTTGTCAGCCAATAAAAAAATTACAGGGAATGGTGCCAAGAGAAAGAGCTAAGCTGTGATTTGCTAGTTTGAGTTTGCCTTGTTTAGTTATGATCAGATTTTAGTATCTTTTATTGGATCAAGTTACATGACAAGATTTTTCTAAAGGTGAAATATTTCCTCCACACTGCCAACAACTAATAAACTTAAAAAAAAAGAAAACAACCAAACAAACCATAATTCATCAACAAGAAAGCATTAGGAGTGATGTACCAAGTATACTTATATGAAGATTCTTAGCCTTATTGCATGAAAAGTTGATAGCAATAAGACCAAAAGGAAGGATACACAAGTAGTTCCAAAACAAGTATAATTATTTTAGAAGTGATTTTGGGCCTATGAAAGTCTGATGCTAGAAGGGAAAGAAACACTTATTATTCAGCATAATCTAAATTTTAAACCAATCATTCTAGCTCTTTAGAACTAAATTTTCAACCTCCACTCTGTTATTTATTATTTGGGGGGAGGGAGGGGGTGCCACAGCAACCTCATTTTCATTTTTTCTTTATGCACATTGCCATTAGCATTAAGGTGCTCATTTTGGTGCCTGGGAAATCTGCCATGTGTATTTTGCCTGTCATATTTTATTCTTTCTGCTGTATCCTTGATGCTGTCTGTACAAGAGATGTATCAATCAATGGATGGAGCTCTGGAAATGCTTACTCATCTATACCAAGAAATGTGGAAGACAGTTATTTGGCCACTAAGCTGGAAGAGATCCATATTCATGCCCATTCCAAAGAAAGGTGATCCAACAGAATATGGACATTATCAAACAGTATTTTGCTGAAGATAATACAAAAATAGTTGCAGCAGTACATTTATCGGGAACTGCCAATGTCATTGCTGATATCAGATGGATCTTGGCTGAAAGTAGAGAATACCAGACAGACATTTACTTGTATTTCATTGAAAATGCAAAGACATTCACCTATGTGGATAACAAACAATAGATAACGATATGAGTAATGGGAATTGCAGAAGAATTCATTGTGCTCATGTGGAACCTGTACATCCAGAAGCAGTTGTCTGAATAAAACAAGGGGATACTGTGTGATTTGAAATCAGGAAAAGTGCACCAGGATTGTATTTTTTAACCATACATAATCTGTATGCTGCAAAAAATCCAAGAAACTGGACTGTATGAAAAAAAACCTCAGCATCAGAATTGAAGACATAACAGATGACACAATCTTGCTTGCTGAAAGGGAATAGGACTTGAAGCACTTGGTTATGAAAAACAAAGACTACAGTACTCAGTATATATCTTAGCAGATTATATCTTAGCATAAAGAGAACAGAAATTCTCACAACTAGACCAATAAGCAATATCTTGACAAATTGAAAAAAAGATCAAAGTCGAGGATTACTTTTACTTGGATCTATAATCAATCCCCACGAAAGCAACAGTCAGAAAATCAAACAGTGGATTGCAGTGAACAAATCTGCCGCAAGATATCTCTTTGGGGCATTACAAAAGCAAAGATGACTCTCTCCTCCATCTCTGACACTGTGGGAACAGCAGGCGTTGGTGCAGACTGGCTAAGTCCAAGAACCACACCATGCAGAACCAGTGCCAGAAACGGCACAGAAACTGCATCAAGAAACCCTGATCACAATGATACGAATCACTCAAAGGGGTTGACCCCAAATTCCCGAAGAGCATGCAATTTGCCAAGAAGCACAACAAGAAAGGCCTGAAGAAAATGCAGGCCAACAATGCCAAGGTCGCAGCTGCTTGTGCTGAGGCTATCAAGGATCTTGGGAAACCCACGGAGGTAAAAGCTAAGATCCCAATGGGTGTCAACTGCAAGCTCAATCAACTGGCCTACATTGCCCAGTCTTGGCAAGCAGGCTGGGGCACATATTGCCAAAGGTCTGAGGTCCTACCAGCCCAAGGCCAAGACCTAAAGCAAGGCTGATGCTCCAGGCGAGGCCTCAACTCTAGCTCCCAAAGTGCCCAGGCCCCAGTTCAAGCTTCCAAAGGTGCCCAGTCTCCTACAAAATGGAGCTCTCCATCTGAGGATGAGAGGGACTGGTGTGAGGCTTCCATCTGCATGGTGCTGGTGCCCTGTGCTGTTTGTACAAATAAATCCAGGTGGTGCTATCAAAAAAAAGCAAAGATGTCATTTTGAAGACTAAGATGAACCTGACTCAAGCCACTGGTGTTTTCATTCACCTCATTTTAAATTCACCTGGCATTTTAAAGCCAGACAGTGAACAATGAAAACTACAGAAGTGATGCCTTTGCACTGTGGTGTTGGGAAACTTATTAACTATACTGTGGGTTACCAGAACAAACGACTCTGTCTTAGAAGTAGTTCAGTTGAAATTCTCTTTAAAAGTGAGCATGGGTAGAATTTGTTTCACATATTTTGGACATGGCAAAAGGAGGACCAATTCCTATAGAAGGACATCATGCTTGGTAAAGTAGAGGGTCAGCAAAAAAAAGGAAGATGCTTAACGGGATGGATATGACACAGTGGCTACAATAATTGGATCAAACGTAAGAATGGTGCAAGAGTGGGGAAGGTTTCATTTTATTGTACAAACGGTCCCTATGACTCAGAATCAACTCCACGGCCCTTAACAGAAACATAGGCGTTTTCTATTTGATCCTCAAATAGAGTTTATTAGTGTTAGTTTGTTATATCTGTTATTATTTGTATTATCTGTACTTTATGGTTGCAGAAAGTGAAGCAAAAACACAGGAATGTTATGTGGTTTCCCAGAACTCTTGAAACTAAAATGTAGGGAAGCTAGTTGTCCAGGAAGATGTATCTGAAGCTTTGGGTTAGTGTGTGTGTGTGTGTGTGTGTGTGTGTGTGTGTGTGTGTGTGTGTGTGTGTGTGAGAGAGAGAGAGAGAGAGATACAACCAATGCCATCTGCAGAGGCAGTGAATTATTTGACGTGGCTCTTCTAGCACAAGTCTCTTACTAAACAACCTTTTCCTGCATCAGTCTGGTAGAAGGTGGGGGAAGTTACTGATAGGATGCACCTGTGAGTAATTGTGCCCAGTAGTCCCTGCAGTACCATCCTGCTGCATATAAAATAAGCCCTTTGAGAAGCAGGAGGAGGGATCTCATTATCTGAAAGAGCCAGGAGTAGAACTCGTCCTCTGCAATGAACTTCTTGGATTCAGAAGATGGCTGTAATATCAGAGCTGCAGCATGGATTTAGTAAAGCGAAGTGCATTTTGCAGCAGTCGAGCTTGTGGAGTGAGGGTACTTCAGGACACTTAGTGAGCTAGGTTTGCTGACCCACAGAGCTTGAGGTGAATACCTTTGGGTTCAGTCCCACAGCAAAGTGGTATGCCCCTTTGGGTATTTATTAGGGAACCCGAAGGAACTTTGTAACATGTCTTGAGCATTTCTCACTGGCATTACTAATTCATAACTTCCTTAATAAAATCACAAGTTGTCTGTATGAGTTCTGTGTCGTCATATCAATGGATATTAGAACCCAGAGAGGTAAAATAGAGAATACTACTTAAGACCACACACCATCTGAAGTTAGTTCTAACGTAGAGTGATGGTATAGGACAGAATAGAACTGCCCCTTTGGGTTTCCAAGGCTGTAAAGGTTCATCTTTCGCCTGACCTTTTCAAACTGCTGACCTTGCAGTTAGCAGACCAACACATAACCCAGCACATCACAGGGACATCTCTTCATTCTCTACAATCAGATAGCCTGTGTTTAAGGAATGCCTCGGCTACTTATTAGCAAGACAAGTTAGTCGCTCTGGACTTAAGTTTTTCAGCTATAAAATGAACCTCTCATACTTTGTGGGACAGTTAAATTAGTTACTATGTGTCTTGCATGCTGTGGCATGCTCTGAACTCCATGATGCCTATTGCTTCTCACCACTGTAACCCTAAATATTTTTAAATCCTGCTTGGCTTACTCTTCTATCAAATCTATTAATACTAAGTTTCCTAATAGTGAGCTCCAGTAATATTTAGGATCATCATGTGATTTATTGGAATATTTTAAAATATTACTACTTATGTGTATGCTTTAAGGAGCCCTGGAGATGCAGTGGGCTAAAGGTTGGGCTTCTAGCCTCAAGGTCAACAATTTAAGCCTCCCAGTTGCTCCATGGAGAAAGATGACACTGCAACGATTTACAGTTTGAAGGGAGATGTTGGGACAGTGTAAGACATGTCAAAATAATAATATTTATAAATTATCAAGGGTTCATGGCAGAGGAGCGAGGGGGGAAATGAGCTGATATCAAGTAGAAAGCAAAAATTCTGAGGATGATAGCAACAAATGTACAAATGTGCTAGACACAAGGGATGGATATATGGATTGTGCTAAAGAGTTGTACGAGCCCTCAGTAAAATGATTTTAAAAAAAGAGAGTTTCAGAACCTCTGTGGAGCAGTTCTTAAGGTTGCTATGTCAGAATCAACTCAGTGGCAGTGGATTTGGTTCCCTTTTTTTGAGAGGGTTTTGGTGCTTGGCAGCTAAGCAAAGGTCTGGGGTTTAAGCCCACCAGCAGCTCCATGGGAAACAACACCAATGCTTATACTTTACTTTAAAATAAACCAAATAACATCTCTTTAACAACTGTAGTGTAATTTACAAATACAATTTGTATAATGAGAAAACACTCTATAAAGGTCATTTCATCCAGTGATTTTAAAATTGTCTTCTGGGGATTATTAGATTCCAAACCTCTACAGGGAAGGGAGCACATGAAGACAAAGCTATTTCCTTAGTAATATTAAGGCTTTACTTATCCTTTTTATTGGCAGTGTTAGAAAACCAATATATCTGCCGGCACCTTTAGACGAATCAGGACCGTGGCACCAAACTATCTTACTGGCCATTGCATTCATCACTGCTCATTACTTGTATGTTTACAGAAACCAATTCCACTTTAAAATGTCTTTAATGAAGCATTCAAAAATATAAAATTTTTCCCACCCTATGTACACATCTTTTTAATATCTTGTGTGACAAACTGAATTTAAGTGTAAGAGTACAAATACCTCACTGTTAAGAGTTTCATATTACACATTGCAACTAACTTTTAAGAAACTATCACTTGTATTTTCATAGAGTGTCAAAGATGGAAGTCAAAATTTTCTGATAAGACTTTTAAAATACTTTCTCCCATTTTTAGCTATACAAAAAGCCAGATTTTCTTCACATACTTCAACCAAAAGGACATATTGCAAAAGATTGAATGCAATGAGATTCCAGTTGTTTTCTATTAAACCAAGACAGTGAAAAGATTTGTAAACATGTAAAACAATGTTATTTGCCTCAATTTTTTGAAAATACAATTATTTTTCATTCTAAAATGTTATGTATGTTTAATGTTTTAAATGGATATTTTAAAGATTTGTTTTAATTTTAGGTTGGTAAATAGCAATATATATACACTATACATAGATATATAAACAAAAGATCTTTGTAATTGTTAGTAATGTTTAAGAAGTATAAAAGGAGTCTATGACCAAAAATTCAAAGAATTATTAAACTTGTCTATCTTCTTGACTCCTCTAAGCAAGATTGTATTTGCCTGACTTCACCATGTGGTTATCATTTTATTGACTAAATTTTAGACACCTACAAAAAATGATTTTATATTCTCCTTTAGTTACTATTTTGAACTATTATGATTCTACCCTTTTACATTATATTTAACTTTCAACATATGGCTTACATTCGGGTATTTTCTTTTTCTTAATTATTTGGAGATTGATAGCTCTTAATTTTTTGTTAAAGCCTTAAACTATAATAATAGAAATTATCTTTTTGCTCTGCCATTCTCAATACACAGCTCTAATATCTTTAGTCTCTGCATTCTTATGTGTGTCTTTTATTTTATTTAGACCAGTGCAAAATCATCAGACATCAAGTTACTATTAGCATTAAGTACATAGAAGCCCTATTTTATTATTTGTGCTTTAGACGGCTCCAAATATTTCAGTGCATTTAACCTTGCTCAATTTTCTAACCAGCTGTTGGTCATTATTTCCTTATAATTACCTCTTTTAATATGGAATGTCTGCTTGCCATCTTTTGTGTAGACCCTGGCTCACGTTGGCTAGAATCATAATGTGACATATACCCACTGCTGCCAAGTCAATTCCTAGGGTTTCTGAGATGGAAGCAGACACCACCATTTTTCTGGTGGATTTGAATCAAGTACTTAATTATGGCATGTCCAAATAGTTACTGCTTAATGTACCAAAGAGGCCATGGACTTTGTTGTCAGTCTGTTCTAGTTTAGATGTGTAATTCATTAACTGTATCTCCCTGCAAAGTATGGTAACTTTTTGTTTTAATCTCTTGTACAAGGGTTATATATATATTTTTTATTTTTACAGAATCATTACCTTTTGCTTCTTTGAAAATAGTAAGACGAGTGTTGTGCATAAATGAAATATAAAATCTTTTTTTAAAGCATGTCAATGATAAGATATAATACTATCAAGACCTGTAGCTTTGAGGATTCGTTAAAATAGTTTTTAATTATTGATTTGTTTTTTGACTTGTAGATTTCAGAAATGATTAAATTATTTTAAGTAGATTAAAATGCTGGCCCATTCCTTGTCCCCTTACCTCATATCTTACATGTAAACACCATTAGGTCAAGGACTTAACCCTTAGTTTTCATCACTGTATCCCTAACTCCTGGAATAGTAGCTGAAAAATAATGGATTCCTAGCAAATATGAATTGAATGAAACAAAGATCTGAAAGTTTATACATATGTTAATGACTGGGAAAATAACGTATTATTCCAAGAAATTGAGTCCTGGGAGAGGCAACTGATAGTTCAGAAGATTATTTGAGTATGTGATAACAGTAGAATATGCTTGAGGAAGAGGCCTTGAGTTTGGGTGGATTGGACCTGTTGCACTGAGGGTTCCCAACAAATGGTCACCTAGGAGCAACATATATTTGCTGTTTTCACACTTTTTCTGCCTTTATGTAACATGTTAGTCTACTGGGCATGGTTCTGCCTTCGTAAATGAGTGTTACCTATTGCTATATATCCAGCCATCATGGCATGTGTAACTGGTGTCCATTCACCCACATTTTAAGACATATGAGTTAACAGTTCATGCATTAGAGCTAACAAGAAGGTCTACATATGTAAAAAACCCTTTGCTCTACAGTTCTTTACCATTGATTAAAATAACATTATTGTCAATTTAATTACCTCAAGCTCTGTGGCGATGATTTAAGATGTAGTACAATAAAATGACAGTGATATTTCTAAAAGTGAACCAGAGATTTGGAGAGACCATATTTATATGAATGAGTTTTGAGCTCTTACTTGATCATAGTCTTAATAAAAGAATAATTAGTTCTTATGACATGGCCCTGCCTGTTACTCATCCTCATAAGGAGTTCAGTGAAAACATGGGTCCCATAGCAAAGTTTGGTGAAGAAATCAGATGGTGCCTGGCTATCATGAAAAATGGCATCTAGAGTCTTAAAGGCTTATCTCAAAATAAACAACCATCTAGGAATGGAGTAAGTTAAGTCCACACAGAAGATGCATGCCAGGTTGTTTGATGATCCAGGGATTGTAAATAAGATCCAAACCCAGAGGAAGGAATGGTACCAGTGCCTAAATTCTAAACACCTGAAGGTATAGATGATAGTAGTGGTAGCCCTGAATCCATAGTAACAGCCCTAATTTCAGACAAAGAGCATTGTAAAGTGGATTTTAGCATCTGTACTTAAGCTGAAACAAAATACCTTGTCATTTGATTTCCATTTGGACACATTGTGAATTTATTCTAAATTTTTTATATTCTCTTCTTTCTCTTAGATTGAGGATTTCTCTGTTTTATATGGTGATTGTTGATGGGTCCTTGTTTGTTGTTTACCTTTTTTTATATTTTTATCTATATAGGGAAACTCAGATGGGAAGGAAAAGTTCCAAAGTTGATTGCACCCTTGATGTGATTGAACTACTTAAGTGTTATTGCTCAATAAATTTTTAAATTAATTTTTTTTAAAAAGAAGTCCAATGAGAGGGCAGACAGGTTGTTAGAGCATTAAGAGTAATTAAAAATGTACAAATGAAAACTTTGAGGGAAGCCATCCCGTTGCCATAATTGCCTATGATTTGGATTCTGAAAATACATTACAATTTACAAAGTGTATTCACAGAAATCTTTAAAAGATAAATGGCTTTGAGAGTGCATGAGCTCTCTGAAAGAAGGCAATGTGTATGGAGAAGAA
Source organism: Echinops telfairi (assembly GCF_000313985.2). Classification (NCBI taxonomy): domain Eukaryota; kingdom Metazoa; phylum Chordata; class Mammalia; order Afrosoricida; family Tenrecidae; genus Echinops; species Echinops telfairi. The sequence continues at coordinate 58,415,785 of NW_022103920.1, forward strand.
AATGGGGCCAAGAGGAGAACTTTGCTCCCAGAAAGAAAATAGGTAGGGAAGTCCTTGCTTTTATCATGACCGAGAGAAGGGCTAAAATAAGGTTTAGAGGGTTGTGCAGTTTGGAAGCCAAGCTATAGAAAGGTCAAAATGTAGATGAACTGTTAGCAATTGAAGAGTGAAGAAAAATTAAGGAAGATAAGGGATCACAAAATTCCTAGTGCTATTCCAGACTGCAGTTTTACTAACGTGGTAAGAATGGGGTCATACTGAAGAAGAGAATAAAGGTAGAAGAAATAGAGGTAGCATTTGTAAATTGACCATTTGAGAATTAATAGGAGAAGAACAGAAAAACAGATGGCTCCTGGATGGGCTACGATGGATCAGATGAAAGGGGTGTTTTGTTTTTTCCCTAGGTTAATGTTTTTCTTTTTCTACCTTCTTGCCAATGATCTTTTTACCCTTGTCCCAGAATTAACCGTATGTGCAATTAAGTTCCATTGTAAAAACCAGTCCCAGTATTGATGTATTCTTATAACTACAGCCCTTGTAGCTCAAGGACTAAATACTCAGCTGCAAATCAGTTTGAACCCACCGGCTGCTCCACAGGAGAAAGATGTCCACTTCCATAAAGATTACAGGCTTGGAATCCTATGGTGCCACTCTACCCTATCCTATGAGTTACTGTGAGTCAGAGTTGAGTGTGGGTTTGATTTTTGTTCTAGTTACAGAAAGGGGCTTATCGTTCCTCTCCTCAGAAGAATTTATTTCAGAGGACAGCACTGAAGCTGCAGCTCCAGGAGAGGGACATATCTGATCAGAGCATACCGGAGCAAATGAAGAGGGAAGAAGACAGTGGAGCACATCCTGGCCCACCAATCCTTGAGGATGATATTCCCGCTCAGAGAAGCCAATCCAAAGAGAAGAGCATATGGCCAGCCCCACTATGAGACACGGTACCCCTCACTAACCCATAGCCCTACAGGGGACAACACTGGAGACACAATGTAGAAATTCCGCCCGATCTGATCCCACCACACAGAGGTAAAACCCTAAGGGCATGCTACAGAACAGCAAGGGGAACAGCAATGAAATCTGCAGGGCATACCAAAAATAGACTTTGGGGCCAGGGCGTGGCACCACATCAGACTAAACCGGAAAACACTCTTAAAGGCCAACAAACAGTCCTTGAACTAACTACAAGCTTTTCTTTCTTGTTGTTGTATTTTGTTTTGTTTTGTTGTCATTGGCTTGTTGTCGTTGTTTTGTTTTCTTTTGTTGCTTGGTTTTGCTCTGTCTTGTTTTTGTGCATGTTATTATATCCGCAGGTCTAGCTAAATAGGCTGGATGAGCAATTTGGAGGAGAAAACAACGGGACCGGCAGTTCCTGGGGGACAGTTCCGGGGGAGAGGGGGAAGTGAGGGGAAAGAAAGTGGTGTTAACAAACCCAGGGACAAGGGAACAACAAGTGATCCAAATCTGTGGTGAGGAGGGTGTAGGAGGCCTGGTAGG
>NW_022103920.1:58417909-58471995 GCF_000313985.2 Echinops telfairi
CAGCTATCAAAAGATATAGCATCTGGGGTCTTAAAGGCTTGAAGGTAAACAAGCAGCCATCTAGCTGAGAAGCAACAAAACCCACATGGAAGAAACACTCCAGGCTGTGTGATCACAAGGTGTCAAAGGGATCAGATATCAGGCATCATCAGAACAGAAAATATCATTGTGAATGAGGGGGGGATTGTGGAGTGAAGACCAAAGCCCATCTGTAGGCAATTGGACATCCCCTTATGGAAGGGTCACAGTGAGGAGACAGGCCAGTCTGGGTGCAGCATAGCAATGATGAAACATACAACTTTCCTCTAGTTCCTAAGTGCTTCTTTCCCCCCACTATCATGATCCCAATTCTACCTTACAAATCTGGCTAGACCAGAGGATGTACACTGGCACAGATAGGAACTGGAAACACAGGGAATCCAAGATGGATTATCCCTTCAAGACCAGTGGTGAGAGTGGCGGTTCCGAGAGGGTGGAGGGAGGGTGGGGTGGAAAGGGGACACCGATTACAAGGATCTACATATAACCTCTCCCTGGGTGATGGACAACAGAAAGTGGGTGAAGGGAGATGTCGGACAGTGTAAGATATGACAAAATAATTTATAAATTATCAAGGGTTCATGAAGGAGCGGGGAAGGAGGGGGAATAATGAGGAGCCGATGCCAGGGGCTTAAGTGGAGAGCAAGTGTTTTGAGGATGATGAAGACAATGAATGTACAAATGTGCTTTACACAATTGATGTATGTATGGATTGTGATAAGAGTTGTATGAACCCCTAATAAAAGGATTAAAAAAAACATATACCAAAAAGTGTTTATTGTTCCACTGATTACGTAAATAAGAACAATAAAAGAGGTACACAAAACTAGATTATTTCTTATAATAGTTGTAAAATATTATTGAAAAAGTATTAAATAATACCTGACCCAAAAACAACTAAACTGTTATTTATGGTATTTCCATATTGTTTTTCAATTGGCATCCTTACTGGCAATTGTTTGTTTACTGAAATACCAAATGCATGGATATAAAAATGTAGTATTTCATCAAAAGTTTAATAATTTTATGAGATGAATAAATACATATTACAAGAATGAAAGAAGGAGCTTATCTAAAACATACATCATTTATATATTTCCCATTCCATTTAGATATTTATGTAAATTAGGGAAAATCTACATGGAATTTAAACAAGAGAAACTACTAATGTATAACAATAAAATTAGAATACACAATTGCATAGATAGTTTTAACATAACATGTTTATGCAAATATCGTACTGTGTCTAATGAGAATAATTTCTGTGTAAATATGTACCAAGAAGCAGTTTTAACTCCAGAATAATAACTGTGTTTGGTTTGATCATTTAGGGCCTGGCAGATTAGAGATGAGAACATTTGAAAAGCGGCTCGCATTCCTTCTCTGTGTTGGAAAGGTCTAGGGAAGCTGCATATCCGAGAAGAGCTATCCTTCCATACTGACTAACAGCCCTCCCAATTTGTGTTTAACTCTACTATAAAACCTGAGGTTTCCTGAACAAGCTCAAAGAGAAAATAACTACATTGGAAATCAGTAGAGAAAAGGCTAGGTCAATGTGACTATACAGAATTTTATACAATCTGATAAATTTTAATGATCTTCTAAATTATAATAATGCCTTGAAAATCAATAGCATTTTCTTTGAAGAAATGCTCAGATTTTTAGAGTATGGTTTTACTTTTAGTCTGCTATTATCAATTGTGACAATTCAACTATTATAAATATAAGGAAATATGAATGAGAATTTTTAAAATCTATTATATACAATATTACAGTTATGGATTGAGTTGTGTGCCCCAAAAAAGAGCCCCAGTGTCAGTGGTTAAGCTAGCACTGCTAACCAAAAATTCAGTGGTTTGAACCCACCAAATGCTCTGCAGGAAAAAGATGTGGCAGCATTGTAAATTCTGTGGGGCTGTTCTGTCCCAGAAAGTTGCTATGAGTCAGAATTGTCATGAATGCAATGGGTTTGGTTTGGGGTAGCATAACTCACAATCCTCTGGGCACATGGATAGAACCTGGAAGGGAAGCATAGGTTATATTCTATCTTTTTTGAGATATAAAAGACTAGCTTGGGTAAGTTAATGAAGCAGAGATGGAGGGAGATAGGCGCCAGGCCACATGAAATCAAGGAACCAAGAAACAAAAGTGGAAAAGTGACAAGGACTTTCCTTCAGAGCCAGCAATGAGAGAAAGCTTTTCCTTGGAGCCAGTGTTCTGAATTCAGACTTGTAGCCTCCTAAACTCTGAGAAAATAAACTTGTTTGTTAAGGCCAACCATTTGTAGTATTTGTATTATGACAGCACTAGCATTGGGCTGCTAATGGAAGGCTGACATTGAAACCCACCAGCTGTTCCACAGGAGAAAAATGAAGCTGTCTGCTTCTGTAAAGACTCTGCAGCCTTAAGGAGCAGTTCTTCTCTGTCCTGAAGGTCTTCTGTGAGTAGGAATTAATACAATTGGAGTGACTTTGTTTGATATATAGCTCTGACAAAGTCAATGCCATTGCAACAAATTTTAATGAAAAGATAATGAGATTTTTTCCCAGGAAATTTTGAGGCCCCCTCATATATATACAAACAAAAATTACTCAAAATCTTTCTTGCTATAAATAATTAGAAGTATTCCATGCTCCCTTCTAGGTTATATCCATAGCTATCCAGAGGATTGTGGGGGGAAAAGATGAAGTCATGTTCTCATTTTCATTTAGCTATAAGCTTTTTGCAGACTTTTAAAATAGGACTAAGTTTCTGTTGTGTTGATGTAGGTTTGCCATAGCTTATATTCCTCATTTCTCCTATGTGGAGCCTTAGTGGTACAGTGAGTTAAGCACTGGGCTGCTAACTTCAAGGTCACTCAATTTCAAGGTCACCAGTTAGAACTTGGAGAAAGATGAGGCCATCTGCTTCTGTAAAGATAAAAACTAGACAGCCGCAAACCTCATAGAGCAGTTCCTCTTTGCTGTGGGTTTCTATAGAGTTGCTATAATTTGGATGGATGGGAATGCATTGGGAAAAAAAACCTTATTAAATATTTCTAAGTAGATTCCAAGTTTTTCTATTAAAAATAGCAATGGAAATTAAATGTTGTTGCTCTTACAGATTTTTCTTGTAAGCCCTCCCCCCTTACCACCAAAGTATCTAAACAAAAATAGTTAATAAGGTCTGTTTAACCTGCCCAAACTCACTCAGAAAGTGATAGAACATGGATGAAAACCTGGCAGCCTTGGACTAGATGCTATGTTCTTGATCAGTATATTGCTCTATCTGTAGAGTACTGGCTTGAGAGAACCTCTATCCCATATATTCCCAAACTTTCAGAAGAAAAAAAACGACAGTGTTTCCCTGACAATTAAAAGCTCTTGCACTATAGTCCATAATCCAAGATGAAGTGTAGTTAGATTGCTGCCCTCCTGAATCATCCCACCCCTCACCTGCCCCACCAGGGGGTGGTATTGCCTGTTTTAGGAAATCACCACTTTATCCTGTGTCACTCATCAAAAGCATGAAAGTTTAATATGCATTCAAGTCTTTTATCAAAATAGGATCTGTTTTTGCCTAACACTATGTTGGTGTTCCAGAAAGAACAGGTTATACATTCTGCTTCTAAACTAGGTAGGGGAAGGAAACATGTAAGAAAGTAACTATAGTAGAATATAATGAGTTATATTCTAAGTATTCACTTAGCGTACTAAGTGAAAACAAAGAAGAGAATGCCCCACTGAACTGGGAAAGGAGGCTTTATGCAAACCGGCAGTGTAATAGTGGCAAATGGTCTCTAACTTCAGGGGAATAAGCAGCAGCAGCAGCAGCAGCACAAAGCGTTCCTCTGAAGTAAAGGTCAGACATACCTCCACTCCAACCCTTTTACCATTTCTGACACCAGTATGTCTCTCTCACAGCATCTGTACTCTTCTGCTGGGTTCATTTGTTACAATTGCTGTGCAGATCTCAAAGAACATATTCATGATATGGGTTTATTAGAGAGGTAGCAAACAACTTGCTCATGGCCCGAGTACAGCTGAACTGATATATCCACACTGTCTTCAGTGTTAAAGCTCTCTGTTGTTCTGTCTCAGATCTTAGTACAGGATCAAAAAGATGCATCCTGCTCCCTCCTTTTCCTGTTAGTTGCAGGGCCCCCTCAACCTATGTGGAACTGGCTCTTTTAAGTCTAGCAGGATTACAAAACGGACCCATCCTCATAAGTAAGGTACAGTCACTTTGTTTGCATAACAACTTGACCAATCCCTGTAGGGGTTTTATGGGCCTTGTTTACATACTAAATAAGCAATCCTGCAAGGCTCAGTAAATAATCTTAGGACTATAAACCTAGAAACAGAAAGTCCACATATAAACAGAAACACATTGTCCTGGAAGCTTCTAAACAGGATTGCGTTTGCTTAACTGTTCTGAGTCAATTTCAGGGACACCAGGTAGCAAAACCAGCAGTGGAGAAACCTACACATGTATTGTAGGAAGTGAGGTGTCAGAAAGCCATAACAACTATGAAGGATTGTAGGGAAATTATGCATGGTTAGGTTTCTGAGCAAGTCATACAGAAAATTGGGACGTGTGCTAGCAGACCAAATTATGGATGTTAGATTCTGGCTAAACAGATTGAGCACTCTGGAGAATGTCCTAGATGTGTGTGCTTGCAGTTGGGGTGGGTGGTGGTGCATGAGAGAGATTTCTTTAGATTTGATAACTCATGTCTTTCTCCTTGTAACATGTTTTATGTTCTTCAGGGTAGGAACCAGAGCCTTTCCCAAAGAGGGTTTACTCAGTGATAAATTCCCCTGCCTCTCCACAGAAAAGGTTGTCTGCTGCTATGTGACTTCCCAGATTCTTATTTTCAGGGTTCCTTGCTGTATGCATTCACTATCCCTGCTGTAACAAACTTGGCACTTAAAACAACATAAGTATATTATTTTACAATTCTGTGGGCCAGAAGACCAAAATTGGGTTTTACTTGCTAAAGTCAAGTTCTCAGAAATGTGTTATTTCTGGAAGTTCTGGAGGTGAATCTGTTCCCTTGCTGTTTCTAAGTTTAGAAGCCACCTGCATTCTTGATTTATGTCCCCTCCTTCCATTTTCAAAGCCAGGAATGTTGCATCTTCTAGTCTCTCTCTGACCATGGCATTTAGATAAGGACTTGTGATTACAGTGGGCCCACTATGATAATCCAGGATAATCTCTCCAGGTTACATCTTTAACTTAGTCACATCTGCAGAATTTCTGTTGCCAAATCATATATTATATTCATAGGTTCTTGGAACTAGGAAGCCATTCTTTTTTCTACCACATTAGCTTACAGTGAAGATTCCAGTATCTACAGACTGACATCTATTATAGTTCTGATTGTATTGTCCCAATGGAATATGAGGAGCTGACATGATTATTATAATTCACTCACTCACTGCTATCCATTTGATGCTGACTCATAGTGACTCTATAGGATAGGATAGAACTGCCCTTATGTGTTTATGAAACTGTAACTGTTTAATTTCTATCTGGATCTTGTAGATTTCAGTCCAACACATAACCACCATGCCTAAGTAATAGTATTTTATCTATCCCTACTCCAGGGATGATATACCTACTCTCAGCACAATTCAAATTTTGACAGGTTATACTGATAAGATTATCTAGGGTCTTGAATGGTAAGAATAAGAAAGATCCAGAGTTGTTCCAACAATTGTCCCAAACTTGCTACTACTGTAGACTAGACGCTTAGCTTTTTTCTCATACTAGTTTTCCAGCTTGTCTGACTCATTCAAATAGAAAAGCCTATGTGAATTTCTTTTGGGTCAGAACCAAGTGTCCTAAGCAAACATCCTAAATATAACAATGTGACATGTAGGATTTAGGATGTACTTCAGCTCTCTTGTGTTGTGGTAGACTTGGACATAGGAATCCTATTGACCTCTCACCCTTCCTCAGTAAGTTTAGGCACTCAATTTCAAAGTTGGGTTCAGACTTTTAAGCTCATTTCATAGTGTATTTATTGTATGTCATCTAGTATAGGTTAATCATGTGTAGCAGGTCTTTTCAACCCATTTTCATTAGCCTAGTATAGCCACTGAATTGGCTGTTATCAATCCTATGGGCCTAGTTCATGTTAAGCCCTGGTGGGATAGTGGTTACCCATTGGGCTGCTAAACGAAAGATCAGCAGTTCATTTAACCACCAGCCACCCCACAGGAGAAAAATGAGGCTTTCTACTCTTGTACAGAGTTAGTCTTGGAAACCCACAGGGATAGTTCTACCCTAAACTATAAGATCTGTGTTAGTCAGAAATGACTTGATGGGGGTGAGTTTGGTTTGACTTTTTGAAGCATAACCCTCAGATGTAGGTTTGATTATAGTTGTGGCAGTTCACCTAGACTTATCTTTGTCAAAGATTCCCATTATGGAATTAGTCTTCTGAAATGAATCACAACTTATTCTCCTTGAAGTATTATCTGCATAAATTGCCTGCCAATAGAAAATTTTCTCTTAGATTTAAAATTTAGTGCCAAGCGTATGCATTATTTACTGTCCTTATCTTGCCTCCATCCTTATATACATATTATACAAGAGAAATAGGCAAAACAGTAAAGAAAAATGAAACCAGTGGGAATAGGATGTTTAATGACATTTATGTATTGTCATATTAGTCTATAAATTGTCTCTTGCCTTTCCTTTCTGTCCTATTCCTTTCCTTCTCCTTTTCTTTGCCTTCTTCCTCTTTTTTCCCTTTCCGTCATTTGGCTTTCCCGCTCTTAACTTTTTTCCTTCCCTACTCGTCTTTTTTATTGCAAGTTTATTTTTTGAGTTTTACTGTTATAGAAAGGAGCCCTGATGGCACAGTGGTTAAACACTTGACTACAAACCGATAGATTGCCAATTTGAACCTACCAGCAACTGTAAGGCAGAAAAAAATCTCCTCCTGTAGAGATTGTTGTGTGCTGTTGTATCAATTCCAACTCATAGCAACCCTCTTGAGCAGAAATGAAATGCCTTATAGCGTTTCCTAGGCTGTCAATCTTTATGGGCATTTTAAAACTGTAAGAATAGGTAATCCAGCCTGTTGTGAAGTATATACTTGAGTAATCAGTTTAGAAATAAAGCTCAAATTTTAAATTAGTTTTTCATTTGTGTATTAATATTGGTAAGATAGGAGAAAAAACAAAAATAAACTGGTTGTCATTCTTTTTTTCCCCATTAACATTTTATGAGCTCTGGAGCATAGTGATGCTAACTGCTAGGCCAATAGTTTGAAACCACCAGATGCTCCTTTAGAGAAAGATGAATTTTTCTATTCCCATAAAGAGTTACAGTCCTGTAAACTCACAGGGGCAGTTCTGTTCGGTCCTTATAGGGTCACTAGGAGTCCACATGGACTTGATGGCAATGAGTGAGATAGCGTTTCCTAGGCTGTAAATCTTTTTTTTTTAATCATTTTACTGGGGGGGCTCATATAACTCTTACCACAATCCATACGGACATTCATTGTGTCAAGCACATTTGTACATTTGTTGCCATCATCCTCAAAACATTTGCTTTCACCCTTACACGATTGCTGAAGACAAAGCGGGTGCATAAGCAAATGCAGTGAAGAAAGCTGATGGTGCCCGGCTACCAAAAGATATAGAATCTGGAGTCCTATAGGCTGGAAGATAAACAAGTGGCCATCTAACTGAGAAACAACAAAGCCCACATGGAAGAAGCACACCAGCCTGTGAGATCACAAGGCGTCAAAGGGATCAGGTACCAGGCATCAAAGGCAAAAAAAACTCATAGCATTGTGAATGAGGGGGAGTGCGGAGTGGGGACCCAAGGCCCATCTGTGGGAAATTGGACATCCCCTTGCAGAGGGGCTGCGGGGAGGAGACAAACCAGTCAGGGTACAGTGTAGCAGTGATGAAACATACAATTTTCCTCTAGTTCTAGAATGCTTCCTTCCCCCCACTATCATGATCCCAATTCTACCTTACAAATCTGGCTGGACCAGAAGATGTACACTGGTACAGATAGGAACTGGTAACAGGGAATCCAGGACAGATGAACCCTTCAGGACCAGTGGTTTGAGTGGCGATACCGGGAGGGTGGAGGGAAGGTGAGGGAGAAAGGGGGAACAGATTACATGGATCTACAAATAACCTCCTGCCTGGGGAACAGACATTGGAGAAGTGGGTGAAGGGATACATTGGATGGTGTAAGATAGGACAAAATAATAATTATCAAGGGTTCATGGGGGAGGGGGAAGCAGGGAGGGAAGGGAAAAAATGAGCTGATACCAAGGTCTCAAGTAGAAAGCAAATGTTTTGAGAATGATGAGGGAAACAACTGTACAAAAGTGCTTGACACAATGGATGGATGTATGGATTGTGATGAGAGTTGTGTGAGCCCCCAATAAAATGATTTTAAAAACCCAAAAAACATTTGCTTTCTACTCAAGCCCTTGGTATCAGCTCCTCATTTCCTCCCCCCACCTCCCTGAACCCTTGATAATTTAAAATTATTATTAATTTGTCAATGTGTCACACTGTCCGATGTCTCCCTTGACCCACTTTTCTTTGTCCGTCCCCCAGGGAGGGGGTTATATGTAGATCCTTGTAGTCGGTCCCCCTTTCTACCCCATCTTCCCTCCACCCTCCTGGTATCGCCACTTTCACCACTGGCCCTGAAGGGTTCGTTCATCTGTCCTGGGTTCTCTGTGTTTCCAGTTCCTATCTGTACCAGTGTACATCCTCTGGTCTAGCCGGATTAGTAAGGTAGAATTGCGATCATGATAGTGGAGGGAAAGAGGCATTTAGGAGCTAGAGGAAAGTTGTATGTTTCATTGTTGCTATACTGCACCCTGACTGGCTCGTCTCCTCCCTGCGACCCTTAAGTAAGCGGATGTCCAGTTTAGGCTGTAAATCTTTATCTGCATTTTTAAACTATAAGAATAATTTTAACTTGTTGTAAAGTAAATGCTTGGGTGATTAGTTTAGAAATAGAGCTAATCTTTTAAATTTGTTATATGTGTTTTTATTTTGTGTATTTGTCCTTTTCTTGCATTACCGTTTTAGGACTTTTCTTTTCGGTAGAGATGGAAATCCAAATAAACGGAATGTGCACAATGAGACATCTATGCATTTGCTGTGTATGGGACCTCAAATTATGATTTCTGAAGGAGCCTTTCATCCTCGCATAGCACGTCCCGCTGAAGATGATTACAGAAGAGCAGATTGTCTGCAGATGATTTTAAGATGGAAAGGAGCAAAACTTGACCAAGGCGAATATGAGAGAGCAGCTATTGATGCTGTTGATAATAAAAAAAATACACCCCTGCACTATGCTGCTGCCTCAGGGATGAGAACCTGTGTAGAGGTAACTTTGTTTTTTTATATTCTTCATGGTAAAATGTGTGCTTTGCTAATATGTACAAATCAGTCACTTTGTTTTGTTTGTCTTAACATTTAATTTAATCAGTATTCTCCCTTTTCTGGTCTTCTGAAAATTGGACTTCTCTGTAATAAAGTAACTCCTTTGTTTTAAGGAAAGAAGTGGAAAAATTTAATTTAAAAAAAAGATGAAAAAACAACTGAACAGTCAGTGTTGGGAATAAAATGAAATCAACACTAATTAAAATTGTGCTAATATCTCTTAAAATAATAATCAATTAAGACTATCATATTGAGAGTAATAGTTTTAGTTTTAATTGCTGATTTTTAATGACCAGTGAATAAAATTTATACATGTTAAAAATGGCAAATCTTGAGATGCTTAAAATTATATTTGTATTATGTACAGATGATCAGTTTCCTAAACAAAGACTAAATGTTAATGAATGTGTTTATTGGAATATTATTACAAATACTTACAATTTTAAAATGTCTATTTTTTCATAGTCTGCATTGAAGTGCTCCTAATTTGTAGTACATACAATATTTAAATTTCTCTCTTTATAGATATATTCTTTGTAGTATCATTACTATTATATACTATACATACAACAAAACTTTTCCTCAGCTATCAACAAACATGTCAAGTCAGACAGAACTCATAGAAATTGTTGAGGGTTTTTTTTTTAGGCATTTGTTTTGAATACATATATTTTAGTTTTCCTGGGAACTGTTATAGGTTAGATCACAGAGTTTCCTTGTTACCACAATGTACTCTACTATTGGAAAAACTTAAAATACTGATAAGAATATTTGCATATATGTAATGTATACTCACACTCACAAATGTACAGGGGACATCACAAAGCTTATGGATTGACACAGTGGCTGAAACAATGAGCTAAAACAATGATTGTAGGATGGCACAGGACTGGATATTTCTGTTTCAGAGAATTATGGAGTAGGGCAGCAAACATTTTCTTTAAAAGACCACACGTTTTAGCCTTTGTGGACCTGTGGTCTCTGTCACAACTACTTGCCTATAGCCTGAAAGCAGCCATAAGTGTATGTAAATAGATGAGTATAGCAATGTTCTAATAAAACTATGTTTGTGGGCACTGAAATACTGAGTTTTTAAATATTTTTGTGAAACATTCTTTTGACTTTTTTCAAAAATTTAAAAATGTGAAAACCATTTTTATCCATATGTCATACAGAAATGGGCGGCAGGCCAGATTTGAGTGACCTGTGAGTCTTAGTTTGCTGAGGGAGTCTTTCTTGATACCAAAGAATTCTGAGAGGAATATTGAGGTGCTTCTTCAGAATTTTATTTTAGGCACACAAAATAATATTACCAATGTATAACAAATTCTGTGAGATTTAGTTTTGCAAAAGACTTTAAAAAAAATACTAGCTGATGAATGCACAGCACACCAAAATAGACCTCCACTAAAGCAAGATCTTACAAGAATTGAATATTATAAATAATGCCTTTTCTTACGTGCTGAGTGTTTTTATTTTTCACTTTGCATTTAGGTGACTATGGAGAGGGATGATGGGTTAGGCCTATTAACAAAGTTCAATTCAAAAGTCCAGTGCTTCCCCATTCCCCTTGGTATACCTCTAGAACAAGCCTAGTCATTACATTTCACTGCATTAGTGATTCATTAAGGTGGAAACACTGGACACTAAAGGTTTGTTGCAGATGCAACATCACTTTCTGGAAAGCCTTTTTAAAAAATGAATGCCATCTTTGGTATTTTCTGTGCACCTCTGTCCTGTTTGCTAATTCCAAGCAGTAAATGTAGCTACTTAGTGTCAGCTCAGAGGCCACTAGAAAATCAAAGGTGTTAAGTCACACTTGCCTCTTTGCAGCCACAGGGCTTATTTGACACTTCAGCTGCCATCAGAGCACTTCACACCTCGTTGAAAAGCCATTAAAACCATTCACAGGATGATGGGGGGAGTGCGAGTGGAGACCCAAAGCCCATCAGTAGGCCACTGGAGATCCCCTTGCAGAGGGGTCTCAGGGAGGAGACTAGCCAGTCAGGGTGCGATGTAACAACGATGAGAAATACAACTTTCCTCTAGTTCCTAAATGTCTCCTCCCCGCTCCCACTACCATGACTCGAATTCGTCCTTGCAAGTCTGGCTAGACCAGAGCATGTACACTGGTACAGATAGGAACTGAAAATACAGGGAATCCAGGGCAGATTAACCCTACAGGACCAGTGGTGTGAGTGGTGAAACAGGGAGGGTAGAGGGAGAGTGGGTAGGAAAGAGGGAACCGATTACAAGGAATTATATGTGACCTCCTCCCTGGGGGACGGACAATAGAAAAATGGGTGAAGGGAGACATCGGACAGGGCAAGATATGACAAAATAGTAATTTATAGACTATCAGGGGCTCGTGAGGGAGGAGGGGAGCGGGGAGGGAGGGGAACAATGAGGACCTAATGTCGGGGGTTTAAGTGGAGAGAAAATGTTTTGAGAATGATGTACAAATGCGCTTTACACAATTGATGTGTGTATGGATTGTGATAAGAGTTGTATGAGCCCCTAATAAAATGTTTTAAAAAAAAAAAGAAACAAATCACAAATAAAGCCAATTTCTAAAAAAACAACAACAAAAAAAGCATTCACAGGTCAGTCAGAAGAGTTTTACCTAATTATATTGTGGTGTTAGCACCTGTAGTTTTTAAAAACTATGGAAAGAATACAACAATTGTAGTTCCAGTTCAAGGATTGAGTAGCTTTGTATATCTGGGCCTCAATTTTCTAATTTTTAGTCACGAGAGTTAAGACTTCATTATTGCCCCCAATAACTAGTTATCATGTTAAGATTGTATGCAGTGATTGCTAATGGCAATGACAGGAAGTCGAAATCACGTTAGATATTAATATATATAAATATATATATTTTTTAATCATTTTATTGGGGGCTCATACAACTCTTATCACCATCCATTGGGTCAAGCACATTTGTACATTTGTGCCATCATTTCAAAACATTTTCTTTCTACCTGAGACCTTGGCATCAGCTCCTTATTTTTTCCTCTCCCTCCCTTATGAACCCTTGATAATTTATAAAATTTTTTTCCATGTCTTACACTGACCGGTTTCCATTCACCCACTTTTTTGTTGTCCATCCCCTTGGGTTATATATAGATCCCCTTACCCTCCAGGTATCACTACCCTCAATTTCGGTCCTGAGAGGTTTATCTGTCCTGGATTCCCTGTGTTTCCAGTTCTTACCTATACCCATGTATATGCTCTTATCTAGCCAGATTTCTAAGGTAGAATTGGGATCACGATAGTGGTGGGGTGGGAGTGGGGCATTAAAGAACTAGAGGAAAGTTGTATGTTTCAGTGGTGCCATACTGTACCCTGACTGGCTCATCTCCTTCCCGGAACCATTCTGTATGCTTGAGATATATTATCTTGTAGGAAGTGAACAGGTAAGATTTGTTTGAGATGTTTAAAGAGGTTGCTCAAAATGTAATCCTCAGTCTTGCATCAACAATTCCTGGGAACTGTTTAGAACTTCAAATTCTCTGACCTTATCAGCTCTTCAAATTTCAAATTAGAACCCATGGGTTAGGCAGTTTGCTGCTTGCCACAAATTCAATGGTTCAAACCCATCAACTGTTCTTTGGAAGAAAGATGAAGCTATTTGTTCCAATAAGGATTTATCATCTCAGAAACCTTATATCGATTCACTATGGGTCCAGAATGACTTGATGGCTGCAGTGGGTTTTGTTTGGTTTATGGGGTGTCCACCCAGCCACCACCAGTGTAGTAACTTCTCACGAATTGTATACATACTGAGCTTGAGAAACACTTTTTCAGTTCTCAAACATAGTCACATTTAAGGATTTTGTTTTGCTTTGTTTGTGGAAGAATAATGAAAAAGGTTATTTAAAAGGAATAGAGGTGTTACCAACCAGGATGTACTAAATCCAAATAATTAGTCTGATGATTGTCCTGTAGTGTAGATTTTAATGGGGATACATCTTAAGCAGGGTTTCTTTCTTTTTAAATAAATCATTTTAATTCTCAACAGAGTCTTAAAAATTTAACCATGTTAATGTAGTCTTTTTTACACTATTAACTGAAAGCAGAGAATGCAAGAAAGATGTTTACTTGATTTTTGTTGACTAAGTAAAGACATTCGACCATGTGCATCATAACAAACTATGGGATAACCTTGAGAAGAATGAGAATCCAAAACACTTTCTTTGTGCTCATGGGGAACCTGTCCATGGAGCAAGAAGCAATTGCTCAAACTACTGTATGCATTAAAATCAGAAAAGGTATGCATCGAGGTTCTACGCTTTGATCATACTTATTCAATCTGTATGCTGAGCAAATAATCCAAGAAGCTGGACTGTATGAAGAAGAAACAGCATCAGGATTAGAGGAACTTTTATTAACAACTTGTGATATGCAGGGACATAATTCTGCTTGCTGAAAGTGAGGAAGACTTGAAGCACTGAAGTGGTGTTTTTTTTGTTGTTGTTGTTTTTCCCATTTTATTAGGGGCTCATACAACTCTTCTCACAATCCACACATACATCAATTGTATAAAGCACATTTGTACATTTGTTACTCTCATCATTCTCAAAACATTTGCTTTTTACTTAAGCCCCTTGGTATCAGCTCCTCATTTTTTCCCCACCCTCCCCAGTTCCCCCTCCTCCATGGACTCTTGATAATTTATAAGTTAGTATTATTTTGTCATATCTTACACTGTCCGATGTCTCCCTTCACCCACTTTACTGTTGTCCATCCCCCAAGGAGGAGGTTATATATATGTAGATCCTTGTAATCGGTTCGCCCTCTCTACCACATTCTCCCTCCACCCTCCCGGTATCGCCACTCTCACCATTGGTCCTGAAGGGATCATCCATCCTGGATTCCCTGTGTTTCCAGTTCCTATCTGTACCAGTGTACATCCTCTGGTCTAGCCAGATTTGTAAGGTAGAATTGGGATCATGGTAGTGGGGGGAGGAAGTATTTAAGAACTAGAGGAAAGTTGTATGTTTCATCGTTGCTGCACTGCACCCTGACTGGTTTGTCTCCTCCCTACGATGAAGTGGGGTTTATTAAAACTTTGCTACTTAACGTTTTCTAGAGACTAGCCTTGCCACCAGTGACTGGAGCTTATTGGAAATGTAAGTTTTAGGCCCTATTCCAGACCTACTGAATCTGGACCTATATTTTAACAAAAGGCTGCTTAGGTGATTTACCCTGTATACTGAAGTATAAACCGACCCGAATATCAGCTAAGGCACCTAATTTTACCACAAAAACTGCATTTAAAATGTGCTCGAAAACTTGGCTTATAGACAAGTATATACGATATATTCATATTAAAGTTTGATGAGCCCTGACTTAGTACATGGTTTGTGTTGGAATGACCTGTAAAATATGTAGACACCTAATCCCTACTCCAGGCCCACTTAATTAGACTGTTAGGTCACCCAGGTCATTTTTACACAGTTCGAAAACCTTTGCTGAGTTCATGTAAACTTAGAAAGAATATGTCAGATGCAAAAGACATTGATAAAGAACTTGTAGCATTTGGTATCTAGATTCATTGATAAGAGAAACCAAGGAAGAAGGTCTTAAAAATGGTGGAGGTTGTTATTATTTTATTATATTAATATTAAAAATGAACTATCTTTGGATGATATATGTCTTTGATTTCATCACGTTTTCTATAATTATCTGACAGCACATCTATAATTAGAATTAAATGAGATTAACTGAACTTTGAAATAAAATTAATATGGATTTGAACTTGGATGACTCTGGATCCTGCCAACAATTAACAGACATTTAAAAAGTTAGATGAGGTAGAGGTATCAGTTTCAAAGAAGGGAGACTGTTCATTTAGAAATATGGAGATTAAAGCCTTAAGCTTATTAACACAAAATAGTAAATAAGCTATTGAAAATGACGACATGATGTGTGGTTCAAAAGAATATGTAGCGATTTAGAATGCAGTTATCTGAATAGAGTTGATGGCTAAAAGCAAGATATTAGAGATAATCAAAGAAAATTAGTTAAATTACAAATAAAATAACGGAGTTAAAGTCACAGCATAAATTTGGAGAATGCCCAAGTGTAAAGAGAAGTGAAATCAAAGCAGCGGAAAAGCACAAACCAATATACTGTGCTAAGGATGCCAAGAGTAGAATTTAAGACAAGGAGGTAGTCCTCATATAACATACTGCAGAAAGGCAAAGGAATTGGGAGACTGAAGCAGGCTGTTGTATTTGAGAGTTGAGGTATTAATAATGGAGTCCTGGTGGTGAAGTGGTTACATGTTGAGTTTTGATCTGAATCGTCAGCAGTTCAATACCACCAGCATCTCCTTGGGAGAAAAACTTTGGCTTTCTACTCCTGCAAACAGTTAGAGTATTGGAAATCCACAGGGGGTCGCTGTGAGTCAACATTGACTCAATGGCAGTGAGAATGAGAATGACTCTTGGAAATACCGTTTCAGTAAAATAGTCAGTTTAGGAGTCAGATTGCAGGGAGTAATGGAAGGAGTCATGTAATGAGGAGGTGGAGAAATAAAATGGGATATCAGTCACTAATTTGAGAAATGTGGCTGAGAAAGACAGTATTATTAGGAAGGAAAATTGAATGGATAGCAGGATTCAGTTAAACAGTGGGCTGAGACCCCTGTGTCAGGAGCCAATAGAAAGCCAGAGATCAATGATGGAGTACGCGCATTGGAGAAAACCAAACGATGGAACAGGCTTTGGGTATCATCTTGCTTTCTGTCTTCTCAACATTATATAAACTTGATTTCACAGGTGCACATGTGTTAAAACATTTAATAAGCTAAAGGACTTATCCAGAGTCACCAGCCATTTAGATTATGGGTCTAAAGGTGAGGAAGGGTTTGTCTTGAATACTGAGTGCTCCCCCACCCTTCCTGAGATGGGAAAGGAAGAGAAGACTAAATAGATGATATGTCACCAGTGTTTAGGATAGGCTAAACAGATTTCAGTGAGGATAAACTATTTAGTCCTTGTACCTTTAGAAAGCAGTCACTCCCTATTAGATAAGAGCAAAACATCTGATGTTATACAGCAATTTAGCGGGTGTTAACACCTAATCTATCTTTTACCTATTGGTAGTGCCTACTATATGACCCAAAGGTCAGCAAGCTGATGACTTTTTAACAAGTACCTCTTCATGTCAGGCATAACGCCATTATTCAGCTTATACACCAGAAGTAACATTGATTTTCCTTGCTGACGCAAATGCTACAATCATGGATCCTCCATCCTACCATGGAATTATATGGATTTCTATACAAGTACTTATTACAACACTGAGACAAAGATCTTTAAGCCTCACTCAAAATCACTTGGAGTTTCTTGCAAAGACTGATCACTAATCAAGGCAGGAAATCCCCCCTTATGGTAAATCACTATCTAGAGGGTAGACACTGGAGAGGACTTCCATTATCTTTCAATTCTATTTTTCCACAAATTTTTTGAAGCCCTCTTTTCGTTAACATGGGTGAAGGAAAAGTCAATGTACAATAGGAGTAGGTCAGTACAAAGGAAGACCCCCCCCCCAAGATGAGGACAAGCATTAAAACAACAAGGTAAATATTATGATTCAAACAATCCTGCAATACCAATAATATATAAATAGGTACATAATCACTCAGATGAACAGGAGTGGCAAGGCAAATAGGTCTACATTAATGAATATATAGAGATTTGACATGATATTTTGCATATGTTTTTATATGTGCTGCAATTATATCCATGAATGTAGTAGAGGGGAGCAAAGTTATAAAAAACTTTCTAGCCATAACCCATTACCTTGAAGGAATAAATCACTGACCTGAGGACTGTATTCTCAGACAACACCAAGGTCAATTGGCACAACTAGTCTCAGGAGTTACCAAGGTCAGTTGCCATAATGCAGTGCACAAAGACATGTTCTCCATCTTTGTTTGGTGAGTAGCAACTGGGGTCTTAGGGCAAGATATGACAAAATACCCATTTATAAACTATCAAGGGCTCATGCGGGAGGGGGGAGCGAGGAGGGAGGGGAAAAATGAGGACCTAATGTCGGGGGTTTAAATGGAGAGAAAATGTTTTGAGAAACGATGTACAAATACGCTTTACACAATTGATGTGTGTATGGATTGGGATAACAGTTGTGTGAGCCCCTAATAAAATGTTAAAAAAAAAAAAAGTTTCTGAGTAGGCATCTAAGGGACAACTATGGTCTCTTTTAGTCTACAGCAAAGAAAAGTGAAAAAATATCAATGATATATAGAAACAATTAGTTCAAAAGATGAATGGGCCGCATGAATCCTTGCTTCTATGATCCTGGGACCAGAATTAGATGGTGCCCAGCTACCACTACTAACTGCTCGGAAAGGGATCACAATAGGAGGTCCAAGATAAGAGCAGGACAAAAATGTAGAACCAAACTCAAAAGTCTGAAAGACCAGTCTGACTTGTCTGATAGGGAATGATGGAACTGACTAGCTCTTCTCCACCCTGTACCTTGTGGCTCAATTTTCAGCCAAACAATAGACAGACCTATGAAATGAACAACAACACCAGGAAGGTACACACTGTCTAATATAATCAACTGTGTTATACAAGATTAAAGGGCAGCATTTACTCAAAAGATAAAGCTCCTCAGAAGCCAGGAAAGGAAGGAAAGACGACTATGCTAAAATGGTAAACACGGAGGAAATGGAAGAGTGCTGTTACATTGTGGGAATTACATTCAGCGTCACCAAACAAATATGTACTGTTCACTGGAAAACCAATTTGCTCTGTAAACTTTCACTCAAATCAATAAAATGTTTAAGAAAAGAAAAACAGCTCTACCTGTGATGCTGGCCAGTGCTTTCTCAACATCACTTTTCACCCATCCCCTCTTCCACACACACCTTTTCCCCCTAGAAGTATAGTGTTCACATTCTGAATACACACCTTTTTAACAAGGTTCTAGAATGACATAGTAACAGGTTTTGCTTTTGCTTTTTGTTAAGTAGGCATTAACTTAAAGATGACATGTCATCTTTACTAGAGTTTAGAATCTCCTATGATTTATATGTTCTGAAAATAAATCATGACTTTGAAAGTTATCCTAGTATTCATTTTACAAATAATTTTCTACAATTCCAAAAATAGAAAACCAAAGTCAGTTCTCTTGGTTTTTCTGCAGCAGTCAGAAGCAAAGTAGCTCATTTTGTCTTTAGATTTTTAGATATTAAATAATCTGAAGCTGAAAAGCTAAACACTATAATACGGCCTCCTCTGCTTTTCAAACATTTGTTTCATGCCACTGTGCTTTTACGAAAGACTAGTGCCTGTTGGTTAACCTAAAGAGGATTTTCCCAGTTTTCACTAACAAGACATCCACAGAGGATTTCACTATTACTAAAAAAAAAAAAAAAAGAAAAGTCAAATTAATGTGCAGTGTTTGTTTTGCAATGAGCTGTTAAAGGCAGCTCACACCCCAAGCAAGTTCCTTCCCTGGAAACTATGCTTTGTACACATTATTTTATATATAGTCTGTGTATCATTTCATGTATACTTTTACAATATATTAGTATTATTTTAGGTTTTATGTGTTAGTTGGTGTAATTTAGTAGCCACCCCCACCCCCTTTTTTTAAAAGTCTGGGACTGCTCTAAATTGTAGCCCATAGAAATTAAAGGTAATTGTTTCTTTCTTTTATGATTTCATAGGAACTCTACTTATGAATCGAGGGGGAAACATAAAAGTCCTGCTATTACCATTTGGTATGAAAAGTCTGTGGACTTATTGCAAGTCTTCAGTATTGAATGGGTTTAAAAAACCAAAACCAAATCCACTGCCTTCAATTTGATTCTGACTCATGGATACCTTCTAGGGTAGAACTGTTCTTTCATGTTTCTGAGACTGTAAATCCTTACAAGGAGCAGCCAGCCTCATCTTTCTCCTGTAGAGCAGCTGGTAGGTTTGAAGTGTCACCCATGCACTTAGCAGTATAACACTTACCCAGTTAGCACCACCAGGACTCCATAATGATGTGACTCCCAAACCAAACTCACTGTCATTGAGCCACTAAATCTTGTGGGGTTCCAAGACTGTATCATCACATGTGTAGAAAGCCTCATGTTTCTCCCACAGAGCAGCTGGTTGGACCCAGTAGTCAGTTGACTTGACATTGCGGTTAGCATCTCAACATGTAACCCACTAATGACCACCAGGACTCCCCTTGAATAGATTGGGTGATAAACAGATAACAGATTCCTGAGCCACATTCTATGTATGCAAGGGTCATTGCTTCCCAAACTCCAAGAGACGTGTACGTGCTATTGCAGTTTTTGTTGTTCTAATGTTACCATTTTAAGGTGATTCTAAATTTTATATAAAATTAAGACATTTAAATCTATGGTTGCAGTTTTTAAAAACAAACTTTTTTAGCTTCTAGTAAAACACGGAGGAGACCTGTTTGCTGAGAACGAAAATAAGGATACTCCTTGTGACTGTGCAGAAAAGCAACACCACAAAGATTTGGCTCTCAATCTGGAATCTCAAATGGTATTTTCACGGGATCCAGAAGCTGAAGAAATAGAAGCTGAATATGCTGCATTAGACAAACGAGAGGTAACTTTTCTTATGGAAAAAAACATGTAATAATATTTTAAATGTTTTTGTGTATTTTCCTTTAAAACCAAGTTTGTGTGATCTTTTTAATCACAATATACTACCTTCTTGTCTATGACAGTTCTATAACACTGATCTAGAAAACCTCGAAGGGAAGTCTTCCAATATATGTAAAAAGGTTTGCTTACATATAAGAGGTGCTCATGTAAAATATGAATCCTATGCGCTACTAATGCTGTAAGACTCCAACCCCAAGTTCATCAGTTCCTCACGCTCTTCTGGATTTTCCTTATAGGCACACTTTAGTAACTCCCATCTTAAAATTAAAAAACCTCTCTATTGAATACCCTATCCCTAAGCTATGCCCACCCAGCTGCACTTCCCTGTTTCTGATCTTCATATGCAAAAAAGCAAGACTTAAAAGTTAACTTACTACATACTGACTTCCTCACCTTCCGCTCTCGTCAGCCCACTAGTGTGAATTTTTTCCCTTCTATGATGTATAACTACACTTGGCAAGGACACCTGGAGTCACCAGGTTGCCAATACCCATTGTTACTTTCTATCTGCTCATATTACTTGAATTCCTCAGCAATACAACACAGCGAAGTCTCCCTTCTTTGTGAAATACTCTTCTCCTTTGGCTCCTGGGACAATATTCTCTTCTAGTTTTTTGGTAAGTCTTGGAAGAAGGACAGCCATACTGCTCAATTGGAAGTGAGGGTGTTGAGGCTTCACCTCACATCACTTGGACATATTTTCAAGAGGAACCAGTCCTAAGAGAAGGAGATCATACCTACAGACCTCAAGGAAATGGATTGGCACAGTGTCTACAACAGTGGGCTCAAATGTAACAGTCATAAGAATGGCAGAGCACCAGACATTGTTTTATGATATTGTATATAGGGTTGCTGTGAGTCAAAACTAACTTGGAGGCACCTAACAGCAAGAGCACATGTATATGTGTAGCCCAATGCCTGGCATATACCATATCATATATACTCGAGTATAAGGCAACCTGAATATCAGCCGAGGCACCAAATTTTACTACAAAAGCTGCTTTAAAAGCGTGCTGAAGAAGCACACTGGCCTGTGTGATCACAAGGTGTCGAAGGGATCAGGCATCAAACAACAAAACATCATATCATTGAGAATGAGGGGCAGTGCAGAGTGGGAACCCAAATCCCAGCTGTAGACAACTGGACATCCTCTTATAGAAGGGTCGCATGGAGGAGATGAGCCAGTCAGGGTGCAGTGTAGCAACGATGAAACATAGAACTTTCCTCTACTTCTTAAATGCTTCCTCCCCTCTCCCCCTCACTATCATGATCCCAGTTCTACCTTACAAATCCAGCTAGACCAAAGGATGTACACTGGTACAGATAGGAACTGGAGACACAGGGAATCCAGGACAGATGATCCCTTCAGGACCAGTGGTGAGAGTGGCAATACCGGGAGGGTGGAGGGAAGGTGGGGTAGAAAGGGAGAACAGATTACAAGGATCTACATATAACCCCCTGCCTGGGGGATGGACAACAGAAGAGTGAAGGGAGATATTGGATAGTGTACGATATACTAAAATAATAATTTATAAATTATCAAGGGTTCATGGGGGAGCGGGGAGGGAGGAGGGAAAATGAACTGATACCAAGGGCACAAGTAGAAAGCAAATGTTTTAAGAATGATGATGGAAACAAATGTACAAATGTGCTTGACACGATGGATGGATTGTGATAAGAGTTGTACGAGTTCCCAATAAAATGATTAAAAAAATAAAAACCTAAGTAACAAAAATAAAAAATGTGCTTGAATACTCGGCTTATACACGAGTATATACGGTAACTTATCTATGTCAGCCTTTTCTGAATTTGCTGTTAAAGATAATTATCATTATATCCGAGTAGTGTGAGATAAACTAAGATGCTTGACTGTTTCACATTTCTTTAGTTGTCTTACAGCAGCAGGAGTATGCAACAGTGCAAAAGAACAGCAGTACTTTATATCCTGTGTCTTTTTAGTTTCCTTTTTTCTTTGTATTGGTGCTGACTGTTTTGGAGGTTATTGCTGGTTTGTATTTAATCTGAAAATAGAAGCAGTTTATCTTTGCAACAGGAAAGAGAAAGGCACCTTCATTAAATCTTTCCTGTGGAAGAGAGAGCCAGTGCCCATTTGGGACTGAGTAATGTATTGAAATGCTTCGTCTGACCTAATTACAGTTCTTTTGCAATGATTTGGAGTGAATATGTTACATGTTCATGAAAGCAGCTTGTCTTTCTCTTTCAAGAACTATTTTTCTTCTAATATAACCTATTTAAATTTCTATTGGTTACTTTCTAACATTCTAATCTTTATAATCATGTTGAAATTAACCATTTTCTCTCGATTTATTTGGCTCAACACAAATTAGGTATAATCATGGATAATGTGAATAACAACATATAGGAAATGTAGATAAAGAAATATGCAACTACTACTATTGAGACTATCAGAACGTATTCACTCTTATTGCTGAGGCAATAGAGTCTCAAGTCTAAATTCAGAATACATTCACTCCTTACTTATTGACTGTCTCCTTATCCAATATTTCACATTTGTGACAGTAGTAAAAAAACTCTGAAATTTTTGGCATTGATACAAATTTGACAGTAACCAATGCGGAGGTGTGAGATGAGTAGTATCAGCTGTAATGGTTAAAGTTATATGTACACAAATAGTATATAACCTCTGTATTGCATTGAATACTATAGACATTTATTTTAAAAATCTTTTGTGTTTTCAGTGAAAAGTTAACACAGCAGGTTGTTAGGTTCCCACTGAACAATGCTTATACAGAATTTCTCCATGAACTTTTTGAAACCCATATGTATATATGCACTTAACCTGTGTAACCACTCATTTTTCATTATTGCTGTAAAATTATGTTATACACAGCATTTACCAAAATTGTTCCTATTCTTATGCACATTTTAGTGTCTTCATTTACCTCGCTTGAGTTATATAGATTCCCCCATATTGCTTATTGCCCCTTGCATCAACATAAATAACGAATGGTAACCATCAAAGAATAGCCCTTTCTCTAGATATATAGCCAGTCTTTACTTTTTATAAAAGTGAGATCATTTGTCCGTATGTCCTCCAGATTCATCATATTAGGTTTTGCTGACTCCTCATGATTCTTGATGGTTGCTTATATTGCATCTTATGTATGTACCACAGGTTGTTTTCCACTCATCTGTTGCTGCGCACTTAGTTTGCTTTCATCTTTTTGCTATTGTGAATCCTGATACAGTGAGCACAGTTGTGTATACGTCTATTGTGTGTCTATTTGTGTCACTGCTTGTGCATCTCTAGGCAATATTTACACCTAGGAATTGGATTGCTGGATCATAAGGTACTTCTACTTTTAGCTTTTTGAAGAAGTACCAAACCATTTTCCTTAGTGCTTATACCATTTTACAATCCCATCAGTGAGTATTCCAAATTTAACACTGTAAGAGTGGGCTAGGTTTTTGCAGGGGGATTTATGTTTCATAAATTAGTTTAAAAATAAAGTATATGCTATGTTTGGTGATTTTTCTAAAGATAGTTTTGCTAAAATTTCAAATTTTTGTTTGTTTTATGTTTGGTATTAATGCCATCAGTATATAGGATAGTGTGATTATATTTTCATTTATTTTTTCAGTTAAGTTCATGAGATACCTGTATATATGTACAGTTTCATGTAAGTATAATAGAATATATAACAGTAGATTGTTGGTTCGTGTGTGTGTGTGTTTTCAATTTTAAAACATTTTTTTTTCATGGTTAATCACAATCATTTCTAGAAATTCCCCTGCCGCGTACATTGTTCCCCCAACACCCTTACTCTCCTTATCTCCCACCCCCACCCCATACAGTAAATTGTTATGGAATGTGTTCAGTTTGTCTTTATCATTATTTAAAAGGAATACATTCAAATTAAATAATATACATGAATTTAAGAATAGCACTGCTGCCTGCACAGCCACTGTTGGTAGCTCTTTAATAACTCCAGTGAGTTTTCTTTTTTGGGAAGATAGTTTAAAAGTTGTGTTGAAAGTAAATTTTTATAACTTTTAATAAAGGTAAATGTTTGTTGGTTCTATCATTTAACTGCCTGCCTAAATAAACATGCACAATTTATTTGCCTAAATAAATTTTACGTAAAAATACATGAAGACTTTATTGTGATTATTGCTCAATAATGGGATTATAGGTTTTAAGTTCTAATGCTTTTTTGGAATATGTGGAATTTGAAAACCTTACAGTATGATGATACTGTCATTATAGTGTGGCGCTTTTGTTTTGGAATGGTCCAGCACAAGATCTCCAGGCTGCACTCTCCAGCTGAAAAGAGTTAGCAAAAGAGGAGTTTGAAATCTCTAGCAGTGGAACATAGGACTACCTTTCTCGCTTCCATAATCCAGTTGAAACTGAGAAATTTTTAAATTAATAATTTCACATGCTTGATTATATGCATTTAAATATTTCCTAAGAATATAACAGCTCATTTAACTTTTTCTTTTTTTTCAAAGCCACATGAAGGATTAAGGCCTCAGGATCTTCGCAGATTGAAAGATATGCTTATTGTGGAAACTGCAGACATGCTTCAGGCTCCACTATTTACTGCTGAAGCTTTACTTCGAGCTCATGGTAATGAAACCAATGTCATATTTCTCGATAATATTAGGGCATTTACACTTTTCAGAATGAAAAGATAGCTACTTTAGTATTGTATTGTAAAAGAAAGTAGTTTGTTAAACAAGCCTGAGTTGTTTTTTGTGCAGTGATTATTGCAATACACCTCACCCTCATAACATGTTTTATGTTGAAGTATAAGTCATAAAACTTGAGCTACTAAGTCTACTTATACAATGTTTGATTTTAGAAACGATAGTGTTAGAAGTTAGGTTCCACAGTTCTAGTTTTGACAATTTTGGCTCAATCCATTCGAGTATAAAATTGTAGTCATTCAATTAAATTTTCTTTCTTTTGTGTGAAATTTGTCTCCATGAAATTCACAAAGTACAATTTTTGAATCAATTAAGAATTCTCTTTTGAGGGTTTTGAGAACACAAACAACTTTTCTTAAGTATTCCTTTAAATGCAGCATGGTGCAAATTCTCTGACTCCTAAGATAGCCATTCTGGAAGTTGCCACATGCTGAATTGGACCCTCTCCTTGCATACTTGATATTTTTTTACAAAACATTTTTTCCAAGAAAAACATATTTTCTGGTTTTAAAAAGAAAAAGGTAAGTAGATATTCTATTCATTTGGAGATTCTGTATATTTTATCCTCATGTCTTTGCCTACACCAAAACAATGCCAACTTTGAAATTTTGTATATAATCTTTTGACTTGTAGAAGAAAACTACAAACTCCACATTGGTTATTCCATGATTATCACTATTAATAATTCGATGTAGAACTTTCCAGAACCACAAGTTTCAGTATTGGTATTTCACAGAATTCTACATTTGGCATTATTTTCCTGCTTTGTGTATCCTACCCATTGCTGTTGACTTTATCTGGACTCATGGAAACCCTCCGTCTCTGTAGGACAGGATAGAACTGCTTCATAGAGTTTCAAAGGCTGTAAATCCATATGAAAGCAGACTGCCACATCGTTCTCCCACAAAAGCTGGTGAATTCTAGCAGCTAGTAGACCTCTAGAGCCTAGGTTTCTCTGCCTGGACTGTCCATCTCACCATTTCTTTACCTTACCCACTGTTACTTCTCATTAGAAATCTCCTCTTCCGAGAAACCTTTTCTGATTGTCTTCCTAGGTCTACATTGAGATCCTTTCTGTCTTTTCTTATGCAATATCTGACATATATTAACCCCATAGAAAATACTGAGAGTGAATAGATATTATACTTGAAATATTACAGTGTTATGTTTTCTGAAAATCCACCTTTTTTGTTATAAAATTATGTTCCTGCTATTCAGCTGAGGAAATAGCTTGGGTGCCACATCTGAACTCTTTGGAATATAGAGTGGACGGAGAATCCAACTTCACATATGCCCAAGGATGATGTCTATGACTCAGAGGTCACTCATGCCTCCACTCTCCATTCTTTTTTTTTTTCCATTAAATAATCATTTTATTAGGGGCTCATACAACTCATCACAATCTGTACATATGTCATTTGTGTCCAGCACATCAGTCCATATGTTGACTTCATCATTCTTACAACACCTGCTTTCCACTTGAGCCCTTGGTGTCAGCTCATTTTTCCCCTCCCTCCCTGCTCCCCCCTCCCCGTCCATTCTTCTTTATCCTATTTTAATACGACTATCCCTCCCACAACACTTTGCTTCTCAGCTGAGTTTGATAATCCATTGTAATGGCCACATAGACTCACACAGACAATGCAAGTATGGTGGTTTATCAAGGAAGTTAGCAGTTTATCACAAGTCAGGATCAGAAAACATTGTAAAGATACCACTTTGCTGCCCCTCCCTCCAGAAGAATTTATTTGAGAGGACAGCACTGAAGCTGCAGCTTGGGGAGAGGGGCATGTACAATTAGAGCAAAAGGGAGCACTTAAGGGGAGGACGAGAGAGTGGAGCACATCCTGACCCACCAGGTCTGGAGAACGACATATCCGCTCTGAACAGCTAATGGGCAGAGTGGACAATATGGCTGATCCCACCACGAGACATGCCGCCCCGTGATGGCCCTGGGCTCTAAGGGGGACAACACTGGAGACTCAGTGTCGGGACTGGCCCAGACTGACCCTGAGACACCGAGGCAAACCACTAAAAGCGTGCGGCAGAGCAGAGAGCCCCCGAGGGAGTACAAAGGACAGACTCTGGGGCCAGAGCATGGTACCCCATCGGTCCTGACTAAAGGACACGCCTCGAGATAAAAAATCAGACCTTGATCTATTTACAGGTTTTTCTTTCTGTTTAAAACTTTTTTCTTTTAATTAATTTATTCTGCTATGGGTAATTGGTTACTTTTTTTGTTGCCATCGCTGTGTGTTCTCACTGATCGCCTATCTTGCTGTGGCTTGGTTTTTTATGCATATTGTTATCTCTACAGATCTATCTAGATAAGATAGACTGGATGAACACTCTGGAGGAGAAAACAACGGGACCAATGGTTCCAGGGGGACACGGGAGAGGGGGAGGTGGTGGTAAGGAGGTGGTGCTGACCAACCCAGGGACAGAGGAGCAACAAGGGATCCAAAATCAGTGGCAAGGAGGGTGTGAGAGGCCTGGTAGGGATTCACCAAGGGCAATATAACCGAGAGAAATCACTGAAACCCAAATGAAGGCTGACCATGATAGTGGGACAAGAGGAAAGTAAAAGGAAATAGAGGAAAGAACTAGGTGACAAAGGGTATTTATAGACGTTTTAAGACTAGAATGTACATATGTAAATATATTTATATAAGAGTGTGGGGAAACAGATCTACGTGCATATATTTATAGGTTTAGCATTAAGGCAGCAGATGGATATTGGGCCTCCACTCAAGCACTTACTTAATGCAAGAACCAGTTCTATTAAATTTGGCATTCCAGGATGCACACCTTCCCAACACAATTGCTGAAGAAAATGTGAACATAAGCAAATGTGGTGAAGAAAACTGATGGTGCCCGGCTACCAAAAGATATAACGTCTGGGGTCTTAAAGGTTTGAAGACAAACAAGCGGCCATCTAGCTCAGAAGCCACAAAGCCCACATGGAAGAAGCACACCAGCCTGTCTGACCACGAGGTGTAGAAGGGATCAGTTAACAGACATCAAAGAACAAAATCATATCAGTGGGTGCCCGCTTTACTGACAAAACCACTGAAGACACAAGTGTGCATAAGCAAATGTGGTGAAAAGAGCTACTGGTGCCCAGCTATCAAAAGATATAGCTTCTGGGATCTTAAAGGCTTGAAGATAAACAAGCAGCCATCTAGCTGAGAAGCATCAAAGCCCACATGGAAGCAGCACACCAGCCTGTCTGATCACGAGGTTTAGAACGGACCAGTTATCAGACATCAAAAAAAAAATTATCAGTGGGTGCTCACCTTTCTGACACGATCACTGAAGACAAATGTGTGCATAAGCAAAGGTGGTGAAGAAAGCTGATGGTGCCTGGCTATCAAAAGATACAGCGTCTGGGGTCTTAAATGCTTGAAGATAAACAAGCGGCCAAATAGCTCAGAAGCAACAAAGTCCACATGGAAGAAGTACACCAGCCTGTGTGACCACTGTCGAAGGGATCAGTTATCAAGCATCAAAGAACAAAAAATCATATCATTGTAAAGGTGGGTGAGTGCAGAGTGGAGACTCAAAGCTCACTGGTAGGCAACTGGACACCCTCTTACTGAAGGGGTTTGGGTAGGAGACAAGCCAATTAGGGTGCAGGGTAGCAACGATGAAACATATAACTTTCCTCTAGTTCTTAAATGCTTCCTCCACCCCACCGCCCCACTATCATGATCCCAAACCTTACAAATCTGGCTAGACCAGAGAATGTACATTGGTACAGATAACAACTGGAAACACAGGGAATCCAGGACAGATGACTCCTTCAGGATCAGTGATGAGAGGGCTGATGCCTTGAGGGTGAAGCGAATGTGGGGTAGAAAAGGGAACCGATTACAAGAATCTAGGTATTGCCTCCTCCCTGGGGGATGGACAGCAGAGAAGAGGGCAGGGGGAGATGTTGGACGTGTAACTTATGACAAAACTAATAATTTATGAATTATGAAGGGTTCATGAGGGAGGGGGGAAATGAGCAACTGATATTAAGGGCTAAAGTGAAAGGCAAAATGTTTTGAGAATGATGAGGGCAATAAATGTACCTATGTGCTTGACACGATGTATGTATGGATTGTGATAAGAATTGTACAAGCCCTCCCCAAAAAAAGAATCGTATTAGCCCCCAGTAAAATAATAATAATAAAAAAAGATGCAGCACTTCTCAGCCATGCCAGCAGGCATATCTCTCTCTGTTCTTCAGCCTCTCAGCTATGTGTGACTCGGCCTCTGTTCTGCTACAGCAAATGTTTCAAAGCTCTTTTAGAGCTGATACATGCCCCAAAGTTACTCCACTCTGAAAGCCAGCTTCCTGCCTGAAGGCACTCCGCTTTACTCATTCTGGAGGCCAGGAATCCATCACTCTTGTCTAACAGTCTCAGCATGACTCCTCTGCTCTGTCTCCTGGTCTCAGAACTGCAGACTCTGGTGCTTCTGCCCCTTCAAAACAGATTAACAAGCACAGTTTGTTAATGGCTCTTCTCTCTTGATGTCATGGGATTCCTCTGTTGCTGCTTCTGAGATGGCTCATTTTTTAACCAGCAGAATGATAATAATGATCAATCCCCTATTTTGAGACCTCTATATATTATTTGCATGCACCTGCCCAGACTCTGGATGGGAGTTATAAATACTATGGGTAGAAGAGCCATAGCAAGTAATTCCACTTCACTAAATCATCTTTATCAATGTTCAAGTATATCATAAAAAAAAAAAATTTAGACCTATGTTAAAAAAAATCAGATGTATAAATCCAGAAGAGCTTTTAAAATTATCTAATTTGGAGTCAAAATATTTACTTTTTACACAGTAACAATGCTTAGGTGTCATAATACAACTTGGAGAGAAATAGAAATATCTTCAATTATGTTTCTGTAGGGCAAGGATCTCGAGCATCAAAAGACAGATGCTTGCCCTTTGCTTAAGCTTTTAAATACCAAGTGTACAATTAAATATACAGTAATGCTGAGCTGGCAGAAAAGTAGAAGCTATTCATAAATGGAGAACCATTGCATTGAAGTCTGTATTAGTTACTGTAAGCTGGTTGCTGAAACCAAAGTACTAGTCCAAAGCATTTCTTGGTAAGGAGTACACCAAGTCCTCTGTTCCACTCAGGCATTTGCTGACCTTAACTGACTAAGACTTTTCCCTCTTAAAGTAGCTTCCAAGATTATCTGATGGATTATCTCTGTTGCAGCCATCCAGTGAAAAGGAAAAGAGCATAGGAGAATATGTGTGGAAGTTTTTAATAGATCCTTCTTGAGTGTGCCGTACATTTCTTCTGCACATACTCCACTGCCCAGAACTTAGCCACATAACCACATCTAGTGCCTGTTTGTATAAAGGTAGCCATCTCTACTACAAATACGCACAGCGACATATTAACATGCCTCATATTTTTTTGTTACTTTTTCATTTTGAAAGACTTTTTAAAATAGGTTTAGAGAAAAAACATGCAACACGTACAAAATTCCCACTTGGCTCTTCTCTTTATACATTACTTCTACTATTAACCTATTTCCTTCTATGAAACATTTGTTATAAAGAACTACTGATAATATAATTATTAACCGAAGGGTTTACTTTTCGTGTTATATAGTCCTGAGTTTTGACAAAACTTAATGTCATGGATCTACTGTGACAGTATCCTACAGAATAGATTTACTGTCCTAAAAATGACCCGTACTCTGCTGTTGATCCCTTGTGCATCCTGATCCCTGGTGACCACTGATCTTTTTGCTATCTTAATAGTTGAGTATTTTTCAGAATGTCCTATTGGAATATCATTTGAAATCATACTGAATGTAGCTTTTTCTGATTGGTTTCTATTAGTATTTAAGGCACTTCTGGGTTTTTTTTAATATTATATTTTAGGTGAAAGTTCACTTAGTAGATTCTGATTTGACAGTGTCTATGCAGATTGTAGTAACATTAGTTAACATTTTTCATAATGTATCAATTTTCTCTTGTAATTTTGTTTTGGGTATTCCTTTTCCACTACTCTAGCTTCCCCTTACCTTCTCATCTTTGCTTTAGAGTACATGTTGACTTTTTTTATCCCATATAGATGATTTTTTAGTAGAGTACCATAATTATGGGTAATATTTTTTATTTCTTGTGTCACTCTGTCACTATAACAGGTGGGTGGTTTGGGTTGAAGGCTTAAAGAGTATCTTAGGGAGGCGGTTGCGGTGAATTCTTTTATATCAGCTGGTCCATTTAGTCTTTTTGTTTTTAAGAATTTGAATTCTCTTCTACTTTTTTCCCCTACTCTACTCAGGACCATCTATTGTGAACCATTTTCTGAGAGTTGGTACTTGTAGCTGGCCATTATTTCACTCTTCTGGTCTCAGATAGAGGAGTCTGTGACTTGCGTAGGCTTTTAGCCATATAGACTTGATTCTTCTCAGAGATTTTGGTTTATTCTTGCTCCTGACAAATTGAGACCAATAGTTTTTTTCTTAGATGGCCACTTGTAAACTTTGTAGACCCTAGATGTTACTCACTGTAAGAACATGAAGTTTATCAACTCTATTATGTCAATTGATTAAGTTTCAAAGATCCTAAGCCTTCAAAGTTAGAGAACCAAGCCTGCAAATTATTCAAATGTGTCCAAGAAATAACTGTAATGTTATCTTCTTCAGCTACGAGGGAGCTTATAAAGTTTGTGGAAATTTTTCATTATTTTTCATTGCATTTTCCACAAACTCTTTTGTACCTGCTCATGTACAGCTATACTTACTCATATATTTGGATACTTCCATCTATGCAGACATGTGCACACACCTGTACTTATCTGTGTTAAGTACTGGACCACTAACTGAAAGGTCAGTGGTTTGGACCCACTAACTCCTCTGAGGAAGAAAGATGAGGTGGTCTGTAAATATTTACAGCCTTAAAACCTTAAGAGAGCAGTTCTAATATATTCTATAAGGTCACTGAGTTGGAATCAACTGAACAGCAGTGAGTTTGGTTTGTTTGGTATCTACCAACATTCAGCTATTTCCAGAGGTAGCATATGATCAAGAACTAATATCTAAGGACGAAGTCCAAGCTGCACTGGACTTCTGTGAAAAACAAGGAATTAATAGACTATCAACTGAAATGTGTCAGTAAGCTGATAAAGCACTAGAAGCACTCAATTGCCTATGCCAAGAAATTTGAAAGACAGCTACTGGGTCAGCTGATTGACTGGAAGAGATCTATATTTGTACCCATTCCAATGAAAAGTGACCCAATAAAATGTAGAGATTGTAAAAAACTATTATTAATATATGTAAGTAAAATTTTACTGAAGATTTTTCAATAACAGTTGCATTGACCAAGAACTGTCAGAAATTCAAGGTGGATTCAGATGAGCATGTGGAACAAGGGATATTACTGCTCATGCCCGATGGATTATGGGTGAGAGCAGAGAATACAAGATGTTTACTTATATTTAACTGCCTATGAAAAGACATTTGAATGTGTAGATTATAACAAACTATGAATAGCGTTGAGAAGAATAGGAATTTCCAGAACACTTGGAACACTTGCATGGTCCTCATGCAAACCAACAGGTACTCCTTTGAACAGAGCAAGAGAATACTGTAGTCTAAAATCAAGAAAGGTGTGCATAAGTATTGTTTTCTTTCATCTCACTTATTCAATCTGTATGCTGAGAAAATAACTCAAGAAACTGGAGTACCTGAAGAAAAATGTGGCATCAGAACAGGAGGAAAACTTATTAACAACCTGCAGTGCAGTAGGAGCTCTGGTGGCATATGCATTGGGCTGTGATCCACACAGTCATCTGCTCAAAGCCACCAGCCACTCCTTGAGAAAAAGATGGGGCTTTCTACTCCTGTAAACCGCTAAAGTCATAGAAACTCACAGGTGCAGGTTTCCCCTATCTTATACAGTCACTATAAGTTAGCATCGACTCGATGGCTGTGAGTTTGGTTTGTTTTTTTGGCAATGCAGACAGCCTTGCTTGATGAAAGCTAGGAAGACTTGAGTCACTTGTGGCTGAAGATAAAGGTCAGTAGTCTTCAGTGTGGGTTGCATCTCAATGTGAAGAAAACCAAAATGGATTAGTAGATTAACATTATGTTAAACTTAGATCTGCAGTCAATGTTTATGGAAGCAGTAGAGAAGAAATCAAATGCATTTGGGTAATCTCTGCACAAGACTTTTAAAAAAAATCATTTTATTGGGGGCTCGTACAACTTGTATCACAATCCATATATCAGTTGAATCAGGCATGTTAGTACAAATGTTGCCTTCATTCTCTTCTAGACATTTACTTTCTATTGAGCCCTTGGTACCACCTTTTTTTCCCTCCCCTCCCGCACACTTATAACCCCCCAATAGATTGTACATTTTTATTATTTGCATTTCTCACACCAACTGCTGTCTCCCTTCCCCCATGTTTTCTGTTGTTCTTTCCCCTGTAGAGGGGTATATGCTTATGTGTCAATCATTGTGATCAGTTCCCCCTTTGTCCCTTCCTCTCCCCCTTTTCCCCCTACCCTTCTGGCATCACCATTCCCACTCCTGGATTCTGTGTGTCGTGAGCTCCCATCCCTTTCTATACCTGTGGACATGTTCCGGTTTAGTCTGAACTGGGAAGCAGCACTGGGGTCATGGTAGTAGGGGGTGAGGAAGCCTCAAGGAACCAGAGGAATATAGTGTGCTTCATCGATGCTTTACTGCACCCTAGTGACTCATCCCCTCCCTGTGGGCCCTCTGTGGAGAGATTGTTTCACTATCTACAGATGGGCTTTGGATCTCCATTCCAGCCCCCCTTGTTCTCAACAATATGTTTTTATTTGTTATGTGTCTGCTGGTGCCTATTACCCAGTCCCTATGACTCCTCATGATCGCACCGACAGTGGGCTTCTTCCATGTGAGTTGTTGCTTGTGTAACTTCATGCCTTTAAGACCCCAGACGCTATATCTTTTAATCAGCAGGCACCATTCGCCCTCTTCACTACATTTGCTTATGCACCTGTTTTGTCATCAGCGATTGTGTCGGGAGGGTGAACATCTCAGACTGCCAATTGGTTAGAACAAATTGTTCTTGTACTAAAACTTCTTTAAAAGTGTTGAAGAGCAAGGATGTGACTTTGAAGAATAAGGTGCACCTGACCCAAGCCATGAGATTTTCAGTAACCACATGTGCATGTGGTAGTTGGACAGTGAATAAGGAAGACCAAAGAAGAGTCAGTGTACTTGAATTACAGTTTTTGTAAAGACTATTAGAATACTGATTGCCAGAACAACAAACAAATCTGTCTTGGAAGAAGCAAAGCCAGGATGCTCCTTAGAAGCCAGGATGACAAAACTTGATTTCATGTACTTTTGACATGTTATCAGGAGAAACTAATCCCTGGAAAAGGACATCATGCTTGGTAGCGCTACATGGAAGACATCAATAAAAGAGGAAGACCTTCAGTGAGATGGATTACTAGTCGCTACAGCTAAGGACTCAAACATAACAGCAATTGTGAGGATGGCACAAATCCTCTGTTGTGCATAAAATATGAGTCAGAACTGACTCAAAGCACCTACCAACAATCCCTTTATACTAATGTGCTTGTATACATACATACTACATGACTATACATTTGGTTTTTGGTCATTGTTGGTATTGTTACAAGATTATAAATGTTAGATTTTTAATACAATCATCTTTTTCTCTTTGAGTGCTTCTTTTTGATATCATTTACTTTGATCAATCTGTGCTCACAATACTCACATTCAATACTACTTTTTCTATTGCGAAAGGTAACAAACATCTCCAATATGTAGTCTGATTTCCTTCACCCCACCCCCACCTATTAACCACCAAACATTGGTCCCTTTGTATACAAGGAGGCTTTAAAAACTTTGTGGGAAATTTCATTATTTGTTAATTCCATTTTTTCGTGAACCTTTTGAAGTCCTTCATAAATCTTTTTGTCTTTTTTTTTTTTTTAGTAGCTGAGAATTTTATTGCAAACCAGATTTCTTATTTTGATAATTATAGTAACTACATTAATAATTGCTATCATTGTTTTTTTATTTTAATCATTTTACTAGGGGCTCATACAACTCTTATCACAATCCATAAAAGTAGAATCATATAATATTTGCCCTTATGTTACTGACTTATTTCACTTGGCATTGTATGCTTCAAGTACATTCATGCTATAAAATATATTTCACACTCATTTAATGATTACATAATATTATTTACCAGTATAAGTACTACATTTTACCTATTCATCCATTGATGGGTACATAGGTTTTCTTTTTGCTATCAGAATAATGATATAATGGTGTACATGTGTATGTGTATGTTCATGCCGGTTCTATTAGGTCTCTAGAATAGATAAGTAGAAGAATGGTTTGATCATAAGTAGTGCTGTTTCTTTTTTTTTGAGGAACCTCCATACTGTTTTCAATATTGTGTGTATGTATGATAACTCTTTGTTACACTACTATGCAGAATCTAAGGTTAATGTTACCAGTAATGTTGCTGCAATTAAAAGGAGCATTTTCATCTCTTGTTTTATTTGTATATTGTACCCTCTGTATTATTAGATAACCAGTTATAATTCTATTATTTCATTGATATTTTCCTAAATTTTTTCATGTAATATTTCCCTACATACTTGTATAGATTCCTAATAAAGATTAATCTCTTTGAATTTTCTTACATAGAATATTTCTAATGTATAACTTTTTAATAATTAGTAAAAAATTTGTTCCAAATTTCATTGTCCCCATTAACTCATCAAGTAGAGGCTAATAGAAGTGTTCAGTTAGACATTATTTAATATTGGTTAAGTCATATCATTGGCATTTGATAATCAAATAATTTATAGAGATAAATGATGAGGAAAATACACAGTGCACAAAGCCTCAGTGTATTCCAATTGTCCTTAAAGCCAGGACAAAAATCTGTTTTAGAGCTATTAAAGTAAACTATTTGGAAGATTTATAGATTGTATCCTTGGTAACACTCCTTCAGCTTTACACAGGAAAATAGATTTGAGACTTATACTATCTGTTGTCCTATTGAGTCCCAAAGTAATGAAGTTGATCTAGATTAAGCAGAAGGCAGAAGTATTGGGCAGTGTTTGCTAAGTGGTAATTAAATTTTAAGGATTATGTTGGGAATGCAGAGGTCATTTTCTACATCCTTAGTAATGTTACCTAATAAGAAATAAACTTTACAAAATATGAAACCAGGGATAATTTGCTTGTGCTTACAGTAAACTTACATTAACATATTTTTAAAAACTCTTTTAGAAGCCCTTTCTTTTCTATCGATATTTAGACAGTGATGGTCCTCATCTTTTCTTTTCACACTATAAGTTCCTCTGTCTGTCCTATACAGTCACTGTGAATTGGAATTGACTCACTGTTAGTGAGCGAGAAAATCTGAGCTTCTTGCCCATGTGTATCACTACCTGTTGGAAAGTTGTCTAAAATATGTCAAAAGTACCTTAAATTCATCATGTTTAAAACTAAACCATGCTCCTCCACCTCAACTTGGGTCTCTGGTAGTCTCTTATTTCCATGGATGACAGCACTGGCCAACCTGTATTTAAGTCAGGAATTTAGGATGCCAGCTTTGAAATTTCCCTCTTTCTCACACCTTGTATCTTTTTGACAGTTTCATCAACTAAATCTTAAATTTCTACCTTTCTGTTGTCTCTGTTGCCTAATCCTTCCTGCCTTTATGTCTCACTTTGCTTTTCTGCTTTTCAGATTATTAGAATTCTCTTTTTAAGTCTTATCACGAGAACCTGTCTTTCAATTCCAACTTTTCACTGACTTCTTATCACTCCCACACTAAAGATAGAACTATATTTTAAAGTCTTGTGTGGCCTAATCCCTGCCTGTTTCTCTAGCTCATCACACAGTATTTCTCCTCTGCTCTTCATGCTCCAACTACATTCACCTTTTTCATTTCACAAGAGGACCACCTCCGCTCCTGCACAAGGCCTTTGAACATGCTGTGTGCCATCTATGCCCTGTCTCTTTCACCTAGCTAATTTAATACCCACTTATCCTTCAGGAACTGCTCCACACCATTTCCCCAGAGTCCCTCTTTAGACCTTCCTGGTACCGGTTCTTTCCTACTTGAACCTTCTGAAAGTGGTCATTTTTGTGTGTGTGTTTCCCTTATTAATGTGTTTTTCTTTACTAGACTAAGTTGCATGAAGGTAGGGATTATGCTGCCTGACAGTACTTAGCACATAAAAGGCATTCAATAAATGTTTCTTAAATAAATAATATGTTAGAATCAAAGCAGAAATTACAGTTAAAAATACTAACAATAGGTAAAACTAAAGCTTAGATGTTAAAAAATCTATGATCTCAATTTTTTAAACAAAAAGTAATATAATGAAAACCTTAGACAATCACGTTACACTTAGAAAATTACTTTGATTTTCTGTATCCTACTTTTTTGATAAGATGTACTACATTTTTGCCCAATGTTGAAGCATTTTGTTGTAATTTACTCACAAAACTTCCTTAATATTTTTTCTGTAGTTTTAAGGCCATTCCTATTTTTAATGACTGCATACATGCATTTATTGTTGATCTAATGTAATTTTTAAATTCAATGTTTCGACAGGGTTGAACATTTTTGGTACTAATATCTATTACAGTAGCAACAATCATCAGGAATATTGACGTGTTTCCTTTTGTATAATACTTTAAATCTTTGTAACCTGTTTGGCATGTTTTAAATTTTCCATTTGATTTTTTTTGCATTGTTTACTTACCATTGATTTGAGAATATATCATAAGCTTTGATTATGCAATTAATATAAGAAAATTATTTTGGACATGCTTACTAAACCAACTTATAATGTTTTTATATAAGATTTCTGAGACTAAATCTTTACAGTAGCTGACAACCTCATCTTCCTTTGGAAGAGAAGGTGAAAGGTTTAAAACACCAGGATTCTGCAGGTAGTTGCCCAGTGCCTAGCCCACAGTGCACCAGTGATCACAAGGTGTTGATGGGATCAGGTATCAGGCATCAAAGAACAAAAATCATATCACTGTGAATGAGGAAGAGTGCGGAGTGGGGACCCAACGCCCATCTGTAGGCAACTGGACATCCCCTTACAGAAGGATCGTGGGGAGGAGACAAGCCAGTCTGGGTGCAGTGTAGCAACGATGAAACATACAACTTTCCTCTAGTTCCTAAATGCTTCCCCCAGCCCCACTATCATGAACCTAGTTCTACCTTACAAATCTGACTAGACCTGAGGATGTACATGGGTACAGATAAGAACTGGAAACACAGGAATCCAGGACATATAAACCCCTCAGGACCAATAATGAGAGTAGCGGTACCAGGAGAGTTAGGGGAAGATTGGGTAGAAAGGGGGAACTGATCACAAGGATCTACATATAACCCCTCCCTGGGTGACAGACAAAAGAAAAGTGGGTGAAGGGAGACATCGGACCCTGTAAGACATAAAAAAAAAATTATCAATTATCAAGGTTTCGTGAGGGAGGGAAGGTGGGAGAGGGAGGGAAAGATGAGCTAATACCAATAGCTCAAGTAGAAAGCAAATGTTTTGAGAAGGATGTCAACAAATGAGCAAATATGCGTGACATGGATGGATGGATGGAAAAGTGGGTGAAGGGAGATATCGGACACTGTTAAGACATAAAAAAATAATTTATCAATAATCAAGGGTTCGTGAGGGAGGAAGGGTGGGAGAGGGAGGGGG
Source organism: Echinops telfairi (assembly GCF_000313985.2). NCBI lineage: Eukaryota > Metazoa > Chordata > Mammalia > Afrosoricida > Tenrecidae > Echinops > Echinops telfairi. The sequence continues at coordinate 58,456,483 of NW_022103920.1, forward strand.
GAAATGAGCTAATACCAAGAGCTCAAGTAGAAAGCAAATGTTTTGAGAAGGATGATGGCAACAAATGAACAAATGTGCTTGACACGGATGGATGGATGGATGGATGGATGGATGGATGGATGGATGGATGGATAGTGATAAGCATTGTGCAAGCCCCCAATAAAATGATTTTTTAAAGAAAAAAAAAAGAGGGCCAGCAAGGACAAGGGAGTCCATTGGTGAGCTGTGGCACAACGGGCACACGATGACCCGAGATCATTCTTCTGTTGTTAATATCAACTCACAGCAACTACCTGTATCCAGCACCTCATCGAGGCTCAAATAAACGTTAAAGGAATGAATACATCTAGGATTTGATCTGAAAGACTGAAGAAAACTAAGTATAGGAGTAACAAAAAAAGAAAATTTTAAGATTAATTTGGTAGCCATATATAAAACAAACTGAAGTGAACAAAGCCTAGAGGAAGAAACTCAGATAGGTGGTAAGGTGATGTGGACCTGGTTTTGTGGGTAGTGATGTTGGAAGGGAAAGAAATGATAAAATTTGATAGTTTGTGAACAAAAATAAAGAAGATTGTCCTATAGGGTCACTGAGGGTCAAGATTGATTAGATGACCGTGAATTTTGTTTTGGGTGTATAGGATACAAGATTTCAAAGGATTTTAACATTCATCCAAGCTCCCTTCTCACAAAGTATTAACCAAAAGGTCAGGGTAGAACTACCCCTGTGGGTTTCCAAGACAAACTCTTTACAAGAATAGAAAGCCTCCTCTTTCTCCTGCAAAGCGGCTGGTGGTTTTGAACTGCTGACCTTGAAGTTAACAGCCGTCCAACTCCTAACCACTATACCAGTAGGGCAACAAAGTATCCAAAGTTTCTTTTGATGACCGGTCCCTCCAAAATGCCGACAGTAAATGGGGAGTCCACATGACAACCACAAAGACAGATTGCACTCGGTGAACTATCTGAACAGAGCCATTGTGTTCGTGTGAAAAATGACACGCCACTTCAATGCTAGACTCGGCTCTTTTTACCCCCACCCCACAGAGGAACTGAATTCGTAATGATCAAGCCAAAACCTGAACAGGTATCTCTTGACTAACAGCATGCACTATAAAACAGCTGACCATGGAATTTGGGGTGACTCACTGGCCCACAGAGAAATCAAACATTAGCATTTTTCTCTCACCAACTCAGAGAGAAACTATTACTGAAAGGAAACATGAGTTTAAATTTTGACAGGATCCAGAGGGCTTTTGAAAAAAAACAAAAAGAAGGTGGAAGAGAATCCCACTGGATGGATAGAAATGTTAACCAGGGGCTTCAAAAAGTTTGAGGAAAATAATCCATTATATTTTAATTTCCTTTTTCCAATAACATTTTGAAGTCTCCTTGTATATATGAACATATATACATATCTTTAAAACGCATATACATAGTGCAGGACAATGAATTACTTAATATGGCTCTTCTAACCAGAGTCTTTGTTACTTCCTCTAGATGACTGTTTCCTAATGGGTCTGGGAAGAAGGAAAGGGAAGATAGTGATAGGATTACATGATTCCTCTGTGAGTGAGTGGGAAGCAGGTTAACTGATTGCCAGCCTGCCAGGTATAACACTAGCCATCTCAGAAGCAGGAAGGGGAGGGTTCACTACTAGCAGGTGAGAATCATGGAGAGTGGAGCGTGTCCTTTAGACTCTGGCATTACTGCATATTGGTCCGGAGACAGCTGTGACACCAGAGGAGCAGCAGGAGACAGAGTGGTGGACCACCTAGACCACGGATCAAGTAAAGCTGAGTGTCTTCAGGTAGGAGGTTGGTTTGTGGAGTGCGAGGTCTCTACCTGTTTCATTGGGAGCGCTAGGTTTGTTGACTCACTGTGCTGGAGCTGAGTGTCTTTGGGTTGAGCTTTATGGTGGAGTGATATGCCCTTTGGGCATGTAGTGGCAGCCCTAAACAGCTTTGTAACACTGCATGAGCAGAACAAAGAGGCTAATGGGCCAACTGGCTGAGAGGCCAAAGACCAGAGAGAGGCCTGCCTGTGGACATGGCTGAGAAGGTGCTGTCCTGTCTGAAAAAAATTGTATCTTGAGCTTTTATAAACTGTTATTGTCCTTAATCAACACCATAATCATGAGAATTGTCTATGAGTTCTGTGTGGCCACTGCAAGGGATTACTGAAACCAAACCTCAGCCCAAAGGCACTCAGCTCCTGCTCAATGACTCAGTCATGAATGAGTAAACCCAGCGACAGAAATTAAGTGCCCAGGGGCACTCTGCTCCACAAGCCAGTCTCCTGCCCCAAAGCACTCAGCTTTACTTGCTCTTTGGGCTGGGAGGTCCCCTGCTCTGTCTCATGCTCTGGCTCCAGTTCTGCTGCAGCTACTCTTCTGATGTCACGACTAATTCCTGGATCAAGGTGGTTCACTGCACAGGGGTCTCAGGTCCAGAGGACATGCTCCATTCGTGGCTCTCGCTGGTAGTGAGAGCCCCTCTCCTACTCTGAGAGGCTTATTTATATGCAGCACGATGGCAATCTCAATAAATTCTGTTATGTAGCACTCAACTGAATCCTATTAGAATTTTCACCCACATCCTAACATCAGGAAGAACTCACACTTGTTTGGTGTGAGTTAACAGAGCTTATGACGAGAAGCGTCCCATTAAATAATTTGCTATGTGCAGCTACCAACACATAGAGAATTATGCAATAGAGTTACTTCCTGATTTGCACATGATGAAATACATATTATTTGGCAATAATTTTGAAATAGTAAAATAGATTACTAGAAGGAAAATTGAATATGACTTTTTGGGTTTTTTTCTGTAGTTTTCATACTAAAAATGTCTGTTGATTTTTATGGTTCTAAAAATATTATATCACATATTTAAAAGAAAACCCAACTGACACAGGAGCATTAACATTGTTCTTAATAAGATCATTCCACATACACTAATACATGATTTATAAAATTAATATACAATATAAAGCTTTCCAGATGAAAATATGGTTATATATCTTCCAATTACATAAATATGTATGTTTTTTCTACTGTTGATTATTTGTGCCATGTTTTTGTTGCTCTAAATTATATAATTAATATCCTCAGATTATATATTATTATGTATTTATTAATTTCTTAGGGTAACATCTTTGCATTGAAATTACAAGCTTAAACAATATGCTTTTAATTAAGACTGCATTTATTAATTATAAAGTAACCCTCGTAGCATTGGGAGTTAAGCATTAGGCTTCTACCCACAAAGTTGGTGGTTCAAGCCCACTAGCCACTCCGTGGGGAAAAGATGAGACTTCCCTATAAAGTAATCGGATCTCTGGTGGTGTAGTAAATTATGCATTAGGCTGCCAACCACAGAGTGAGCAGTTTGAAATTACCAGCCACTTCATGGGAGAAAGATGGAGCTTTTACTCGTATAAAGTGGTATCGTCTTGGAACCCCATGGGCGCAGTTCTACCCTGTCCTATAGGGTTTTTGTGAGCGCGAATGGTCACCATGCAGTGAGCTTTATGTGCCCCCCCCACCACCACCCCCGCCAAGAATTAATAGTCTAAAAATATTTTTCTCTGTTCTATAGAGTCATTATTAGTTAGAATTGACTTGGTAACTGGGTTTGTTTTGTTTTTTAATTTTCTTATTTGTAAGTGAGGTTTAATATATTTGTATATGTTTACTGGAGATTTGTTATTTCTTTTTTGTGATTTACCATTCATATCTGTTGTACTTTTTTCTATTTAGGCCAAAAACTTGTTATTTTGTATATTCATGAACATTCACTTTGAAGTATTTTCCAATTTCTCTTTTTTTTGTACATTGGTTGTTAGAAGGATGTGGTTTTAGGGAGATTTTTCTGTGTAGCTTACTAGTAATAATTTTTCACTCATTTACATTATAAGATTTCAATCTATTGACATTTGTTGCTAGTTACCAGGGGTGGGAGAGAAAGGAAGCAAAGGGGAAGTAGAGAAGAAAAATGAAATTTGTTGAGATTTGTTTAATGGCTTTACTTTTTGTCTTTTTTGATGACTGTACTTATCCATTTGGAAATAATACATTCTGTAGTTTTTCGGTGTGGAATTCTATAAATGTAGATTAAGTTTGATTTTATTGTAGAGTGTCTGATTTCATTATCTAGCTGTTCTATTATTTATTGAGAGAAATGTTGAAATCTCCATATATAAATGTGAATTTGTATCTCTCCCTCTTAATATTGTCAGTTTTATGAAGTTTGAAGCCCTGGCAGTAGGCTCATACACCTTTAGGATCTATTTCTTTTGTCATCATGAAATTGCCCTTTATTTTTATTATCAGACTGCCTTTATTGATATTTGTATTAACACCTCCAGCCTTCTTTTGATGACTGTTGACATGTCTTATAGATAGCAATTACTACTGTGCTTGAGTGCTCTCTAATGCCTTCAGGTTGGTGTGATGTATATTTTGTCCAACATTTATAATTATTATCTGTGGAAGCACTGGGATGACAGGAACTTCACTATTACCATAAATAAAATTCTGTGTATTTATTCAACGTTTCCCTTATGGTTTTCATTGACTTAACCAAGAAGCTATTCATAGCATCTGTAACTAATTGTAATCTTATCTCCACCTTTCCCTTATACTTTACTTATATTACCTCGTGCATTTATGTTGTTAGAAATGCTTATCTTTTTCTTGGCCTAAATGGAAATGAATTCTATTAGTCAGCAGTTTATTCCTTGTTGTGTACCATGCAAAGGGGCTTTGAGAAAGCCAAGAGGAAAAATTACCTAGAGCTCAGAATCATTTGGGCAGCAAGTTGATTCTTTCAGTACATCAGTAACTAAATGATAATTGAAACCCTGAGAATGCCTCTTGTATTTTACATTAAGAAATAGGTTATTCATTTGACACAGGTTTTCTATCTCATATTAAAGAAGTATCCTTTTTTAGTGTTTAAAAGTTATTTGTAAAATTCAGGAATAATGTTTTACTTTTTCTAAATCTCAAAAAAGTGAAAGCTTTTTTTTAATATATTTATATTATAAAAATTATCCTACCTAATACTACATTGTTCTTTTATTCCAGATTAAGTCTTATTTGCTCTTGGGGGTATATGAGGGGGTATCCAAAAGTCCTGGAATTTTTTCCCCTTCCCCAGAAGCTATGCATTAAAATTTTTTTTAATTGTTTTATTAGGGGCTCCTATAACTCTTATCACAATCCATACATACATCAATTGTGTAAAGCACATTTGTACATTCATTGCCCTCATCATTCTCAAAACATTTCCTCTCCACTTAAACCCCTGGCATTAGGTCCTCATTTTCCCCCTCCCTCCCCACTCCCCCTCCCCTTATGAGCCCTTGATAATTTATAAATTATTATTTTGTCATATATTTCCCTGTCTGACGTCGCCCTTCAACCACTTTGCTTTTTTTTTTTTAATCAGTTTATTGGGGCTCATACAATTCATCACAATACATAGATCAATTGTGTAAAGCACATCTATACATTTGTTGCCCTCATTATTCCCAAAATTCGCTTGCCTCTTGGGTTCCCGGAATCCGCTAATTTTCCTTTTTTTCCCCCTCCCCTTCCCTTCCTCCTCTCCCCTCTCCCCAATGCACCCTTAATAATTTATAAATTATTATTGTATCTTATATTACACTGTCCGGCATCTCCCTTCACCCACCCTTCTGCTGCCCGTCCCCCAGAGAGGAGGTTATATGTAGCTCCCTGTGATCCATTCCCCCTTACTACATCCCCTTTCCCTCCTGGTATCGCCACTGTCACCCCTGGTCCTGAGAGGTTCATCTGTCCTAGATTCCCTGCGTTTCCAATTCCCATCTGTACCGCTGTGCATCATCTGGTCTAACCAGGTCTGCAAGGCAAAATTGGGGTCCTGGTAGTTGGGGGAGGAAGCGTTTAAGAACTAGAGGAAGGTTGTGGGTTTCATTATTGCTATACTGTACCCTAAGTAACTCATCTCCCCACTACCCCTCTGCAAGGTATGTCCAGTTGTCTAGAGATGGGCATTGGGTCTCCATCACGCGCATTAAAATTTTTTTTAATATAGTTAAATTTTTTCACAAAACAACCTTATCACCTTCAAAGTACTCTCCATTACACTTAATACATTTGTCAATTCTGTGATTCCAGTCTTAGAAACATTTTTCAAACTCATGTGTTTGGGTGGCTGACAAGTAAGGACCTCCCTTGTTTTTGGCTTCACCACTTCTAAGTTGTCAAATCTGACTGTTCATGTGCCTCTTCACTCAGAGAAACAAAAAGAAGTTGCACGGAGTGAGGTCAGGTGAGTAAAGTGCATGGAGTAAGAGAAGCATGCTAGGGATTTATTTGTTTGCCAAAAACTGACACACTGAGATGGCTTTGTGAGCAGGTGCATTGTTGTGGTGGCAAACGAGTCCCCCAACTACCAGATATCAGGCCTTTTTGGTCACACACTGTTAGACATTCTTTTCAGAATCTCTGAATAGAAAGCTTGATTAACTGTTTGACCTAGTAGAGCACACTGCAAATATTCTACTAGTTGATATTTTTATCCGTTTGGGAAGTTGATGGACATCCAGGAGGAGATTTGCCATCACTTGACATTTCACCTTTTTCAAAGCAAGAGAACCACTCGTATACTTTGAGTTTTTCCCATAGCACTTCTCCATGTAAACTGTGTTCAACATTACAACAGTTTCTGTGACATTTTTCCTGAGCAGGAAACAAAATTTCACAGCTGTGTGCTGTTCTCTTAGATTGGCCATCACAAAAAAACGAGGTTCAAGCAAAAGCATTTTTACAAAAAAATTCACTGTGACCAGAGAGAACCTTCTCAGGAGATGCCACTGGGTGCATTGACTCAGAGCAAGTTGCTGGATTCTTGCCTACTGAGAAAAATATGTACTAAGAAAGCTCCGCTCTGGCTAGCACAATTCCAGGTGTTTTTTTTTCGTACCCGTCATACACCATGTTGTACTTGGTTATATAATATTTTATTTAGATTTAGGCAGCATTATCATACAATAAAAGTTCTCTTAACTAGCATCCATTTAACTAACTTTCAGTATTTTCTTTGTCAAAATTTATAGCAAATGTTCCCAGATAGCAAGTTTCTTTCCCAAGTTTCCATGCACTTGATTTGAAAAGCAAGCTTACAAAAAGTCAGATACCAGACTTGTATGTCTCACTGTGATTACTGTTAAATAATACTAAAAAATAGATATTTCTGTGAAATAACTAAGTTGAATACGTCAAAGTTGGTGGGTTTTTTTTAAGGCAAGCTATTTTAAAAATTGCTCTTATAAAGTCTTACTCTAAGTAGAGAATAACTAGACTTTCTGGACAATTTTTTTGTTGGTGTAAAATGTAGGAAATAGAAGTAGAATTTTAAGTAAAAAAGAATTTTAAGTCACAAGAATTAGCAAACTAATGTATTTTTGAGGTACCTATATATAATTATGTTTATAATTGTTCATTTTAATTCACTAGTGTGCTAGGGATGTCAGATACGAGGTCATGAAATATATGTGAAATTGAATTTTGCCATTTCATGTTTCATACTAGTATTGTAAAAATAGAAGTTTTCTTCTTTATGCTACAAAAAAAATCAAAAAATTGTTATTTAATATTTTTTAAAACTTGATTATTAAATCAAATGATCCCTGAACTTTTTAAAGCAATGATTATTTCTTTTTCAGTTTGTTGATTTAAGTTTATTACCTTTCCATGATTTCTTCAGTTTTAGTCATTTACAGTTACCTAGAATGCTACCTACTTTATCCAGATTTCATTAGTAATGGCATATTGATTTACTTTCATTTGTTCACTCAACCAGATATTGGATACATATTTTGAGTTAAGCTCAGGAGTAGTGATGGAGACTAATAGATTGCAATATGCTATTAGCTCTACTCTTAGTTTTCACTTTGAAAAAAAATATGCATTTTCTTACAATCTTTTAACTCTTCTCTCTACCTATTTTATCCCTTCTCACTTTGTTTATTCATCTTTAATTTTCTGTAAATACGCATTTATTCACTTGCTTATTTTAGTGTTTATCTATTATTTATTGCTTATTTTTGTTTTTAAATGAACCCAAAAACCAAAACTGAACTCACTGCCATTGAGTTATTCTGACTTATAGTGACCCTCTAGGACAAGGTAGAACTGCCTCTAGGTTTACAAGAAAAACTCTTTATGGGCGTAGAAAGCCCCATCTTTCTCCTATTTGTGAACCAATTCTGCTTTCTGTTTTCTGTGTTTTATCATTTTTCTATTTTCTAACATATACTTTCAACTTTAACACCTTCTCCAGCTGACCTTAAGTTTGATTTGCTGCACTTGTTCCTTTATATGAAAGAGCTTAATGACATATTTTAATAATCAGAAAAATCTGGTTTCTAAAACAATGTTATTTTACCTGTGCTTTGGGTATTTTTTTCTTCTTAGTCTTAAAGATTGCCAGTGTGGGTCTTAAATGATGGAACCATTCTCACCCTTTGGTAAATGAGTTCTGTCTCCCTGAACTCTGAAACTAATGTTGGGTCTAGGTGGGAGTCCCCAGCCCACCTAGTCAGCCCCTCTTCTCCTTTCTGACAGTCAGAGATTCCAGTTGGACTCATTTGATTCCAATGAAGGAGAATGCTTGTGTTGGACACAACATGAGGGTTCTCCAGAGAAACAAAACCAGGACACTTATGATTTTATATAGGTATATACAGCACAAAGGAATATAACAGCTTATTAGTCCACACAGAAGTACAGAGGGCTCAGTTCAGCTCACTTCTGTGGAACAGTTAATATACTAGAAGACCTTCAACTCGAAAGCGCAACTGGTTCAAGGTCAAGGAAGCAGACAGCCAAGTCTTCAGTACAGCAATGCAGACAGCCCGCCCACAGGCAGCACACCCCTCAGTCAAACAACAGGGTCCGACAGTCCCAAGCTCAAGAGATGTATACACCAAGAGCATGGTGTATCAGGTCTCAAAGGAACCTCAAGCTCTAATGACACAATCCATGGGTTGGGTGTCCCAGAGGTAGTGTACCTCACAATTTGAGGCAGAGAACTAGTTAAGGCAGACACACGCTGGTCCAATCACCAGAGAACAAGAGAGAGAGGCAGGGCTTGCCAAGCCTCCAAACTGCGACCTTATTAATCCCACATGTTCTTATTGGTCAAGTTGGCACAATAACCCTACCTATCACAGTGCTCTAGACCAGAAAAGAGAATGCTTGATAAGTCACTGTAGGTTTATCAGATCTAGACAAACAGACCTTTGGAGTAGGAGAATTCAAAACAGAACCTAATATATGAGAATTTAATTTAGAATAAAAATGATACTCTAATGAGAAAAGGAAAGATAATTTAATAAATGGTGCTATGATTGGTAAGCCATCTGGAATAAAATTAAGTTTGGATAAGAGACAGACTCCATCAATCAATCAGTCTTAGAGAAGGTCCAGGAGACCTACATTAACTCAAAGAACAGAGGAAAACTCCTGGGTTCCTGACAAAATCCCTGGAGTCTAAAGAAAAGGTAGTTGGATCAGACTGTCTTTAAACTTTTAGATTTTAGTTGCCATCAATATAAAGTAAAAAGACAAAAATTTTTTTATTTTTTTTTTAGTTTGGGAAAAGTATTAGTATTATACAGGATATATTAGTATATATTAATAAGAAATTGGAAAATAGTCCAGTAGAAAAATGATATGGATAGGTAATTTACCAAAAATCTAAATAAACCAAAAAAAAAACAAACCCCACCAAAAACCTGAAAACATATTCAAATTCATTCATTGTCAAGGAAATGCAAATTAAAATAATAGTTATCACTTTTCAAGTATTTAAAAGAATTACTTCTGGGGAAGAAAAAAGGTACAGCCATTCATTGGGAACAGAAATATAAATTGTTATAGTCTTTTTGGAAATCACCTAGCATTATCTTTCAAAAATATGTTTCTTTAAACTCATTCCTATTCCACATAATTTATCCCCAAGGAATATAAGCACCAATATGTATTTATCCAGGGCTTTCAAAAGTTTGTAGAAAATAGAAAAGACAATAACATTTTGCTATGAACTTTTGGAGGACTTGTATGTGTGTACTGGTAAATTTACAGCACTTTTAGAGGCAAGTAGCTTTAAGCAAAGCAGTAAATAAGTAAATTATGATTAATAAGTTATTACACACAGTTCACTAATATATAACCAAAAGTCTGCTGCCATTGAGTCAGTTCTTAGTGATTGTGACAATATATAGGGTTTCTAAGGATGTAAATCTTTACAAGAACAGATAACTTCAATTTTCTCCTGTGGTGCATCTGGTGGGTTTGAACTGGTGACTCTGTGGTTAGGAATCCAATGCTTATCTGACTGCCCCCAGGGCTCATTCATTATTAGATATAGACATTTGAAAAAGGAGTTAATGTTAGACTAGCCTACTTTGAGGTCTCCAGGAAGTTGATTAAGTAGGAAAAGCATACAAAGTTTATATAGTATTTCATGTATATAAAAACAGTAGCAAGAAAACGTCTGTATATGCTTGTGTTTCTATATATTTATATGTAATTAGATAAGCCTGTAAAATTGAGGGAAGACATATTTGGTTGTTATAATGAATTAAGTGATAAAGGTAAAATCGATGTCAAGGAGAAATAATAGAAGGGTCTGCTTTAAAAATAATATAAATAATATACCTTGTATATCTATGCATTTATAAATGTTGGGTAGGTTCCAGAAAGATTCGAACCCTCATCCACTGCTAGCAGGACTGTAAATATATACAACACACTGCAGAAAAGTGATAAGGTGCCACATTAAACAACTGAGAGTAGAAATTCCATATAACCCAGCAATCTTCTTTTGGGGTATATAGCTTAAAGAAGTAGAACAGACATATGCATATCTATGTTCATTGCAGCACTGTTTACAATAGCAAGTAGGTGGGAACTACCTGAATGCTCACCAGTAAAAGAGATAAAGAAACTCTAATACATACACACAATGGAATATTATTTATTGCTAACAATGACAAAAGCATGGAGCACCTTATGACGTGGAATGGACCTGGAGAACATTATGCTGAGTGAAATTACTCTATTACAAAAGGACAAATATTATATGAGACCACAATTATAAGTGAAGAGAATACATGAAAAGAAAGTCATTCATACCAAGGAACAAATTTTGGAGACTGCTAATGACAGGAGGGTAAAGGAGGGAAGAGAAAGTACCAGACTGAGGTCTGGGTGTTAACTGTGATATAATGACTGGTAGTAACCCACAAGAGGGAGAAGAGTTAAATTGAGCTGGTGGAGATTAACTTGTGGGGATGGTGATTTGTAATTTATTTGGGGGAGGGGGATTCATGATCCAAAATGAACTCCCACCCCACCCTCTCCTAATTTGCAACTGGAAACACAGGGAATGCAGGGTGGATGATTCCTTTAGGAACAGTGGTGAGAGTGGTGATACTAGGAGGGTGGAGGGAGGGTGGGGTCGAGGGAAAACCGATTACAAGGATCTACATATGACCTCCTCCCAAGGGGACAGACAACAGAAAAGTGGGTGAAGGGAGACGTTGGACAGTGTGAGATATGACAAAATAATTTCTAAATTATCAAGGGTTCATGAGGGAGAAGGGAGGGGAAAAAATGAGCTGATGCCAGGGGCTTACATGGAGAGCAAATGTCTTGAGAATAAGAGCAATGAATGCACAAATGTGGTTTACATAATTCATGTATGTATGGATTGTGATAAAGAGTTGTATGAGCGCCTAATAAAATGATTTTTTTTAAAGTTGTAGGTGTTTGTAGGAAATATGTCGTGTGTGTGTGTGTGTGTGTGTGTGTGTGTGTGTGTGTGTGTGTAAATTAATAGTTGCAGTAAAAAACGGAGATTTCTAGTGTGAAGGATGCAGGATTTAGAGAGGTAATCAGCTGTATAGCAAGAAAGTGAACTATTGTTTAATGAACCTAAATACTGATATAAGACCTCTGAGTATGTAAGAACTGTGGTTCATTTAACTTCGAATGGTATTCATGCATATGAAGTTTTTCCATTTGTTACCTTTTTCACATTTGTACTCTGAACCCTATTTTTCAGTCTTACAGCAATTGCAACATCCTAGACCAGTGGTTCTCAACCTTCCTCGTGCCGCAACCCTTTAATACAGTTCCTCATGTTGTGGTGACCCCCAACCATAAAATTATTTTAATTGCTACTTCATAACTGATTTTACTGCTGTTATGAATCGGGTAACCCCTGTGAAAGGGTTGTTCGTCCCCCAAAGGGGTCGTGACCCACAGGTTGTGAACCGTTGCCCTAGACTATACAAGGGTGGTACAAAAAAACACTGAAAAAAAGCTCTGCTGGGTGGAACTTTTGTAGTACACATATCCTCCCACCCCCTTACCCATCAGGCAAGCAACTCGGTGCATCTAGTGTCGTCCCTGGGAAGGTTCACTCTATTCAGTGAATCTTTTCATAAAAGCAGTTTTCCTCGAACCTCATTTTTTTTTTATGACCGATTTAAGAGAACAGTGTGTGGCTGTGAAATGTTTTCTGCTCTGAAAAAATACCACAAAAATGGTTGTGATGTTGAACACAGCTTCCAAGGACAGCGCTATGGGAAAAACTCAAGTGTATGAGTATTTTTCTGATTTCACAAAAAGTGAAGTGTCAATTGAGGACAACCCTCATTCTGTAGTCCATCAAGTTCCTGAACCAACTAAAATGTTAACAAAATGTGTGCACTTGTGCTCAAAGACCAATGATGGACCATTGAAGAGATGGGAAAGTTATCTAGACTTCCTTGGAGCTCTGTTGGGTAAATTTTAATGGAAGATTTGGGAACGAGAAGGGTTGCTGCAAAATTTGTGCCTCGGGGCTGACTGACTAGGAAAAAGAGTGTCCAGTGGAAACATGCCGTGCTTTCAAAGATCATCTCTTTGAAGTGACCCAGACTTTTTCCCCAGGGTCATTACTGGTGATGAGACATGGTGCTATTTTTACAAGTTCAACTCCGTCAAGCCAGTGGAAGATGCCATCGTCACCTCACCCCCTAAAAACTCAAGTGAAATCAAAGATCAAAACGTGTTTTTGTTTTCATGTGAGGTAGATTGTGCATTTGAGTTCGTTCTACCAGGTCAGACTATTAATCAAACTTTGTACTTAGGTTCTGAAAAGATTAACAGAGTCCGCCCAAAAAAGGCCTCATTTGCGGTAGTTGGGGAACTCATTTGCCACCACAACAATGCACCTGCTCATGCAGCCATCTTTGCACCACTTTTGGACAAAAAACAGCATACCTTCTTGCCCAAACACTTCACTCACCTGACTTCGCTCCCTGTGACTCCTGTTTTGGTGAGTAAAAAGGGACATGAAAGGACAGCGATTTGATGATGCTGAAGACGTGAAGAAAAATATGAGGGAGGTGCTGTCAGCCATCCAAACAAATGAGTTTGAGAAATGTTTCCAAGAATGGAATCGCAGATTTGACAGATGTATTAAGTGTAATGGAGAGTACTTTGAAGTCGATAGGGTTGTTTTGTTACCAAAAAAAAGTTTTAAGTACATAGCTTTGAAAAAAAATTACGTTTTTGGGGGTACCCCTCGTAATATTCAGATATATTCAGGTCTCCCCATTTTACCTCTGTGCCTTTATGGATGTAGTTTCCTCCCTATCTTATTTCTATGTTTAAGTCATAGTATCCTGATAAACCACCAGATGCACTAACTGTATGTGGTTGGGGGTGGGGAGGGGGCATGCGGGGATGGTGGGGGTGGGGAAAGCTGTGTAGTAAATGTCCTTAGCTATTTGTATTTTAGCTTTAAAGTTTTGTGGGATGGGCCTACAGTGAACAGTTTACCCTGTAATAGCCTTGAGGGAAAGTGCTACAGGGGAAAGAAAACATTGTACTGATGATGGTAGTGATTGTACAACACTGGTTGATATGATTTAACTAAGGAATGGTATGATGTCTGGATTATCTCCTAATAAAATGGTTTGGGGGGTGGTGGTTTGACCTGTTCACTAGATGCGAGCTTGTATAAGTTATTTAACTTCCCTGACTCTTACTTTCTTCACCTATTTCTTCCAACCTATGACGTATGGTTGGAAGGACACAATCATACGTGTAGAACGCCTATCAAACATGGAGTATAAGAGGAGCTGTGGTGGCATCATGGGTAATACATGGAGCTGCCAACTACAAAAATGGAGAATATTAGATGAAAAGAAAACAGAAGGAAGCTTAAGTTTTTATTTCTCCGCCCTTTATATTATCATGCTCACTTGGGCTAGGCACAAGTTCACTTAATATAAAATTAATACTCAATTCAATATAGCTTTTATTTATAGCCATGATCTCCTTAATTGTTACTTCAAGTTGTTTATCAAATTATTTTTAGAATGTAATCATTTTGGCATTTTGACATGTTAGCATTGAGCTACATAGTCATTTACAACTTGGCATCAGTGAAGTGAATTGCAAAATTAGATCTTTTTCTTTAACGAGTAAAAAGGGGAGCAAATGGGAGCACTTAGGGGGAGGACGAGAAAGTGGAGCACACCCTGACCTACCAGGCCTGGAGGACGACATATCCACTCTGAACAGCCAATGGACAGTGGACAATATGGCTGATCCCACCACGATTCACACCGTCCCTTGAGGGCCCCGGGCTCTAAGGGGGACAACACTGGAGACTCAGTGTCAGGACTGACCCTGAGACACCGAGGCAAACCACTAAAAGCGTGCGGCAGAGCAACGTGGGAGCAGAGCAGAGAGCCCCCGAGGGAGTACAAAGGACAGACTCTGGGGCCAGAGCATGGTACCCCATCCGTCCTGACTGAAAGACACACCTCAAGATCAAAAATCAGACCTTGATCTATATACAGGTTTTTCTTCCTGTTTAAAACTTTTCTTCTTTTATTGATTTATTCTTCTATGGGTAATTGATTTCCTTTTTTGTTGCCATCGCTGTGTGTTCTCACTGTGATCGCCTATCTTGCTATGGCTTGGTTTTTTAAACATATTATGATCTCTACAGATCTATCTAGATAAGATCGACTGGATGAATAGTCTGGAGGAGAAAACAAGACCATCGGTTCCAGGGGGACACGGGGGAGGGGGAGGTAAGGAGGTGGTGCTGACCAGCCTAGGGACAGGGGAGCAACAAGTGATCCAAAATCAGTAACAAGGAGAGTGTGAGAGACCTGGTAGGGATTCAGTGAGGGCAATGTAACTGAGAGAGGTCACTGAAACCCAAATGAATGCTAAGCATGATAGTGGGACAAGAGGAAAGTAAAAGGAAATAGAGGAAAGAACCAGGTGACAAAGGGTATGTATAAAGGTTTTAAGACTGGAATGTACATATGTAAAAATATTTATATAAGTGTGGTGAAACAGATCTACGTGCATATATTTATAGATTTAGTATTAAGGCAGCAGATGGACATTGGGCCTACACTCAAGCACTTACTCATTGCAAGAACACA